>NC_091636.1:70298625-70653125 GCF_027580195.1 Bos mutus | reverse complement strand
CCCTGACCACTGACCACCCCTCCGTCCGTCCTGCCCCTGGGCTCTGGGCCTGCTGGCCGTAGGGGCGCCTTTTTCTCCATCAGCGCTGGGCAGGGGAGGAGCTGCTGTCAGCGGGCCCTCCCCATCGCCACTGCTTATGGAGGGGCGGCCAGGCTGCCTTGGGCCCCTCAGAGGGGCCATGCGGAAGGCAAGCTGAGATGCCCCCTGACCCACCCCAGAGCCACAGCCAGTCTGGAGCCCCATCCCAGCTGCGCTGCATGGGCAAAAAGAAATACAATCTTCTAAAAGGTATGGTTGCAAAGGCTTAAACCGAATCCCTAAGAGCAAAGCAGAGCTGAGCAGAGCTTGCCATCTCTGGTTTGGTCTGGGATGGGTTGTCGGCGCCCCCGCCCTGTTCCGATTTGCTCTGTTCACATGAGCAGGTTGTGCTGTGAGTGGGGGGCCCTGTCCTCTCTCGGAGCTCGTGGGCTGGATGGTGAGGACCCGCGTCACCTGGGCTCCATGCTTGTTTCAGCTGCAGGCTGGACCGTGTCCCCCAGATTCACATGCTGGTGTTTGAACCCTGGAACTTCGGGAAGGGGCCCTGGATTCAGGTACAGCGAGGCCCTCGGGTGACTCTGATCCCACAGACTGAGTCCCTGTAAGAAGACAACCTCAGGACATGGACACAAGAGAGGGACACAGGAGGGCCCGGCCGTCTGAGGACAGAGGCTGCAGGGGAACCGGCGCCAAGACCCCTGAGCTCACGGCCTGCAGGGTGGTGGTCTGAGCCGCCCCACCGGCACGCCTGGTGGGCCTCGCGTGGAGATGGCCCCCATGCCTCAGGCGCCTTCCCGGGCGGATCTCTGCCTCGGCCAGCGGGCCTGCTCGGGGCTTTCGGGGGCGGGGGTGACGCGGGGTCCTGCTGCCCCCGGGGCCCTGAGGGTGTTCTGCCAGCGGCAGACGGGTCCCCGAGCCTCATCACCAGGCTCACAGGGACCCCCCCCCTTGTCTTGGTCAGGTCCTCTGCCTCTTCCTGGCGGCCTGGCTGCCATCCACAGGACGACCTTCTGCAGGTCGCTGCTGAGATGGGGACACACGGCCTCCCCTGCCCACGCTGCCAGCCTCTCCCGCTGAAGGAGCATGGCAGGACCCTGCCCTGCTTGGTCCATGCACAGTGGGGCCCCTGTTTGGCAAGGGCCTCCCGGGAGAGTCCATCTGTGGCTGCCAGAGTTCCCCCTCGATACCTGCTGGGGGGCCGTGGGCACGTGGGGGCCGGCCCTGGAGGAGGACCATCCCGCGTGGGCACAGCTCTTGGCTTTCTTGCCCTGGGAGGGAGGCTCTGGGTGAGGAAGCCACCCACCCCAGCCATGCCCGGCCCCCACCCTGGCCATGTCTTTCAGGATCCATGTTTGGAAGGCCTCCTTGGACACGAGGGGGACGCAGGGCCCCTGTAGTTGCTGCCCAGGGCTCCCGGCTGGTGGGAAGGCAGCTCATCCTGAAACGGTGTCCCCCCAACTCTGCCTGGATGAATCTGGGGACTCGGGGTCCCAGAGGTACCCCCCAAGCTGTCTTCAGAGGAGGGCAGATGAAGGAGCCACCGTCCCGGCCTGGCCAGTGTCGGGGGGACTGAGGGGCCACGGGGGCCGGGCTTACCTGGCCAGGCTCACCTGAGCCTCCTTCCGGGTCCCCGAAGCCACCAGGCATCCATGGCTCCTTCCCTGTCCTCCAGCAGCAGGAGGCCCCAGGCTGGTGGCGGGCGAGGGGGCGGCAGCCTGCCGGCCTTGACCGTTCTTCCATGCTGGGGCGGGGGGAGGGGCGGTGACACAGGACCCAGGGTCCCCTGGCATCTGGAGTTGGGAGCCCCAGCAGTCAGTGCCCGCTGACTCAGAGCCCTGGCAGTGGCCCCTTCCCTTCCTTCTGCGCAGCATGCGGGGTGGGGGAGAGGGGGGGCCGACACCTGAGGGGGTTCCGGGCCCTGGGCAGGCGGGTGCCATCTGCGGCCTGGCTGTGAGCAGCGCTCACCCCGCAGGCCCTTCCGCGGCCCCCTGGCCCGGCCCTCCCGTCCTGTCCTTGGGGCCCGGCTTGTCCCCGCCTGGGCTTTCCTGGCCAAGTGGAGCCTGCGGCCCCTCCCGCCTTCAGCATCCAGGCTTCTCCCGAAGGTGCCAGGCCAGCCACTCACACAGTCTCCCTGCCCCCTTGATGGCCCTCAAGCCCATAAGCCCTCGAGCCAGCGCCCAGGAGCCTTGGTGGGTGAAGCCACTCAGGGCATGAGGGGACAGGCACCTGCCTCTGTGTTGCAGGTTCCTCCGCTGGCTCAGGCCCAGGCCCTGGACTCTGGGGTACCCCAGGCCCAAGGGCAATGCCCCTGTGCTGGCCCAGAGCCTGGAGAGCCGCCTGGGCTGCTGCCCGCCACCCTCCAGCCTGGCATTTCACCTCGGCTCCCGAGTCTGTGGCCTGCCACCCACCCGCCTGATGTTTCACCTTGGCTCCCGAGTCTGCGGCCCGCCACCCACCCGCCTGGCACGGTGGATGCTGCGTCTCACAGTGCCTGCAAGCTGGGTCACCCAGGACGGTGCCAGGGTTCCCTCCATCCACGCCGGGCATCTGGCTTCATCTCCGGAAGGCCCCGTGGCCCCTCCCAGTCCTCTCATTGCAGCCCTGGGTCCCCGACACCCGTTTGTCCTGCAGCCATCAGAGGCGATGGAGACGAGCCGCCGTCCTGACGTTGGCGACGGGCGGGCGCCGACGTTACCCACTCGCAGCAGGAGACGTGCGCTCAGATCCCAACAAAAGGTCACATTTGCAAGAAGTAAAGAGGAAACACGGGTAATTGGTTCTGAAGCTGCTGGCTGATACCTCGCCCTGAGAGGCGTTCTGACGGACTTGAAGCCTTTTTGTTCAGGTAATTAAAAATGAGATTTCATTACATCATTAAAAATGAGGGCAGGCGAGCTGCTTTTTCAGATACTATAGCGTTGTCACAGGAGGTGCGTGGACCCAGTCATGCGGGGCGCTCAGCGTGTGAATAACGGACTCGTGGTCCCCGACCCTCTCGGGTCGGGTGGAGGCCAGTGGGGGGCTGCTCAGAGCTGTGGGGACCCCACCGTAGGGTCTGGGGAGGAAGCCCACCTGCACCTCCAAACGAGGCCTGAGCTGTCCTTCGTCCAGCCTGAGAGAAGATCCGCAGACCCGCTGGGAAGGCGTGTGGAGGACGAGTCTGGAGGCGCTCCCCTGGGCGCCCCTGTCCTTCCCTGGCCAGTGTGACCGACGCTGCCCATGGGCAGAGCGGAGGTGCACATGGTCAGTTCAAGGACCAGGACCTGGCCTGGCCGTGTACCCAAGGTTCAGACACGGTGCCATACGCGGCCCACCTCATGACGGTCCCCTAGAAAATTGTGTGAGAGCTTTGTACCAGGAAATCCCACTGCTGATAAAACCCGAGGTGAAATGTCACACCTGAAAATAAAATTAGGCGTGTTCTGTGAGTCTTGTTTATTTGCATACTGTTCTTTTCTTTCAAGCTCGACTGCATTCGCAGGCACTTTCTTCAAAGCTGCGCGTGGCAGCTCCATGGAGGGCGGGGAGCGGAGCTGACCTCTGGAGTTCGGGCTGATTTACAGTCTCCAGGGCGGGAACCGGGTGCCACCCGGGGGCTGGGCTTGCCGTGGCCACTCTGTGCCTTGCTGACCACCTTCCTGCTGGACCGGCCACACGAGGCCCCGCCTGCGTCCTGACGTCCGGCAGTGGGTCTCCCTCGTAAATCCCCTGACGAAGGGTCAGACACTTGCAAAGCCCACCGTCATCTTTTGATGAAATATTTTTTTGTTGCTTAGAAGAAGAAAAATCACAATACTCCAGATCTTTATTTCTTAAAGCACAGTTCTCGGTAAGCATAATTCTTCTCTAGGCCCATTTAGTCTGTAAACATAGCAATTGGTTTCCACCTGCATTTTAGGATTAAAACAATATGTACTGCTGTAGATATTTTTTGGCCTTAACAAAAATACTTATTAATTAAATTCCAATTTTATGTAAGAATAGAATTCTGTGCCAGAGGGATGGTGGTTATTTTAAACTTCCCTTCATAGTCTGGATTTCCAGGAATCTTATTTTTAACCAAATACCAGTGAAAAAACAACCATTATATTGAAAGCTTCCTCCTATTATTTGCAATTTGTTTTCTTCAACCTGAGAGTGAAATCAGCTGAAAAATTTCAAGAAGATAGTAAATTCTGCAGAAAGATGTGTTGTTTTGGTCAGTACAAAAGCCCTGCAGAAATGAATCGTCGTTTTCTGATGATTTCTGGGGAGTGGCCGCTGGCTCCACTGACCGTGGACTGTGCACAGCCGTCCTGGTTTGTCTCGGGTCCAGGTTCTCCGTGAACTCTGATGACTGTGGACTGAAGCTGCCGACTGTTGGGCAGAGGCCTGAGACCCGCTCTCCGAACCTGAAGGCAGGCGGTCAACAGAAGCTCCGCCTTGCGGCCCAGACGCTCGGCACAGGAGGACGTGTCCGGTGACCCAGGGACCGTCTACTCAGCAGGGGCCAGCAGGCGTGGACCTGGGGGACACCGCAGGCAGGCCTGGTGGGAGCCGCCCCGGGCCTGTGCTCAGCCTCAAACCCGAGGGAAGCAGAAGTTGCCTGGAGGTCACAGCTGGAGGAGGGCATGGCAGCCCGTCCAGTGTTCCTGCCTGGAGAGCCCCACGGACAGAGGAGCCTGGTGGGCCACAGTCCAGGGGGCTACAGAGAGGCAGACATGACCGAGCAACTTAGCAGGCACCTGCACACCTGGCTCAGCAAAAGGAGCTCACCTTGTCCTGCATCAGCTATTTGCAAAGGGGGGAAAACACAGGTGCCTTTTCCATGCTCACACATACCACCCCGAATTCTCCAAAGTTAGACTCTCAGGGGCCCCCATGCCGTGGCAGAGCCTAGCTGTGCCCGTCTGGATGGGCAGGGGGTCCATGCTCCCTGCGCAGTGCAGCGGGCATCGGGGCAGTGGCCCTCCTGGGGACGGCCTTGGACCAGGCCTCTGTGTCAACTGAGCCCGGGGACCACCTGCACCGTCCCTGCCCCGTCCCTCACCCTCTGCTCTGACACGGACACATCCAGACTTTGCCCCCTGACCCATGACCCTGCCACTGTCCAGAGTATCAGAGGGCCCCGCACACACGCGGGCTCAGTGGCTGCGTCCCCTTGCCTGGGTCCCGGCCTGTGTTTCCCCCTTTCCCGAGGAAACATTGGAGCCAAGGCTGCAGCGTCGTGGGGGCCCCCGTGGGGCTTTAGCTCCCAGCTTGTAAGATTCCTGCCGCAGTGGAGGGGGGAGCAGGGCAGTGGGGGGGATGGTGGGGGGGGGGAACTCTGACCCCTGGAAGGAAAGAGTAGCTTTTCAAATCCACAAAGTGGAGCCAAATGAACAGGCTGCTACCCCAGGGACCTGGTGGGCGTGCAGAGGTCTGGAGGCAGGAGGTAGCCCTTTTCTCTCTCCCCCTGAACTCTTCCCAGGGATGCCCTTCAGGTGATGCTGGGCAGACCTGGAGGGGAAGGGAGGGGAGGAGAAAGTGGGGAGGAGGTGGAGGGGAAAGGGAGGGGAGGAGGGAGGGGAGGAGGAAGTGGGAGGAGGGGAGGGGGACGGGAGGAGGGGGAGGGAGGGGAGGGGAGGAGGGGAGGGGAGGAGGATGCCTCTGGCAGCCCAGCATCCACCAGCCCCCAGGCCTCTGCATTCACCTACCTGGTCTCCCATGATTATGTTAATCATTTCAATGGGAAACAATCTTTGTGTTAATAAGACGCAGGTTTTGATACAGGAGAATCGAGTTAATTGACTACTTATATGAGAAAAACGCTGAGTCCTGATATCAAGTACATGATAAAACAGTGCCGTCTAGCCCTTGAGCTGGGCTTTTCTGTCTGGAGAGCCCGCCATGAATTATGGATTATGCTGATCCAGGCACGCCTGTCTGGGCAGGCTTCCTGTGACACAGCCACTGAGTTTTCATTTTGAGTCAGTTGTTGTCACTCACAAGTTTTAAGGAAAATCCTTATCGATTTTAATATCAGGGAAGTTATTTTTATTTTCCTGTGAGTCTAAAGGTCTGTTACAATCAGTTCTATGGTTCCGGTTCTTTTTCACTGGATCATTCGGGACGGGCAGCAGAGAGTGTTTTTGTGGAGAGAGCGGGCCCGGGTCTCAGATCCCAGCAGGGTGCACACTCTCCAGGGAGGCGAGGAGACCCAGAAGCAGGGTCCTGGCCACCGGCAGAGGGTGGGGGCAGTGTCTCTCTTACGAGGGAGCTGACAAAGTCCTGCTGCGTGTTACTGAAGCCAGGTTCATTCACCTCTAAACCGGCTTTCCTTTTGTCCATCCCGTGGTCCTTGGAAGGTGAAAACAAGTGAAAGTGTTAGTCACTCGGTCGTGTTCGGTTCTTTCCGACCCCATGGTCTGTAGCCCGCCAGGCTCCTCTGTCCATGGGGATTCTCCAGGCAAGAATACTGAGTGGGTTGCCATGCCCTGCTCCAGGGGGTCTTCCCGACCCAGGGACTGAGCCTGCATCTCCTGCCTTGGTGTGAGGATTCTTCACCATCTGGCCCCCAGGGGTTGCCTTCTGTCCACTCTGTGGTCCTTGGAACCCTAACCCAGTGTGCTGTTTCCCCGAAGCAGGTGGAACTCCCAGGCCCCAAGCAAACAGTATGCCCTCGAGACACGCTCTGTGAAGTTGGCTGGTTTGGTTTTGGCGTCCTAGAGTCTCCCTCAGAACCCGTTTTGGCATGCCATCCTGAAGGTGCGTTAGAACCCACATCCGACCTCCCTCTGCAAGTGGGGCTTCCTCTCCAGCTCACGGGGATGTTTCAGATGGTGGTTAAACCCTGTCTCCAATGGAGGAGCCATCATGTGGTTGATGGCGGTAAACGGAGTGTGCCCGCCACCCCCAGCCCCACCCCGGAGGCGTAGCTCTGGTGGGCTGAGTCCTGCCTCCTCGGACCCTGCAGCCGACTTCCAGTGAACGAGGGGCCTGCGGCCCTACTGGCAGGGATGACAGAGCCACATTCCGCTGGGTGACGGATTCCTAAAGGCGACGGCCTCGTCCGTGTCTCATTAGCGGAGAGGTTCATTCTCCTTATCGTCAAACGAAAGAGATTTTGAAGATTTTCGCTCATCTGGGGGTTTGGATCAGAAAAATTCTGTGGCTTATGAAGTCATTTGTGTCCCTGTTGTGACTGTACTCACAGGGGAAGGGTGACACAAAGGTCAGCTATAACTCCGCCGTTGCGTTCTAGCTCCGAAAAAAATGTAATATTGATCGATCAGAAAATGGAAAAGCAGACTGTTCGCGCCTGACTTGATCTTCTCCGACCTTTACCGCCATGTGAGTTTCACTCTGAAATGTTCTGCCTCCTGCTCAGAAGGTTGGTCCTGCTTAGTCTCCTGATTAGTTAACGCGCCGCCGGCCCCTCCCTGTGACGCGGCGCCGTTTCCGTGGAACTGCCTCCTTGCTCCGTGGTGCTTCCTCTGCCAACCAGAGTGGCTCCTGCCAGACGCCAACGGGCTTGCTTGGAGCCCCAAAGCATCGCATCAGCAGGCACTTGATGTTCCGCCGTCCTGTGTGCTCTGGAGTAAATCACTAAGGCGGGAGAGCCCTGAGTGCACGAGTGGCCACTGTGTGCCAGGGACGTGGGCCTCTCGGGAGAGCGGGCCGTGTGTGGGGAGAGCCGTCTGGGTGGGAGGTGGCGGTCAGGACCGGTCCCTGTGGGGACCATGTTGACCTGGGCAGGGATGGGTGCTCCGGGGCCAACACGGGCTCCAAGGGTGTGGAGCCGCCCCGACGGGGCTCCCGAGTGCCGCCTGGGCATGGCTGCAGTCCACTCGTCCCTCGCCCTGTGCAGGGGGGCAGCGTGCCCCCCCGGCCCTTCCTGGGGATGGGGGCAGATGGCGTGCAGACTGCAGGGTGCAGAGAGGAGGCAGGCTGAGCCCAGGGTGCCAGCAGAAGTCAGGGCTCTGGGCAAGCTGAGGGGCCCTGCCCGGGCGGGGGAAGAGGCCCCCGACGTCAGGTCCACCCAGAGCCTGTGACTCTGACCTGGTTTAGAAACAGGGCCTCGGTGGACGTGGTCAGCTTAAGACAAGGCTGTGGCGGGTGAGGGTCAGGCCTGAATCCAGCGGGACCGGCTCTTCTGAGGGGGAGGCCTGGACATAGTGTGGGGTGAAGCCACGTGAGGGCAGCAGAGCCACAGGAGATGTGGACGCCCCCAAGATGCCCTCAGGGAGCAGCCCTGCTGGCCTCCGTCTCCAGCTTCTGCACCCACTTCTGGCCCAGAACTGGGGACAGCGTGTCGTGGACGGAGCCACCTTGCGTGTGGAGACGATCGCAGGAAGGACTCGGGGAGCAGAGGGGTCCTGGGCTGTCTGCCCCAGTGCCGGCGGGGAGGAGCCCCCCGAGGCTCTCCCCCACCTGCCCTCCCCTGTACCCCCTGTGCAGTGAGTGCCCGGCTGGGCCCATGGCGTAGTCTGCGCGGGCGACGGGACAGACCTGCCTCTGAGGCTGGGCCCTGCCTGGAGGGCAGAGCAGGAGGGAGAACCCAGGGCCCCAGCCTCTCCCCTGGGGAGATGTCACCCACGGCCCGTCTCCAGGGACTCACCTGCTGCAGGCTCCCGAGCTGTGCGAGTCAGACTGCATCCGCAGGGCTCCATGGTGAGGGGCTCTGTGGTGAGGGGCTCCGTGGTGAGGGGCTCCATGGTGAGGGGGCTTCATGGTGAGGAGGTTCTGTGGTGAGGGGCTCCGTGGTGAGGGGCTCCGTGGTGAGGGGCTCCGTGGTGATGGGCTCCATGGTGAGGGGGCTTCATGGTGAGGAGGTTCTGTGGTGAGGGGCTCCGTGGTGAAGGGCTCCATGGTGAGGGGGCTCTGTGGTGTGGGGGCTCCATCGTGAGGGGCTCCGTGGTAAGGGGGCTCTGTGGTGAGGGGCTCCGTGGTAAGGGGGCTCTGTGGTGAGGGGCTCCGTGGTGAGGGGCTCCGTGGTGAGGGGCTCCGTGGTGATGGGCTCCATGGTGAGGGGGCTTCATGGTGAGGGAGGAGGTTCTGTGGTGAGGGGCTCCGTGGTGAAGGGCTCCATGGTGAGGGGGCTCTGTGGTGTGGGGGCTCCATCGTGAGGGGCTCCGTGGTAAGGGGGCTCTGTGGTGAGGGGCTCCGTGGTAAGGGGGCTCTGTGGTGAGGGGCTCCGTGGTGAGGGGCTCCATTTTGAGGGGGGTCTATGGTGAGGGGCTCTGTGGTGAGGGGCTCCGTGGTGATGGGTTCTGTGGTAAGGGGGCTCCATGGTAAGGGGGCTCTGTGGTGAGGGGCTCCGTGGTAAGGGAGGCTCCATGGTGAGTGGCTCCATAGTGAGGGCTCCATAGTGAGGGGGCTCTGTGGTGAGGGGCTCTGGGTTGAGGGGTTCTGTGTGTGGGGCTCTGTGCTGTGTGGCTCCATGGTGAGGGGGCTCCGTGGTGAAGGGCTCCATGGTGAGGGGCTCCGTGGTGAGGGGCTCTGTGGTGATGGGTGCCATGGTGAGGGGGCTTCATGGTGAGGAGGTTCCATGGTGAGGGGCTCTGTGGTAAGGGGGCTCTGTGGTGAGGGGCTCCATGGTGAGGGGCTCATGGTAAGGGGCTCTGTGGTGAGGGGCTCCGTGGTGAGGGGCTCCGTTTTGTGCGGCTCCATGGTGAGGGGGCTCCGTGGTGAGGGGCTCCATGGTGAGTGGCTCCATAGTGAGGGCTCCGTGGTGTGGGGCTCTGTGGTGACGGGCGCCATGGTGAGGGGGCTTCATGGTGAGGGCTCCGTGGTGAGTTCCATGTTGAGGGGCTCCCATGGTGAGGGGCTCCATGGTGAGGGGTTCCGTGGTGAGGGGCTCCGTGGGGGCTGAGGGGGGGCCGTGGTGAGGGCTCTGTGGTAAGGGGCTCCGTGGTGAGGGGCTCTGTGGTAAGGGGCTCTGTGATGAGGGGCTCCGTGGTGAGGGGGCTCTGTGGTGTGGGGGCTCCGTCGTGAGGGGCTCTGTGTTGAGGGGCTCCGTGGTAAGGGGGCTCTTTGGTGAGGGGCTCTGTGGTAAGGGGGCTCTGTGGTGAGGGGCTCCGTGGTAAGGGGGCTCTTTGGTGAGGGGCTCCGTGGTAAGGGGGCTCTGTGGTGAGGGGCTCCTTGGTGAGGCGGCTCTGTGGTGTGGGGGCTCCGTCGTGAGGGGCTCTGTGTTGAGGGGCTCCGTTTTGTGCGGCTCTGTGGTGAGGGGCTCCGGGGGCTCCATGGTGAGGAGCTCCGTGGTGAGGGGCTCCGTGGTGAGGGGATCCGTGGTGAGGGGCTCTGTGGTGAGGGCTCTGTGGTAAGGGGCTCCATGGTGAGGGGCTCCATTGTGAGGGGCTCCATGGTGAGTGGCTCCGTAGTGAGGGCTCCGTGGTGTGGGGCTCTGTGGTGACGGGCGCCATGGTGAGGGGGCTTCATGGTGAGGAGGTTCCATGTTGAGGGGGTCCGTGGTGAGGGGCTCCGTGGAAAGGGGGCTCTGTGGTGAGGGGCTCCGTGGTGAGGGGCTCTGTGGTAAGGGGCTCTGTGTTGAGGGGCTCCATGGTGAGGGGGCTCTGTGGTGTGGGGGGCTCTGTCGTGAGGGGCTCTGTGGTGAGGGGCTCCGTGGTAAGGGGGCTCTGTGGTGAGGGGCTCCTTGGTGAGGCGGCTCTGTGGTGTGGGGGCTCCGTCGTGAGGGGCTCTGTGTTGAGGGGCTCCGTTTTGTGCGGCTCCGTGGTGAGGGGGCTCCGTGGTGAGGGGCTCCGTGGTGAGGGGCTCCGAGGTGAGGGGCTCCATGGTGAGGATTCCGTGGTGAGGGGCTCCGTGGTGAGGGGCTCCGTGGTGAGGATTCCGTGGTGAGGGGCTCCGTGGTGAGGAGCTCCGTGGTGAGGATTCCATGGTGAGGGGCTCCGTGGTGAGGGGCTCTGTGGTAAGGGGGCTCTGTGGTGTGGGCTCTGTGGTGAGGGGCTCCGTGGTGAGGGGCTCTGTGGTGTGGGGCTCCGTGGTGAGGGGCTCTGTGGTGTGGGCTCTGTCGTGAGGGGCTCCATGGTGAGGGGCTCTGTGGTGAGGGCCCTGTGGTGAGGGGCTCCATGTTGAGGGCTCTGTGGTTAGGGGCTCTGTGGTGAGGGACTCTGGGTTGAGGGGACTCTGGTGAGTGGCTCTGTGGTGAAGGGGCTCCGTGGTGTGGGGGCTCCGTAGTGAGGGGCTCCGTGGTGATGGGCTCCGTGGTGAGGGCTCTGTGATGAGTGGCTCCGTGCTGTGGGGGCTCCATGGAGGCAGCTGGCTCTGGACACTGCTCAGCCCCTCCTCACCCGTAGTCTCCACTCTCCTCGGCCGGACGCTCTGGGCTCTGGCCCTTCTCAGGGACAGGCCACAGGAAGGGCCCAGATAAGGCCTCCGGGCAGGTTATCTGCCGGCCCCTGAGAGGCTGAGATGGGAGTGCTGTCATCTGGGGCACAGGGCGCCCTGGGTCACGCAGGGCACGACCTCTGTCAGCACCACCGCCCAGAGGAGACCGGCCCCGACTAACCCGGGGAGCCGTGAGGGGCCGGCTGTGGGGGAGAGGAGGAGCCAGCTGGTGGGCGACAGCAGGCCGGGGTGTGGCATCCGGGATGGCCGCCCCTTGGGTTTGTTAAATGCACGCTCTCTCATCTTCCAGGAAGCAGCAGGAGTATTGGGTGGGTGAAGGGCGGCTTCTTTGTCTGGAAGACATGGGCATTCCTCTTGACCGTGGCTTCTGCATCCCTCTGTGTGTAAACAGCCTGCTGCACCGGATTGCCTCTGACAGAACCTCCTTTATTCACAGCAAATACGGCCCCTCCCCCGGGAGAGCCGCCCACAGTTTCATCTGCAGTAGAGGAGACTCGAAGCAGGTTTTCCCCAAAACGATGGTTGCTTTCTCCTTCCTGTGATCACTTTCGTGGTTGGGAGCGTGATTCCACACAGTTTGTACTCAGCAGTGCTTTTCTCGGTGGGCAAGGTTTCCACGCCTGGACGTCCACACTCAGCTTAGCGTTTAGAGGCTGCAGTGGTGGGTGGGAAGGACACCTCCCTATCGAGAATTCAGGACGGTTTTGAAGCACCTAAAATGCATCGTATTTTATTCAGCAACCTACACTTGTGTGGCATGGCAAATTCCCAGCTACCCTTAATAATAGAAGTGATGCAGCGTTACTCACTGGAATCATAACCGGATTTTATTTCATTAGAAAGGCACCTTGTTGATATTTCAGAAGGTACATTCCATTACTCATTCCTTATACATGTGTTGCCAAAGTAATTTTTCAGGGTGAAAGAGGTGTGATTCACAATCTTTTAGAGAGGAGTTTTCTAGATTATAAATTCCATTCTTGCCTAAAAAACTTACCAAAGTAATAAAAAGCCTGATATCTTGGTATTAGGGGAAAATGTACTTTTAAACAGTATAAGCCTATAAATTGCATTCTGTAAACTCTGCTCAAAAAATGAACTTGGGTGAACTGAGAAAGGTGTTTGCTGCTGCTCTGAGAGACCAGAGGTGTCGACCAACCCCAGGAGTACTTTGGAAACCAGTGAGTTAGCACTGTATTCCAGGAGCCAGAGGGATTTTAAACGAAAACCTAGGGTTTCTGTTTGGATGTGTGTTGGGGGTGGAGGTGGAAACAAGTGAGCAAGTGCCCAAGAGCCACACACCAGATGTTCAATGGACGACGACCGAACCCGGGGACACAGGGGCCGGCTGACTCTGGGACCTAAACCTGAAATACTCTGGTTCTGTCCTCTGCGGGCTGCACACATTTCAATGCCACGTGCTCTGAAAATGGTGCTTTGGTTTTGCCCCTCGTCTCTGGGAATCCCTGCCTTCAAATTGAATTCCAGTGGAAAACTAGCCCTCCAGGAGCTGCGTGGAGTGTTGGGTCTTGGGGAGCCAGCTCCGGCTCCTCCTTGCTGAGGCCGCACCCCACACCCCACCCCTGGTGCACCTGCTCGTGTTTCTCTTCCCCGGAGTCATTCTTGGGTCTCGACAGACAGAAGCGGGAAGATCACCGTGTCTTCCTGGGACAGTCGAGGCCTGTGAGAGGTGTTTTTGTGTTGCCTTTAAATTTGTAGCGGTACAGTTGATTTACAATGTCGCTTTAGTTTCTGTTGTACAGCAAGGTGATTCAGTTAAACATATATAAGCAGTCTTTTTCATACTCTTTCCCATCACGGTTTATCGTGGGATGTGGGATCCCTGTGCCCTACAGTTGTGTCCTAGTCACTCAGTCGTGTCTGACTCTTCACGACCCCACGGGCTGTAGCCCTCCAGGCTCCTCTGTCCGTGGGATTTTCCAGGCAAGAACACTGGAGTGGGTTGCCATTCCCTTCTCCAGGGGGTCTTCCCCAATCACGGACTGAACCTGGGCCTCCTGCATTGCAGGCAGATTATTTACATCTGAGCCCCCAGGGGAGCCGAATTCACCCATCCTGTCCATAATAGTCTGAATCTGCTGACCTCAACTCCCACTCCACCCTGCCTCCCCCACCAGAACTGCATTCTCTAAGTCTGTACGTTGGTATCCATTTTGTAAATGAGTTCACTTGTATTAATGTTTAGATTTCACGTATAAATGATATCGTGTAATATTTGGCTTTCTGACTTGGTTTAGTATAATAATCTCTAGGTCCGTCCATGATGTTGAAAATATTATTGTTCTTTTTTATGGCTGAGTAATATTCTTTTGTATTTATGTACCACATCTTCTCTACCCATTTCTCTGCTGATGGACATTTAGTTTGCTTCCTCGTCTTGAATATTGTAAGTAGTGCTGCAGTGAACACTGGGGTGCATGTATTTTTTTGAATAGAGTTTTCTCAGGATATAGGCCCAGGAGTGGGATTACTAGACCAAACGGTTGAGGAATCTCCATACTGTTTTCCATAGTGGCTGCAACTGTACATTTGAGGGGTGGTGTTCTGAAAGTCACATTATGAGTGAGAAATTCTATTGGGAGCCCTGGTGGATCTGAATTCACGGTGGTGGGTACACATGCCCAGAGCTGGCGCGTCACATGCTAACCTTTGTAAGAAGCCTGGGAGGTTCTGGGACTAACAACCTGTCTATCACTTACTCGGGGCTCCACACAGAGTTCCATCATTGCTGGTTCTTAGCATGTTCTGGAAACACAAGGGACAAGCCATCAGCAGGCACTGCCCCCTCTTGGAGCTGTCTGCTCTGGGGTAGCACTCCTTACACAGCTTGGCGGAGGTTTTCCAAGCTCAGGAAAGACTAACACCACAGAGTCTTGGACAAGATGGTGGCATTGCTCTAGCTTATTCGTAACTGTCCCAGGACACCTCGATCTGTCTGGCATGCCCCACTTTCCTAGCATATAAAATCTCTCTTTTCCGACCTGGCTGGTTGCTCTCATCCCTACTGTGGCACATAACCTCAAGGTGATTTAGTCAAAGCTGTGGTTTTTCTAGTCGTCATGTACGGATGTGAGAGCTGGACCATAAAGAAGGCTGAGCGCTGAAGAATGGATGCTTTTGAACTGTGGTGCTGGAGAAGACTCTTGAGAGTCCCTTGGACAGCAAGGAGATCAAGCCAGTCCATCCCAAAGGAAATCAACCCTGAATATTCATTGGAAGGACTGGTGCTGAAGCTGAAGCTCCAGTACTTTGGCCACCTGATGTGAAGAGCCAACTCACTGGAAAAGACCCTGATGCTGGGAAAGACTGAGGGCAGGAGAAGGGGACGACAGAGGGTGAGATGGTCAGATGGCATCACCAATTCGATGGATGTGAATTTGAGCAGACTCTGGGAGAAAGAGAAGGACAGGAAAGCCTGGTGTACCGCAGCAAAAAGTCGGACACGACCTAGCAACTGACCAACAAACAACAATTAAACCAACAGAATCACTTCCTTTGATGTCAAATGCTAAGGCCTGGACCGCTCTGGACTGTGAGGACAGGGCTCCCTGCAAGGTGTCTGGGGGTGCTGGCTCTGAGGGCTGTTTCCTGGTGAGGAGCCGACCAGTGCATGCAGGTATGACAGTCACATGGGCAGTTGAAGGCCACCCGTAAACTTAACGTTTGGGGGCGACTTTCTCCTCGGATGTCACGGGTGAATCCACTAACCCTCTGGTGTTTCCGGTGTTTGCTCCCGGCCTGTGTGAGGGGTGAGCCCTAGTGACCACACCTGGCTCTTCAGGACAGCAGCGTCCTTGGGAAGGCTCTTTCCTGCTGGGTTTGGCCAGCAGGGGTGCCCTTATGACTCAGGTCCCAGGGGAGGACACCGGTGTTAGAGGGACCCAGGGTCTGAAGAGTCTGGATTGGGAGGTCCACTCTGGGGTCTGGGGCTGGACGGTATGACCCAGAGTTTTTCTCCGTGACTCAGAAAAAGAACTGACTCAGCTGGACCTTCCCCATCAGAACGTTGGACCCGAGCTGCAGACTTGAGGGTCATCCAGGCAAGGGGCTCCCACCCCTTCCCCTTCACCATCGTTTCCTTATGAATGAACTCTTGGATGGATTCAGCCTGAGTCTGCTCAAGCCCTCGTGATAAAACTTGGTGCCACCGGTCATGTGAGAAGGCAGCCTTTCCACGGTGGCCAGGGAGCCAGGGGCCGTTACTTGAGCTTTTGGTCACAGAGGAGCCTGTTCCTTTAAATACCTGAGTCCAGGTGCCAGGGGAAGAGGAGCCAGCAATTTGGCAGGACAAATGACCACAGGCTGGCCGGACAGCAAGGGGCGCATCCTTGCAGCCCAGGGCTGGGGCTTGGAGACCCTCGGCCATATGCAGCTCAGTGAGGTGTTTGAAGAGGAGGCCCCAGACCTCCCTGCCTCGCGGGGTCCAGAGGGGCTCACGGTGGGCTGACTCCTCTGTCACCCCGTCCCCTCTGGGACCCACAGATCCCCGGCCTTGGTGCCCAAGCTGGAGTTCCAGGGTGGCCTGGCCTGCAGCTTCCTCCGGAGCCATCCCACCTCGAGTGGGGCCTGGCACTGAGGACCCACAGGGAAAGGACACGCCCTCGCCGTCCCTGGGGCACACCCGCCCTGCCAGGCCTGGGGCCGGCCACACCCCGCACACTGGGTCAGAGCCTCCCTGCAGGACAGGTGTGGGCAGACAGCAGTGCGATGTCAGGGTACAAAGGGGAGTCCCCTCCCCTCCCGTCTCTCGTCTCTCCCTCCCCGCCTCCCCTCCCCGCCTCCCTGTCTTTTCAGTGGCCCCATCCCAGTGCAGTGAAACTCACAAGGTTCAAGCACAGCCAAGCAGCCCCCGGGGCACGGGGCGCAGGTGCAGAGCTGGGTGAGCAGGACACGCCCCTTGCACACCGGCAGGCAGGCTGCTCCGTGCGTGGCGCTCCGGGTGCTCTTTGTGGAGTGAGCGGCGGTTCGCCCGGTGCACACGGGCACATGAGTGTCACTGCTGTGAGAACCTGGCTCTTTCCTCCTGAGGGGCCGCACAGGCTGCCTCAGTGAGCGGACCAGCCACAGCACTAGCCACCTGGCTGGAGTAGTTACAGAGGGACTTGCCACGTGGTTCTTAGAGAGCAGGCTCCACCGTGCACACACACACACGTGAGCATGCATGCACACCACCCACTTTCTGCGGACCTGGCACTCAGCCTTCCTGGAGTCCCCAGCGGATGTGGGGGGGGCGGGGCGGGGGGGCGGGGAACGGGCCCTGGAAGCTTTGAGCTGCCCGGAAGCTCGGTGTGTCCGGACCTGCGTCTCTGCCCACTCACCCTCGGCCTCCGACGTGCCGGCAGTGACAGCTGGAAGGCTGGACGTGTCGGCGAGGTCAGCTTTCCTCACCTCCCGCTGTCGCATCTGACCCCTGCCACTGTGGCATTCGGGGGCCCTCCCCGCGGCCGCGGCCTGCTGCAGACGAGAGCCAGCGACTGCCAGATGACAGCCATCAGCGTCCGGAGCGGAGTCTGACCTCGGAGGCACGCGCTGGGGCACCCGTGCCGGGGGCGGCCCTCAGCAGCCATCTGGCGCATTCCAGAGGCTCTGGTGACCCTGGGGGGGGGGTGCTGGGTGCCCCGCTGCCTCTTCTGAGGCTGGCCCTCCCCGCTGCCCCCCGCCCCCGGAGAAGGGAGGGCTGGGCCCCCAGTGGCTGGAACGTTCGCTCCCAGCCAGCACGGCATGAACCCAGCACTGAAGGCCCTCGATGCAGGGACAGGAATGTGAGTCCCCCAGAAGCCTGTCCGGGCCTGCAGGCCTCTCCCTCTCTGCACCTGGCTCGGGTGCCTCTGGGCCTTCTCAGGCCGCTGGGGACACATCTAATAAAAGATGATTTTAATGGGCTGCATTACAGGAGGAAGGAGAAGAAAGTGAGTTCTATCAGAGGAACCAGCTCAGAGCCTGGGAACAGTCCACCTGGCCCTGAGGTTCACCGCCATGATGAGGGCAGGCAGACCCCCACTGACCACAGGACCCACCTGGACCGAGGACCACCTGGGCTCAGTCCTGTTTCTTCCTGATGTTGATCGGACAATAGAAATCCTGAATAATAATGAAACATAATTTTAATGGGCTTCATTACAGGAAGAGGAACGAGAATGTGAGTTCTATGAGATGATGTTACCTTATTTCTCCTTTCTTTTTATTAGAAAAAGAAAAACTGATAGACTCTATTTTTTGAAGAAGTTTTAGATTTGCCGGTAAAATGAGCAGGAAGTGCAGACCCCACCTGCTGCCCTGCCCCCGTTTCTCTGTCGCGTCACCAGCCCTGGGGTGGGACCAGCGTCACCACGGCTGAGCCAGCACCGACGCAGGGTGCCGAGTCGGAGTTCACACCAGGCCCATTCCTGCTGTTCCTTCTACGGGCCTGGACAAGTGTGTAAGGACCTGAGGCCCCGTCTCAGAGTCACACAGGGCGCTGTCACTGCCTAAGTCCAAAAGAATTGGTGCTTCTGAACTGTGGTGGAGAAGACTCGAGAGTCCCTTGGACTGCAAGGAGATCCAACCAGTCCATCCTAAAGGAGATCAGTCCTGGGTGTTCATTGGAAGGAATGATGCTGAGGCTGAAACCAGTACTTTGGCCACCTGATGGGAAGAGCTAACTCATTTGAAAAGACCCTGGTGCTGGGAAAGATTGAGGGCAGGGGGAGAAGAGGACGACAGAGGGTGAGATGGCTGGATGGCATCACCTACTCGATGGATGTGGGTTTGGGTAAACTCTGGGAGTTGGTGATGGACAGGGAGGCCTGGAGTGCTGTGCTTCATGGGTCGCAACGAGTCGGGCGCGACTGAGCGACTGGACTGGACTGGGGGCCCCTGTGCACGCCTCCCGCCCGCCCCTGTCCCCATGGCGACCCCTGCTCCGTCGCTGCCTCTGTGCTGTGCCATCCTCAGGTGTCGCCGGCTGGGCTCTGCAGCGTGGTGCCTGCTCGGAGGGGCCTCTGTCACTCAGCAAGTGCGTTTAAGTTTCCTCCCGCCGCTCGCGTCTACCTCTGCCTCCCAGGCTTCCCGTGGGAGACATGGTTCCTCACAGGCCTGCCCTGGGGCCCCGAGCTTCCTCTCAGGACGGATGCCCACAGCAGCCCCCCTCCCTCCTCTGGGCAGTTTGGGTCATAAAATCGGTTCCCCTGGTTTCCACATAGAGCTCCAGGGAGTGGCTCCAGGCACGGGACGGGGCTGGCACACTTATTTTCCCTTCAAGTCGATCAAGAATAGGCTATCTCCAAGACTCAGGCCCACCAGCTCAGCGAGGCTGGAACCCAGCATGGTGCCCACACCCGACACACACACGGCGACGCCTCCATGTAGAAGCTAGGGTGCTCCGGGGGTGAGGACCACCTTGCCGCCCGGGAGCCTGGCTGGGGCAGACCCGGGGACACGTGAGCCCGCTGGGACAGCAGAGGGGATGTGCTTACTCATCCTGTCTCCCTGCCTTCACCGCCCTGACACCAAGGGAGCCCCTTCCTCCATTCTGGGGACCCCGCACTGGGGTCTCTGAGGGGCCAGGAGGACTGCCCCTGGGTCCGTTTCCTCATCCCCGAGTCCCCTGGGCGAGTGGGGGGCTCGGGGGCAGGACCTCCACTGGGTTCTCGCCTCCACCATCCAGGATGGTCTGGCTCCCTCACCCTGCAGGCGAGTGGGCACCCTGAGCACCTGCCACAGGCAGCTGGTCCCCTGGTGGGCTGAGCCCTGGGAGGAGCAGTCCCCACACCAGGGCCTGGGCCCCCATGTGGCCGTGGCTATCATGGACCCCACGCCGCCGCCGACTTTACATCCGACCCACGGTCCTGCTGGAAAGTGAGATTCAGCTCTGGACAGCTTCTGCCAGGCCCAAGGCCCCGATGGACGGGGGGCCCTGTCCCCAAGATGCAGGAGTCACAGGAGAGGACGATGGCCCAGAGTGACCGCCTCCTGGCTGACACGTGCCTGCTCGTGGCCTGGAGGGCTGGCGTGGTGCCTGGGCTGGGCTGAGCATCGGGGTGGTCCTTGGCAGGTGGGGTGTATTGGGGGGCTCCAGGTGGGGAGCTGGGGAACGGGCAGGGCCTCCTGCTGGCCTGGGCGAGGAGCAGGGCTGTCCACGGAGGTCTGCCCAGAAGCAGGCGCTGCCCAGACCTCGCCCACCCCCCTGGGTCAGCCCCTAAACACCCTTGCTGGGGGCATTCTGGTCAAGTGAGAGGCGAGTGACCGGAAACCTCCTTCTCAAAGGGCAGCTGGAGGAAAGTGGGCCTTTGCGGTGACGGCGGTGTCTGGCTGTGTCCCGCGTATGGAGGGTGTTTCCCAGGCAGGGGGCAGCCTCCGTGGGACCCCAAGATGCTCGCTGTGGCCCTGAGATACGGAGCTGTCTTTTCCTGGAAGAGGAGCCCTGAGAGAAGGCTGACACCCTCGGCAGGCCGCGGGCTGTGGGCGACTCAGGTCCTGTGTGACTCTGCAGGGCAGGCTGGCCTGAGGGAAGCAGGTTGCCTTCTTCCAGGCCTCGGGAGGGCGCTCGGGGCGTCCACTTCTGCCCTGTGGACGGACCTTCCCACTGCCTGAGGGTCCGTGGCTCTGACTCTTTGGCCCTGGGGGACACTGGCCAGTCCACCCGGGGTTTAATCAGAGCCTGTGGAGGCCCCTCTTCCTCACGTTGGGTCTCTCGTGAAGCTGTCCCAGAGGGTGTCCTGGGAGGGGAAGGAGTTGGGATGGAGGGTTTGTGCAGCTGTGAGGAGAAGCACTTTCTCTGCACCCGTGAGACATCTTGAGATGAGGCGAAGGGCAGCCCGTCTTCCTCTGCAGGACACGCTGGTGGCCCCGCTCAGCAAGCTACTCAGGGGCTGCGGGCAGGCTTGCCCCCCGGGGGAAAGCATGGGGGGCCACCTCCCCTCTGTGTGCACACCCAGCCCTGCAAAGCTCGCCCTCAAGCCCACGGGGCAGCTTCATCAGGTCCATGGTCCCGTGTGTGTGGCACCCCGGCCCCCGGGACATGAGGCCGTGGGCCGCCAGCCCTCCCGCTCGGAGCCCATAAATCGCTCCTGCAGGGCCCCCGCCTGGACTCAGCACCACCGTGTAGCTAAACGATACTATTAGTGCTGAGGAAATAAACGGGCATTTCACTCTGCAGATTACACGTAATTGTGCTCGGGCTGTGTCAACCTCAGGTTTAATTGGTGTGCAGGCTGTGCGGCCTGAAGTGCGGGATGTGTAATTTATTTATGCAATAAAATGTGCCGTAACCGAGAGGGGGGAAATAAAGGGAAAATAATAAGTTTCACACCATAATTACACAACAAAGTTCAAATTAGAAATACTGCTTGGGCCGTGCGCTTCCTCTGGGCTGGGGAAGGACAGGATTCTGAGCCAAGTGCCGTGGACACAGAGTGGGCCTTGAAACAGAACCCTCTGGCAAGGTGGATGGGCTGCAGTGGCGTGAGGGGAGGCTCAGGAAAGACGAAAACATGGGAGTGTGGGGGTCACGTTTACTTCCTTCTGATGTAACCACGACTCTCGTGAAAACAGCTCCTGAGACAGAAAGGCTTCTGATCCAGGAAGAAAGGAAAAAAAGACAAATCGCTGCGCTGTGACTCCCTGTTTATCTAAAGCTGTATCGTTAAGCCGGAATTCTCACGATAAGCTGCAAGCAAGGAGCGGGGGCTGCAAGGTCCGGCTCTGTGAGCCATCTCCCGGGCAGAGCTGCTGCCCCCATCCATCACTGGCCATCTGTGGGGCGCCTGGGAGGACCTGCGTCCCCATCCCCCAGCCCAGGGCTCCGAGGACTCCGGATGCAGGAATGAGGGGGGACCCTGGGGCTCCTACTGGGGCCCTCGGAGGGGGACATCCTGAGGGGGTCACCCACATGGTCCCCGCAGGCTTGCATCCAGACCAGAGCCCCCCTGCACGGCTGGCCGGCCACCCCCTGAGTGGTGCTGCCGCCGTGTGTGGGGGGCTCAGGACGACAGAGCCCAGGGCCCCGTCCCACTCGAAAGGAAGGCTCTAGACTCCTCGGAAGACGGCTGGGGGAGACTTCAGTCCTGCCCCCAGGGCCAGCCGAGTCTCCGAGAGTGAGCCCCGCCCGGGCTGGTCCCAGCAGTACACCTTCTTCTCTGTTGGGGTCGCTGCGCCTGCGCAGGACGGCTGTGCCCTGACGTCCCCCTGGCTCAGCTCCCGGGAGACGACGCCATGGCATCGCAGGGCCTGTAGCTGTGTCCGCCCTGAGTGCCCATCGTGGTCCAGAGGGATCCAACCACCCTGCAGCACTGGGCCCGGCGGTCCAGCGAGCTCATCCCCACGGGTGGGACGCGTGGGACCTGGGACTGTCCAGTCCGAATTTGTAGCTATGCACAGACGCCCCCCGTGGCTGGCTGACCCAGTGAAGGTCAGCAGACGCCCGCACACCTGGGGTTGGGTGGGATGGGAGGGTGAGCCGAGGTTAGGGTGACGGTTTCAGCTTATCTGCTGGGAGTGAAGTGAAGTGAAAGTCGCTCAGTTGTGTCTGACTCTTTGTGATCTCAAGGACTAGACAGTCCACGGGATTCTCCAGGCCAGAGTACTGGAGTGGGTAGCCCTTCCCTTCTCCAGGGGCTCTTCTCAATCCAGGGATCGAACCTGGGTCCCCAGCACTGCAGGTGGATTCTTCACAAGCTGAGCCACAGGAAAGCCCGAGAACATCTCAGTGGGGAGCCCCTCTGCTGGAAGGAGCAGCACCAGCCCTCAGGAGAGGGAAGCCCCTCTGCGTGGCTGAGTTTCCAGCAGGTGCATGGAGAGCCCTGATCCCGGAGCTGGTGTGGGGGTCTTGCTGTAGCCAGCCCACCCAGTGCCTGTGCAGGGGGTGGGGGCTGAGGGGGCAGGGCCATGTCTGCAGGCGCATGCATCCCTCAGGCTGCAGGTGATTGATGCTCGCTCTACACCTTGGGAGCCAGGCTCGGGACGTGGGGGTGGCACCTCCTGGGTGCCCTCTCAAGTCGCCTGTGTCCCTCTCCAGGCACCCAGCTCCTCCCAGTCCTCCTTCCTCCATGGCAGGGGCCCCCAGGCTGGTGCAGACACCCTCACGGGATTCTGGATGTACGCTTGGGAAGGGCTCCTTCCCTCCTTCCACCCTCGCGGGGGTGGGGGTTCTGGGTGCACCAGTCCACAGGGTCACACAGGCTGCGAGCTGGGAGACCCCGGGTGGGCATCGACAGGCACCTGCTGGCGCTTCCCTTCCGCCCAGTTTCTCCTCCTGCCCCCTCCCTGCCCCAACCCAGCCTGTCTGTGAGGCTCCTACCCAAGGACAGACTCTGCGAGCCGTCTCTGCCTTCAGGGACCCGGACTGAACAGCTGCACCTGGAGCAGCCCCAGGCAGCAGAGAGGGCAGCTCAGAGCTGGAGCGCCAGGGGTGGGGTGGGGGCACTGCTGGGAGGGCAGGGTCCTTCAGTGTGCAGGGGGGAGTGGGCGGGGTCCCTCAGTGTGCAGGGGGAGGGGGCAGGGTCCCTCTATGAGGAGGGAGAGTGGGCGGGGTCCCTCTATGTGCAGGGGGAGTGGGCAGGGTCCCTCTATGTGCAGGGGGGATCAGGGCAGGGTCCCTCTGTACAGGGAGGTGGGGAAGGGGCGGGGTCCCTCTATGCACAGGGAGTGGGGGTGTAGGTGGGGTAGGGTGTCATGGACGGGGGTCCTCAGAGTGGCACCGTCACCAAGGTGCGAAGGCAGGGAGGAGGTGCAGGGTGCCCAAGAAGGAGGTGGCCTGGGGATCCCGGGGGTGATGAACAGAGCCCTTGGCTGGCTGCACGGATCCTCAGGAAGACAGTCCGGGGCAGGTCAGCCAACACTCCGAGGACGTGCTGCAGTCAGAGCCTCCTGGAGATCTAGAGGCAACCCAAGTGACCAAGTGTGACTCTGGACCTTCTCCTGGCATGGGACACGCAGGGGTCAGCTGCAGGAGCCCTCCCCTAGTAATGCCCCGGGCCCACGGCCCCTCTGAGGGCAGGAAGACGGCCACCACGGACCCTGCCTGGCATCCCCACCCTGGGCATCATGTAGTCTTCATGTAGCCCGTCCTGGCTGAAGCCCCGAAACACACCAGCTGCTCAAGAAAGTAAGTCAGAAGCACCACTGCCAGGCTCCAACACGGCGGGAACGATATGGACCACCTCGATGTCCTGAAGAGCCCGTGTGTCTGGCCCCGATGCACGCCCACGCAGCCAGGCTACTGGGCCTTTGCAGGGGCTGCAGTGAAGGTCAGGGTCAGGCAGACGCTGTGGGATTCCCACAGGAGGAGATGCGGTCCTATGGGGCTCCTCCTGACGCTGGACGGTGGGAGAGGGGATTGCTACGGTGGAGATGGTCACTGGGTCTGCCCTCTAACCGGGTGCAAGGAGCCCAGAGGGATACACTGGGCCTCGCTCCCAGCCCCCACCTGGGGAGGGTAGAGAGGGTGGCGCGGCCCAACAGGCAGGCAGGTCCTAGGAGGGCCCTCACCCTGCTGCCTTTCTGGGGTCAGTTTTCTTGACCGCCAGGGAGAAGTAATTGCAAAGATGCGCATAAAAAACGGCTGGAAAACTCTGCCCAGGTTCTGCTCCCAGGGAGGGCATCACACGTGATTTTTATTGTCTTAGATGCCTGTGTCCTCCCGGTTCTCAGCAGAGGCATCTACAATGACCATCCGAGACGGGAGGAATGGCCGCTGCCCAGGGCTGGACATTACTACTGGATGTGCATCACTGCTGAGCCTGCCCCTTGGCCAGCAATGGGAAGGGACGTGGGTGGGGCCGGGGGCGGTTTAGGGCTAGTTCTTCCAACACAGAAGCATATGACTGACTGCAGAGGGGCTTGGGGCCATCTGTCCTTGGCAGAGCTGGTGAGCTGTCAGAGTGGGTGGGGGGGGGCAGCGAGTGAGGAGGGGGTTGTCGCTGTGCTCACGAGAGCCCACTGCCCCCCACCACCCCCACACTGCCCAGTCCAATGTCCCCCACTGCCCGCCGTGTGTCCTGGATTCCCAGGAATCAGTGTCAGTTCTGACCATCTGTCCTGGTGGCTCAAATGGTAAAGAACCCCTCTGCAATGCAGGAGATGTGGATTTAACCCCTGGGTCAGGAAGATCCCCTGCAGAAGGGAACACCCACTCCAGTATTCTTGCCTGGAGAATCCCATGGACAGAGGAGCCTGGTGGGCTACAATCCATGGGGGCGCGAAGACTCGGATGCGACTGACGGACTAACATTTTCACTTTTTTTTCATTTCACTTTTCACCAACCGTCTAGAAGTCCTTAGGAGGCCTGGCTGTGTCCTCCCTGGAACGGCCCCTTCAGGGTCTCTCTTGGGAAGGCTGGCGGGAGATTTGCAGTAGAAGTTTCTGGTACTGTCCCTTTTATTATAAAAGTTAAGGAAGATTTGAGTTGGTGGATGTTTGAGTCCTAGGAATGCCGAGATTCACTGCTGTCATCAAGGATCTCTGTGGGCCAGATGGGTTTGGGCAGGCTTGCTACCCACCCGGGTCCCACATCAACCCTGTTTCTTGTGGCCAAGAGCGCCCCGATCCTGGCCCCTCTGGGACCCGCCCCCGTGGGGTGGGGCCTGGCTGAGGTGGCCTGCAGGGAGCAGCGAGGCAGAGTCTGGGAGAACGGGGCTCTCACTCTGTCCGTGGCTCCTGACACATCGCGGAAGGACGTTCTCTGGCCGGAGGGTGAGCTGCACAGTAAATCCACTCCTGCGGTGTTTCTGGCTCCCTCAGCACTGGGGTCCTTGCCTGCCAGTGCTCTGACATCATTTCACGCCAACCTCCACCCCGCCCACGTTTCCATTGGCCGGTCACAACCCGGAGCGGCTCTCAGTCTCTCGCACCGATGCCAGGCGTCCAGGATGTAGCGTCAGGCAGCCACCCCTGGAAACGCGCCCTGACCTGCCACTGTGCGCCTACCAGCCCGGCCTGGCACCTTCGGGGCCCCGTCGGGCGTGTTCCCCAGTGACCAGGGTCCCACAGTTCTCCCTGTGTGCACGGCCGTCCCTACCGGGTCAAGGTGCCCCTGACCCTGGGAACTCCCGGGGTTTGAGGCGGGTTCCGGGTTTCCCAGTCATGGCAGGTGATAAGGGACACGAGTCCTTTTGGGAAGGAGGGTGTCCACAGGGAGGGAGGGGAAACTCCTGGAGTGTTGGGGGGCCCAGCCCCGTCCTGCGGTCTTCTGCCCTCCCGGCCCCTCCCAACGCCATGCCTTTCATGTCAGAGGTCGCAGGGCCCAGTCCAGCTGCGCTGGGAGCTCGCTGCCCTGCGGCGGACCCAGCCCTTGTCTCTGGTTTCCAGGAATTGTGACCTTTCTGCCACTGGCGATAAGGGCTTCTTTTGGGTGGTGCAGACGCTCCAGGCCCTTAGGAGATCCGGGCAGGGAATGTGGGGCCTGGGGGCCCCCAGCTTCCAGTCCCCATGCTCCAGAGAGCACACAGCCCGCGGGCCATCAGAGCCGCCCTGCGCAGGTACCAGGCTGCTGATGACCGCGGCCGATAGCCAGCGATTACTTTATTACCTTGAGCGAAAACCAACCACCAGGGCTCCGTTTCCCACGGCGGGAAGACACCCTTCATCAGGTCAGGAAGCTGCCGGGACTTCTGTCCCTGGAGGAGGAGGCCCTGGATGGTTATTAGGTGGAGAGCGTGCTTCCACGAAGGCGGGAGCTGTTGGGGGTCCCCTGTCAGCCCACTGCTGCAGACCTCCCCTCCGTGGCCCAGCCCTGACTTGTAGGGTGTCCCAGCCTCCTGTCTCTCCCCACTGCCACAAGCCACCACCGCCTTCTGGAAATCCAGGCTTCCTTTCTGCTTTCCCACCCTCTCAGGAGCATGCTCACCTGGACCCTTCTGGGGCTGGTGGGTGCAAACGGTGGTGTCCTGTGAGGCTGGGGGTGGGGCAGGGGCTTGGGCTCCCCCAGCGTGAGGCTGCTCTCCCCTTCCCCCGCCTCCCCGGGGTCATGCTCATGGAAGACCCTCCAGGTGTAACACAGTCCTGCCCGTCGGTTTGGACCAAGCCTTGGTCTGACAAGGACCTGTTTGTTCTAAGACCCCAGTGCCCCGGAAGAGGCCTGATGCCCCAGCTGGGCCCTGCGAGCTGGGCAAGGTGACAACTGCTCGGCCTTGCACACGGGCTGGGGCCCTGTGGGCCTGAGTGGCGGTGACCGTGGGCCGCACACAGTGCCCAGGTCTGGCCGCCCCTGGTCCCCGCCCTCACTCGCCCGCTGAGCTGAGATCCTGGGAGGCCGGCGTCCTGGGCAGCGTCCTTGTCACTTCACAGGGAGCACGTCATCCTGTCCCCTTTCAGAGCAGCCTTGGTGAGGGGGCCCCGGGCCTTGGATGGTCCTGTCCTGGTCATCGGCACTGCCCAGGCCCAGGGCCCATTCTGATGGCAGGTCTGGGCCTGAGGGCTCCACTTCTCCGCTGTGGTCAATTCTAGTTTTCTGGCTTCAGTGAGAAGTGAGGCAAGGGTGCAAAATAAAAGCAGAAACAATGTCCCAGAGCAACGCTGTGATGAGAGAGCCTGCTGTGCTTTTCTCCGTGTGCGTGTCAGTCACTCAGTCGTGTCCAACTCTCTGCAACCCCAGGGACTGCGGCCCACCAGGCTCCTCTGTCCACGGGATTCCCCAGGCAAGAACATTGGAGTGGGTTGCCGTGCCCTCCTCCAGGGGATCTTCCCGACCCAGGGATCAAACCTGAGTCTCCTGCATTGACAGGTGGATTCTTTACCATCTGAGCCACAAGAAAGAGAAAGAAGTGAAAGTCCATGGGATTCTCCAGGCCGGAATATTGGAGTGCATTTCCATGCACTCCTCCAGGGGATCTTGCCAACCCAGGGATCAAACCCAGGTCTCCCACATTGCAGGCAGATTCTTCACCAGCTGAGCCACCAGGGAAGCCCAAGAAGAGTGGGTAGCCTTTCCCTTCTCCAGTGGAACTTCCCGACCCAAGAATAGAACCGGGGTCTCCTGCATTGCAGGTGGATTCTTTACCCACTGAGCCACCAGGGAAGCCCTCAATGTCAAGGATAACTTATTTTGTACTTGAAACTAGAAGAATGAAATGAATGGTCTCTGGTTTCCAGAAGCACACCTAGACAGCTGCACACACAGTCACACACACCACCCTCTCAGCGCCCCCGCAGCGCCCTTTGTTGGTGAACAGCAGGAGTGGGTGAAAAGCTGCAGCTTTGCTGATAACCCGTCCGCCCACCCCTCTTCCGCAGGCACTGTGGGCGCAGAGCGGTTCAGGAGCCAAAATAAGAGGAAGGCCCGGCTCCCGGGGAGGCCACCGCGTCCTCTCCCAGCGGACCAGCAGGAATGTGGAGCTGGTGGGCTCACCGCAGGCTCTGGGCTCTGGGGACACAGCCCCGTGGTCCCCTGAGGCTCAACCGGGGAGTACCCCAGTGCAGGGCGCTGGGCGCCGGGTTACTGCTGAGAAGGTGGAAAACGGGAGTCCTTGCCCCCTTTCCACGCTGAGCCCCTGCAGCCCTGCAGCTGGTGGCGAGCCGTCTGTGCCCCGGGCTCACTTGGCCTCTATGGTGACCTTGGGCGCTGACCTTGGGTGGCACCCTCACACCCCAGCCCCCTCCAGCCACCGCATCCCAGCAACGGCCAGCTCTGCGGACAGCAGAGAAACGTCCCTGCCGCCAGAGGGGAAGGTGGACCCCCCTGGGGCTGCACCCTGCCTGCCAGGGCTGGGCGCTTTCCTGGGCCCTGTGGGCAGGCCTGCCTGGCACAAGCCCGACCCCGTCCTCTGCAAGATAGCCGAAGCCTGTGCCCTCGCTTCCCCTGGCTGACCTGGGGCAGGCCTCCCACCCCGGTGGCCAGGGGGTACTCCCACATCTAACTGTGCACACAACCAATTTTCCCTACCTGAGTGCCAAGTAGGAAGGTCAGCGTGCATGCCAAGCGGCTTCAGTCGTGTCTGACTCTGCAATCCCATGGACTGCGGCCTACCAGGCTCCTCTGTCCATGGGACTCTCCAGGCAGGAACACTGGAGAGGGTTGTCACTTCTTTCTGCACGTGGTCTTCCCGACCCAAGATGGAGCCCACGTCTTTTACGTCTCCTGCCTTGGCAGGCAGGTTCTTTTCCGCTGGTGCCACCTGGGGAGGTCGGGGGGACCCCTACACTCGGAAGTCCTCCCAGTCCTCGATGTCCACCTGCCCCTTCAGGACCCTGTGTTCGCAGAGACACCAGAAGCTGGATCTCACCGATGTGGACAGACAGGCGCATCCACTCGAGATCACAGAGCAGCAGAAGCGGAGGTGAGCCCCCGCCCCTGGAGTGGACTCTGAGGACCCAGGACAATGCGTGTGTGCACTTGTGCAGAACCCCCTCCCCCAGGAGGGTCTGTCCCTGGCCTGGGATGCCAGGAGCCACCGTCAGGGATGCAGGGACCCACCTGCTTGGCCAACATAAATGAGGCTCCTGACCCACCTGAGCACTGCGGCAAGGCTGGAGTCACTGCTCAGGCTGATGCTCTGAGCCTCAGCTGATGGTGCAGGTGAAGAGTCTCAGACTCACTAATCAGGTCCCATCTGCTGTCTGACCATGAATGGCAGCCGCATGTGATGGGTGAGGTTCCGTGGCCCGGTCAGCGTCTGGGGGTTGCATGGCAACTCTTTGGCAGGAGAGTGGGGGTTTGGGGCCCCAGGAGCGTGTGTGCAGGGCGATGCCAGGCTCCACAGGCCTGACCAGCCTGTGGCCGCAGGAGCCGCCACTGCCCTGGGTGTGCCTGTGTGCTCACGCGTGAGCGTGTGTGCACTGCCCTGGGTGTGCCTGTGTGCTCACGCGTGGGTGTGTGTGCACTGCCCTGGGTGTGCCTGTGTGCTCACGCGTGGGCGTGTGTGCACTGCCCTGGGTGTGCCTGTGTGCTCACGTGTGAGTATGTGTGCACGCATGTGCAGGTCCCCTTGCGTTTGCCTAATCCCAGAAAAGCTCCTAATTCTCCCCGTTTACCTGTGAGTTCCCGACACTGGATTCTTCCCTGACGTGTCCCGCTGGGGCCCCGAGGGACGTGAGATCGTCACGGGAGACGACCTTTCCTCCTGCCCTGTGGTTTGCTCCTGCTGCCTTCATTCTGGTGGATTGCTGGATATTTTTCTCCAGTCTGTACCAAGGCCAGGAGCCTCTCAGATCCAAGCAGGCAGCCTGCACCAGCCCTGCCCGAGCAACCTGGGGGCTTTGGGGCCCCAGGGGTGGGCAGGAGGGGTCTAGAAGGGAGCCCCTGTTCATTCACGCCGCCCCCCCAGGCTTTCCCCAATCTGGCCCCAGCCTCCACCCAACTCGTGTCATGTCCCTGGTTAAAAGGGACACTGCTCCTTCGGGGGCATGGCCTGGACACTACCCCCCCAGCCCCACACTGTCAAATCCACCTCTCACTGGGACCCAAGCTGGGCTGGTGGAGGGGCCCCTGCTCAGCTCAACCAGGGAGGTGACGCACCAGGGACAAGAAGGGGCCTGTGTGGACCCCTGCTGCCCTGGGGCTCGGCTGACCTGAGCCGTCTGCTGGCCCCGGGCGGAGGGAGCCCAGCGCCTCTGGTGCCCACTCGCTGCAGCAGAGGCAGAATCACGGCCGGGATGGGGCCTTGGTGCCCTGCGAGGTGCAGGTGAGGGTCCAGGCCCGCGTGGAAACCTCTCCTCTGCCTCGCCCTTGCTCTGGGTGTCCAGCGCCTTCCTGCGCTATGGCTTCAGCTCAGCTCAGCAAGGTTCTTACCTGGTGGGGCTCCTGAGGCTGGATCTCCACCCTTGCTGATCAGACTTGGTCAGACTGGGGAGTGGGGGGCTGCTGAGCCTTCCCTGAGCCCTGGCTGAGGAGACGGGTCTCCTGCCCTGCTTCTTAGAGTCCTGAGTGGGCTTGGCTGATGCCCCAGCCTTCAGTAAGCTGAGCGGCCGACAGAGAAGCAGGTGTGTGTGTGTGGGGGGGGGGGCGGTGAGGGACGGTTGTCTGGTCCTGGGGCTTCAGATAAACCTGCAGGCTTCACCCAGAGCCAGAGTCCTCTTGGCACAAGGCACTTTTCCTGCAAGTGTTTCTTCAGAAAGCTGATGTTGAAAGGCAACGCCCCTCACTAACTCTCTCCTCCTCCCCTCCCCTCCCCTTCCCTCCCCTTCCCTCCCCTCTCTCCTCTCTTTTTTTTTTTTCCCCCTCTCCTCCTAAAAGACCTGAGCCTGAGGTCAGGAGGCGGGGTCACGGTGCTTCCTTCCCTGGCTTTGCGGCTTTCCCACGAGGCCACCCCCAGGGAGGGGACTTTCCTGCTTCATCCAGGCGAAGGAGGGGCGGGGTCTGAGCCCCTGAGGCTCTCAGGGAGGTGGGCCCTGAGTGCACAGCGCGGGGCGGGGGTCTCCCCGCCGCAGGGACGCCGGGCTTTGCGGGCCGCCCCCTCGCTGCTCCTCTGAGCTGTCCCCTGCCTTGAAGGCACGTCCACTGCGGACCGGCCGGCCCTGCACCCCTACGCCGCCGCAGAGAGGCTGCCCCGAGCGGGGGGCGTGGCAGCCTCAGTTTCCCTCAATCTGGCTTCCTCTGCTTCGAGCGGGCCCTTTGCAAGAGGCGAGCCAATAATCCTTGAGCCGAGACAGCGTGAGCCTTGGAAGAGCTCGCTGCTTCTCGTTCTTCGGTTCTCTTTGGGAAGGAGTGAGACAGAGACAGATGCGAAGACAGAGAAGAGAGATAGAGAGAGACGGGAAGGAGGGAAGAGGCAGCGGGGCGCCCAGGCCCCCGCAGCGCAGGCCCGGAGCCCGGGGAAGGAGGTGGCATAAATCCTTGCATAATCTCAGGAGACGACCACTTTAAATCTTAATTGGTTGCCTTTTAAATATCATTTAAGGGCTGGCTTCCCTGCCTCTCTCTCTAGTTAAGAAGGTGTCGTGTCAAACTCCATTACCTTGCTGGACGTCTCTCCCTTTAGTTAAAAAAAAAAAAAGAAAAAAAAAAAGGAAAAGAAGAGAGGAAAAAAATGGAGCCATCAGTGGCGGTTGGAGGGTCGATAAAGCTTTTAGATTTGGAGACGTTTTCAGGGAGCCCATTTCCCGCGGCTAAGAGCTGTTAATGGTGCTTAAGGAATTATCTTAGCGGGCCGGCGGGAGGGCAGTATATTTCCCGCGCCTGTTCCCCTGTCGGGGCTGGATATGCCGCTGTCAGACTCGCTTAATGAAAAGTAACGCGCCGCTGATTACAGTTTTATTTGGGCTCTATGTAAAGAGCGCCGTTAATTTAGCGTCCCCTCCTTGGTGTGTTTGAATTCGCCACGCCTGAGCGGCTGAGAGCTTCGGGCCCGCGCCCTTCTGACGGCCTCCCTGGGAGGGAAGCGCGCCCCCCGCCCCACGGACGGCGGCCTCGCCCCGCCGCGCCCGCGCCTAAACATGCATTCCCGCCCCGCTTGTGCTAGCCCGACCCTGCTCTGAAGATCAGCCAGAGGGTGGGTGAGTGACCCTGCCAGAGTGTACCCCAAAGATGACGGGTGTGCGTCTACGTGACGACTCCAGCTTTGGAGCGTCTTTTGGGCGAGTCGCTCCTGGGATGCGGCTGCATCCCGGCTCTCCGCTTGATGTCTTTATTTCATACAATTTCTCGGTTTCCAATAAACCCTTCCGGTGAGCCAGTTTCACCACGACCTGAGGGCTCCTGCACTTGGGGGGTTCTGCGGGGACACGCGGGGCCTCTGCGCCCTGGCGATGCCAGGGGCCTGGGGTCCCTGGGGCAACGGGCTGGGATTGCTGGAGTCGCCTGGGCTGGATCCCGGGAGGGCCCTCTCGGGAAGGAGCCAGAGTCGGACCCAGCCGGACCGCTGCGCGCGCACGCGCGCCCAGCCGCGCGCGGCCCACAGCCTGGGCCCTACAGAAGCCCCAGCCTGGGGTTCCTGGGGTTTCTGGCTCCGCAGCTCTTGTCTCGCCGAGCCAAGCCTCCTGTGTCCGCGAAACCTTGTTTTCGCTGAAAATGTCTGGCTTTGTCTAAGGCGGGGTGGGGGCGCACACGGCGGCCGCGCATTAAAATTCCTGGCGCCCCAGCCTCGGCCTCAGCATCTCCCCTGAGACTCCACTTTCGCTATTACTGTCAAGTACCCTTGACTCTTTATTTTTGCCCTTTTATCTATTACAACTAATTCGAGTTCTTTTGCCCTTTTCAGTCTAAGACGCGGGCTTTCTGCAAAGCCTCCCCCTGCCAGCGAGCTCTCGGAGCGCGGAGCCTTTAGAAATTGAGGGGTTTACTGTCAAAATGAAAATTTCACTTCAAATTATCTTGGCTGATGCTCGCTCGCCAGGCCGGGGGCTCCCGCCGCAGCCTTTTGACAGACACATCAGCGGCGAGCTTCCGAGTCCGGATAATATCATCCAAGAGAGCGAAAGTCAATACGGTGACAGCGCGCGGGCGGATACAATCCAATTACCGCAGGGCCGGCGGGGCGCAGGGACCGCGCCCGCGCCCTCCGCTCCAGACCTGGGGTTCAAGGTCCCGCCAGCAGGGGCCACCGCTCAGGGGTGCCCCTCGCGGGTTCCCTCTCCCGGGTGGGACACTCACCCCATCGGGCCCGCTTTCCAGCGCCTCGACAGCCCGACCTTTCCCAGGTGGCCGGGACCCACGGGGCCCTAGTCCAGGAGCACCCAGCCCCTCCTAAAGAAGGGCCGGGCCTCCTGTGTCTCTCGAAGGCTGCCTGCCGGTCGGCGGGGCGACTCTCGTCTTCAGCTGGCATCTCTGCGGCTGTCAGTCTGTCCGCCTACGGACCAAGGGCCACCATCTCTTTACCGAAGCACGATCGGGCTGCTGCACCCTCGCAGGCTCCTGTCTGGCGGCCCGTCCTTCCTCTGGGCACCTGGGACAGCTGTGAGGCCCAGGGGAGCCTTAGACAGGGAGCTGGCAGGCGAGGGCCAGCGCTGAATCCAGTGCGAGCTCCTCTGGTGTCTTCGAGGGGCGCTTGCGCGACGTGGGGAGGAGGAGCTGGGTGGGGTGATGGGGGGACAAAAGCCGGCGGGGGTGGGCAGGGAACTCCGCAGCAGAGTCCATCTTGGGGAGGAAACCAGCGATTTTCCTTCAGATCCGAGCTGCAAGACCACCGGCGAACCGGGGTCCGCCGGGTGGGGGTGGGGCAACCGAGTTTCTGAGCAAAGCTAGGGGTCTGCAAGGACCTAGGCGAGGCGGGGGAGGCTCACGTTCCTCCACCCGCCCCCGGGCGTTCCTTCCAGCCCCGCCTGGGGTCTTCCTTCTACTAAGCTCATCCCTCTCTCGGACCCGCGCTGCAGGCTTTGCAGAAGGCGGAGGCTGAGAGTATAGGGGCGGGTCCCCCATCCCCACCTCCTGACGTCCCGCCTCGCTCCCCCCACCCCCTTCCCGGCGGAGTTCGGAGGCCCCAAGGCCGCGAGAGGCAGCTCATTCTGCCCCGGCGGGGCTGAGGGCAGTGGCGGCCGCACACCCCTCCCCCATCAGGGCACAGTCCCAGGGAATTTGGAAGTTTAACAGTTTTTCTAATCTAGCCAAAGAAACTTTTACCTTCTCAAAATTCTGGGGTCTGGCACGAGGAGAGTTGAAAAGTTTGGGGTCTCTCATCACCTTCTAATCGGAAACACTACAGAATCCTGAGTTTAGTGTGACTGGTTTTTGAAACAATGGCTTCACTTTAGGTCTTGGGCTCTGTAAGCCGCCCTGCTGCTGCCCTCGGGGATGGGGAGATGGGCAGCTTCTCTCTCACGTTTCCAAATCGCTGGGTTTCACACATGCTCATTTTGCAATGCAAACACCACCACTCGGTTTTATTGGTTTTGTTATATCAGCCTCTGAAGCAGGCAATTACTGGTGTGAACATACATAAAAAAACATAATTTTATCGGGTTAAGAGTGTGCAACAGTGTAAACTCGGTGAAGTGCTGTTGGTGAAAAGTATGTGCTGAGGATGAAGTCGGAAGGTCAGCAGGCTGAGGAGTCTTCACGAGGAACAGTAGCAAGCCTCAAACCCAGAGGGGACAGCAACACAAACGGGCCTCGAACGGCGCGTCTTCGCATGTAAACTTTCGGACGTAAACTTTACGCTTCAGGGCGTCTCCCTGCCGCTCTGAGAGCAGCCCCGTCCGGCGGGTCCCTCAGTTGGGGGGGCCCGGCCGACTCCCGTCCGTGGCCCCGGGGAGCCCGAGTTCAGACGCTCCCTCCGGGGAGGGCTGGCGGCCTGAGCTGCGCCGCCCTTTGGCCTCGCTTTGGACACTCGGTAAAAAAGGGTAGGCCACGTTCGCGCCTGCGGCCTGAGCGCCGGTTCTCTCCTTGCCCCGATGCCCTGCCCTTTAGGCGCAGAAGGGCTTGCCGCCGGCCTTTGGCACGGCCAGCAGGTCCTTGGTGGCGCCGGGGGCGGGGTCGTCGGGGGGCGCGGCGGGCGGGAAGGGGCGCGTCAGGGGCGTGGTCAGCACGCTGGCGCCCGCCCCCAGCGGGCGGCCCAGGGGCCCCCGGTCCAGGAGCGCGCTCTTGGCTGTGGCCCAGGCCTGGTTCAAAGTGCTGTGCCTGAGGATGGGGTCGTGGAAGACCCCGTCTACCCAGTTTCTGAGACTGGTTACCGGGGAGTCCTGGTGCCTGTCCAGGGCACCGGCGGGGGCCGGGGCCGCGGGCGAGGAGGAGGCGGGTGCCGAGGAGGGGGCCGCAGGGCCCGCGGGGGGGCCTTGGCGCTTGAGCATGCACGAGGGGAACTCAGTCTGGCTGAAGGCGGTGGCGGTGGCCGCGGTGGCCGTGTGCGCCAGGGACCAGATGCGTGGCTTGGCCTCGAAGCCGGCCGACGCCCCAGAGGGAGCGAAGCCCAGCTTGGACTCGCAGACCTGTGGGCCGCCCCCCGCGCCCGCGCCCGCCGGCTGCTCCGGCCCGGCCGCCGCGCTCCGGAGGCAGCTCCGGGCCCTCTCCAGGTCTTGGTCCAGAGCGGCCCCGCCCCCGGCGGCCAGGGGCAGCCGGAGGGCGCCCGGAGCCTCCTTCCCCGGGGCGCTGGGCCCTTCCGGCCCGGTGGGGATGCGATCCAGGCCGCCGTCCAGGGGCTGGAAGGGAGGCTTCAGCTCGCACTCTGGGGGTTCTCCCTCCAGGGGGTCAAAGTCCTCCAAGTCGCTGAGCTCCAGGTCCTTTCCTTTGCCGATGGGCTCTGCCGGGAGAGAAAGAGTGACCAGTGAAGGGAGACGGGGTGGCGGTTCGCCGAACCCGGTACCCTCCTTCCCGGGTCTGAGCGCATGGTTAGGGGCCACTTTGGAGCGAGGAAAAACATGTGCTTATTTCCTCTAGCTCCCATCTCCTCCAGGCTCCTGGTCCCCGGAACAGGGACCAATCTGATTCCGGCCTCCTACCAAACGGGGTGATTTTGCGCGAGTCCCAGCTCACTGCTTGGGTCCCCTGGCTCACACAGCCTCGCTTCCTCGGGGCCAGGGCACTCCATTCGCAGCTTAGGCCCAGAGGCTTGCCTTATCCCACGCCTTTAGAGATCCGAAAACATGAGAGAAGGCGCAGGGAGCCCCGCCCTGAGACCAGGCCCCGCACCGCCAGCCTCCTGGGTACCTTCAGCCTTGGTACTCTTGAGGGGCTGCCCCCGGCCTTCCTCCTCGCCCCCTTCTTCCTCCTCGCCCTCGGCGTAGGGCCGCTTCTCGTCTGCGCACTTGTTCCTCGGAGGCCACGTCATCTTGTTCTCCTTCTTGAGGCGCCGGCGCGCGTTGGCGAACCAGGTGGAGACCTGCGTGAGGGTCATCTTGGTGATGATGGCCAGCATGATCTTCTCGCCCTTGGTGGGGTAGGGGTTCTTGCGGTGCTCCTGCAGCCAGGCTTTGAGCGTGCTGGTGGTCTCGCGCGTGGCGTTCTTCCGCCGCGTGCCGCTGTCCATGGTCCCGTACCTGGGGACAAGCTGGGCAATGGGGCGCCGGCAGCGGCCCGCACCGCGGGCGGGGGCGGGGGGGGGGGGCGGCCAGGGCCAGGCCCACGTGGCTTTCAATCCCGGTCGTGTGGGTGGGGGGGAGGTTTGTGTGTTTATGGTGGGATGGGTTTTACCCAGGTGGGCGCTGTCTTTCAATGTTTACATTTGATTAAACCTATATGGAGTCAGAGAGGTCCCAGTGGGTGGGGAGAAGGCCGGCCAGCTCTCTGTCACCCTACAGACACTCATGTCTCTGCGAGGTCCTTTACTGGGCCCCTTTGATCCTAAAACCAGGAAAGCACATCGCAGGGACCCGAAGAACCCAACGACGCACCACCCGTGGGCAGAAATGGTCCCGAGCGCCTGTGGGGACATAGTGCCCGCAGGGTCTACGTGCGAGGTCTGCAATTACAGGCTTCTGTCGCTCCACGAAGGCTGGCCGTCTGCTGGTGCACAAAGTCGCCCCTGTAGGGGCTGTGGGCTGGGCCCGGACGCCCCGCACAGGCCGCACCTCTCCGGGTGGGGGAGGCGGCCGAAGTCTGGGCTTTGGGAGTCGGGAAAGACGGCGTGGGTGCCGCGCGGGAGACAGCTTAGCCTTTAGGCCGTGGAGACATGGGCTCGGTAGGAGGCGGGTGCGCCCAACCCCGGCTCAGCTGGAGCTTGACCCGGGAAAGACCCCTTGCTCAGTCGCCCAAATTTTCAGAGGGGGCGTGGCTCGGGGGTCCGGGGCTGGGCCGTGGCGGGGATGGGGGGTCGGGGGTGGGACCGTGGGGGGTCGGGGGCGGGACGGTCGGGTGTCGGGTGTCGGGGGGGGCGTGGCGGGGTGGCCCTCACCTGTCATATGGGTACTGGCCCAGCGCCGGCTCATAAGGGTAGTAGGCGGCAGCGGCGGGAGCGAGGCCCGCATGCGCAGATCCCGGCGCATCCTTGGAGTCGAAGCTGTTCTGTAGGAGCCCGTGAGCCTGGGGTTGCAGCTTCCGGGATGCGACCCAGCTCGACCCCTCCCCTAGGAACGCTGGGTCCGGCGGGCTTCCCGCAGGCCCCTCGGAAGCCGCCATCCCGCCCCATCCCCAGCCGCCTGGCCCGGTCCCAGGCTGCCCTTCGGGCCCAGGTAGCGAAGGAACCCCAAGATGTGGAATGAGGAGGAGCAGAGTTGGGGTGTCAGGGAATGAGAGAGAGGAAGAGGCTGGGGGCGGGAGCGACTGGGCGACGGCAGAGGCGGAGGGGCTGGGCGGGGGCGCAGGGCGAAGGGAGGGTGGAAATGGGGAGGAGCCCAGCGAGGAGAAGGAGGGGGATAGGGGACCGGGTGGGGGACAGGCCCGAGCGAGCTGCGACAGAACCACATATCTGATCCCAACTCAATAGAGAGCAGACAGAAAACAATAAGTACATTCAGTACGAGGCCCTACCCACCAGAAGCCCCCAACCCTGGGGCTGGTGCGCTCTGAAGGACCAGGCTTGGAGGCCAGGGTTAGGGTGGGGCGTGCTCTCCCACCTCCCAAAGCCCGGGCCCCAGGGGACTCGCCCCTCGCCTCCAGTTTGGGGAAAGTGAGTTTGGCAGATAGGTCGGTTGAGGTGAGCGTGGCAGGAAGAAGGTTTGCGAGGCACCCCCTCCCCTTACCAGCGAGTAGAAGGCGGAGGCTTCGGAGCCATAGGTCACGTAGTTGCCGTAGCCCTGCGAGCCGCCGTAGGGGCCCCCGTAGACGCCCAGCGCCGCGGCCGAGTTGAGCTCGTGGCGCGCGGTAGCCAGCAGCCGGCTCTCGTAGACCGGGCAGTAGACGGGCGCTTGGGCCGAGGCAGCTGGCCCGGAGTCGGCCAGCGTGCGGCCACCGGACTCGCAGCACGTGCTCAGGGAGTTGGTGGTCATCAGGAACTAGGGGAAAGAGGGGTGAGGAAGGGGGCCCCCCCCCGGACTCGAGGCTGGGCCCCTGGGCCTGCGTCCGCCCCACGCACAGCCCCGGGGGCGCGGACTCCGTGTCCTTGGCGGCGCTGCCACCGTCCACACAGCTCCGCGCGTCCCTTTCCAGGATGCAAGTGCGCCCGGTCTCCTCCAGCCACGTGGGGCCCAGTGCCTCCTGGACGGAATGTTCACACCCTCCCCGGGGGTTTCCAAGGCCTCAGCGCGCACGCCCTCGGGTGCCACCTCTCTCCTGGGTCCCCAGGTTCCCCGGGGCACACCTCAGAGCCCGGGAGGGGGTGGAGGACAAACAAAAGCGGGAAATGGGGGCCCTGCCCGTCGGTGTTCCTCCGGCCTCTGCCCGCCCCAGGGTGGGTCGCCAGGGGTGCGTGGCACAGGCCCCGCTCGCTGGGAGGTGATAGCGGGTGGCTGGTCTAGCGGGGCCCCTTACCTGGGGTGCCGAGGAGTAGGGGTACCCAAACTGCGGGTAGGACATGGCGGGCCCGGGGCCGGCGGGCGGGGCCGGCAGGGTCCTGAGCGAGGGGGCCGGCGTGGCGCGGCCACTGCTCGGGGGCCGCGGGCTTCTAGACACTGGGAGGGCGAAGCAGAAGAGCCGGTTAATGCAGCCACAAGCTCGGTAAACTTTTCTAAGTGGAGAGGAAAGTGAGCCGCGGCGATCCTCTCAGCTTCACAGTCCGGAGCCTGGAGGGGACACTGGGACCGACCGGCCTCGCAGCGGCGACACAAATACATATTTTGCAAAAAAGGAAAAAAAAAATGAGTCGTGCGAATCCGTCAAGTCAGCGGTGCGCGGCTTTAAGCGGCGGAGGCTCTGACGTCAGCCCCACGCCGCGCAGCCCGGCCCGGCCACAGACGCGGGGGTCACTCGGCCCCGGCCCGGCCGGGCGGGGCGGGGACAGGCGGCCGCGCCGCCCGGGGCGGAGGGCGCACGGCCGAAACAAATGAATTTCCTCCGAGGAGCAGTCAACATCGCCCCGACGCACGGAGTTTCTCCTTAGTCACTGAGGACGGAAGGACTTTTAATTAGAAATTAATTAATGAGCAGCTGCTCCTTCCCGCCCCACTGTAATCATTAGTCTCAATTACAAATGAGACGGACGAGGGGTGTGCGAGTGAGGCTTCCCGGGAGCCGTAATCAACAGTTAAAATTAGCTCGGCGCTGGCGCAGCCGGCCGGCCTCGGCCCCGCGCGCCCCTCCAGGTGGAAGGCAGGCAGGCAGGCAGCTCCGCGGGCCGGCGCGCGGCGGCGGAGGGCGGCGCGCAGCGACTATTGTTAACGGGGACTGGGCGAAGCCTCCCTGCACATCGAACCCCACAGCGGGCCGCAGTTCCAGCACTCGCGCGGTCACGGGGCGCCGTCCGCATCTGGGAGTCAGAGTGCCCTGAGTGTGTGGGCCTGGGCCCTCCCCGGAGCCCGCCGCCCCGGGACTCGGTGGGCCTGAGGGTTCGCCACTGCCGGCCGCCGGGCCCCGGGGGAGCCAGCCCCTCCTCGTCCAGTCTGTTCCCGCTCGGCGCACCGGCCCTCCCTTTGCTCGCCCCCGCCCGCCTCGCGGGCCGCCCTCCCCTTGCCCCTCGCGGCTGAACTCGGGACTGCCAGACAGCCCGGCGCGCTCCGAGGAGCTGGTTTCCTAACTCGGCTCCGGGGGCCCTCGCGCTGCGCTCGCTCTTCGCGGCCACCTTCGGGCCTAGGCACTGGGGAGGGGGCGCGGGGCGCCTGGCCGGGGCGCCCTTCCCTGCCCGGGGCTCAAGGAGCGGTCGCGGGCACACCCCAGCGCTTCCGCAGCCGATCCCCGGCCTGGGACCTTGCGCGAGCCCGGCGCCCGGCGGCAAGGGGACGCCCGGGCCACCCGGAACCCCGGCCTGCCTTCGGCGCAGCCACCCAGCGGGGCCCGGGCTCGCCCCTGCAGCTCCCGCCCGGCCGGGCCTCCCGCGGCCGCCGGGAGGGAGCCGTTCGCGGCGGCGCTGTGCAGACTTGCTGGGAACGATCCCTGGGTTCAGACCTGTGAATCGCCTCAGGGTCACCCTCTAATTAATGATGACGTTCTCGCCCTCTCCCCAGCTGCAAACCTGCCTCCCAGAAACGAAATCTGCCCGCTCTGACAGCTTGGTTCAAGGTGATTGATGACTATCTGGAGACCACAGTACGCATCCTATAATATCTGCTGCGTAATTGCTTTAATTTACAGACGAAAAGTACGAGTTCTCCGATCGCTCTGGACCGCAGCCGGCCACGTCCGAGCGGCCCGCCAAAGAAAATCCTCGGAAATAATGAATAGCCGCTCCATGCAAATCATTCAGACACTTTAGCGTCTGTAGCCGGAAGAGATATATAAAGAACACGAGTCAAATGACATTAATAATTGTTTTTGAATTCTGTATTGATTTCATGGCGGCCGCGTTTCTTTCTTTCTCACCTGAATTGCTAATATCACCTTCCTGTAAATAATAAGGAACTAGCCACCGGGGCTTCTCGGCAGAAATGAATCTCTCCATCGCTCTGCCTCCTGCGCCGCGGCGCCTCCCCTCCCCCACTCTGCCCTGCTCCCCCCTCCTCCCCGTTTTCCTGCTTGGCCGAGGCTTTTAGGAAACATCCTCCTACTTTCCATTATTTATTGTTTACAAACAACTCACTCTCCCCGGGTGATGGGGAGGGAAGGGCGCCCGAGCAGGGGTGGCCGAGGGCTCAGGGAGCGGCCGTCTTCACTGGAGGAAGGCATTCGGCATCCTTTCCTCGCCCCATTCCCGTGGCCGGGCCCCCCCGCCGCCCGGCGACTGGAAGCGTTCAGCCGCCGGGGAGGAAGCCACCGCGCAGGTCCCAGCGGCCAGCCCCTCGGGGCCACCGCTCGCCGCTTCCAGGCCGCGCCCATTTCCTCCCCGGAGACTCGGCCGCGGCTCCCGGGAAACGGCGCCCCTGAACACGCACCATTCATCTTCTGAGCAGACCTGCACACCCTCGGCGCGCGGTGGGCGCAGCGGGCCGCGCGGCTCTGGGGGAGGGGTTTCAGGGGCTGTCTTGACCCTCGCCGCTAGTTCTCCTGTTTTCCTTTCCAGCCTGAGCGCGCGGACAGACACTCGCAGTCCCGCCCTCCCGCGTCTGGCCGGCCGTCTTCTTTCCCCGGCCCTGAAACCCCACTCGCCCGAGGCGCTTTGCTAGGCCTCTGACCCCGATCCTCGGTGCTGGCCCAGGCCACACTGGCAGCGTGAGGGGCCGCCTGCCCCCCAGTTTGGGGAAGCTTGGGGCTGCGGGAGGAATCTCCCGGCCTTGAGGGCCGCCCACACAGCCCCTGCGAAGCTCCCTGGAGGCCAGGTTACCCAGACCATTTGCACTCGCGGGCACACCCCGACACACTGCTGCCAACCTGTGCCTCTGTCAAGACCGTCTGCCGGAGCCCAGTGCTTTCTGGGCCATCTTTGTCCCCTAGTTAAGGCAGGAATAACTCTCCCGCGTGCTTTCCTAAAAGGCCCAGGCGTGAGCTGAGTCCCCGGATCTCTCCCTGAGAGCAGGACAGACCTAGTGGCAGAGTCTCAGGCACCATCAGGCTTACACGTGCCTGCACAGACTCGGCTTCCTGAGCCCACTTCCTCGAAGGACCCCCGTTCTAAAAACACGCCCGCGGGCAGGAACTGCCGGAAACCAAGCGCTTCCCCACGGACAAGGCAGCGCCTCGATTTTGGTCAGATGCCCCCACGGGCCTGCTGAATTCCAGGGGAGCCGGGGCTGAGGGGCCCTGAGGACGATTAGTCCCCAGTCCTAGAGGTACTTGGCGCTCCCTTGTTGCCCAGGGGTGGTGTCGGCCGTCGGAACCACGGCTGGCCCTGGGGAGAGAGGCCGGGTCCTGACCCTCCTCTGCTCTCGGCAGGGCTTCTCCCCTGAGACCAGCTGAGCCCCCGAGGTCTGACCGGTTCCCAGAGTTGTTTCCTGGGGCCTCCGCTCCCTTGCCCCTAGAGTCGCGCGGGCACGACGCGGGGGTGGGGGGCCCGCTCCAGCCCGGAGAAGTTGACCCGAGCCGGGAGGCTGGGGCGGGGGCGCGCAGCCCAGGGCAGGGCCTTCCTCTCTCAGGCGCCGGGCCCACTGCTCGCGGACACCGGGCGGGGTGTGGGGCTCGGGGGGTTCTAGGTGTCCCGAAGCCCCAGTCGCTAACCCCGAGCCTGGCGGGTCGCTCTTTCGCAGCCGCTCCTCTGGGGTCTCCCGCGAAGCCCCGGGCGAGCTGCAGGCGCGCGGGATGAGTCCTCCTCGCGAAACGCCCCGCGCTCCGGCCCGTTCCCTCCCGCTTTCCCACCGCGGCCCCGCCGCTGGCTCCCAGGGCGCCGCCCGAGCCGGGAAGGCTGTCAGCCGGGCGTCCCAGCGCAGGCCCCCGGCTCCGCGAGGCCCCCGTGCCCCAAGCCGCCCCCGCCCCCGTTTTCCCTCCACTTGCGGCCGACGCGGCCGCCTCCAGAGACCCCACCGGCGGGCAGCAAACTTTGCGCCCCCAGCGCAGGAGCGATCCTCGCAAAGTTTGCGCGGCCGGGCCCACTCCCTACCTGCGCCGGGGACGCGCCCGCCCGCGCCGCTCGGGCGCCGGGGCCGCGGAGAGCAGCGCGCAGCCCGGGACGCACCGGGGAGTCGCCGCCGCCGCCGCCGCCCGCGCCCCTCGGCGGCCGCGCGGAGCCTCCGCCTCTTCGGCCGGGGGGAGGGGTCTCGGAGCCCCGGGGCGGGGGCGGGCGCGGGGACCTCGCCTACCTGCGGTGGCGCCGGGCCACTGCCGGCCGCCCGCGAGGGCTCCGCGCGGCCGCTCGGCGCGCGCGCTCCAGCGGGGAGCGGGCGACAACTAATGGAGACATTTCCAGGCGGAGCACCTGGCGAGCAAGCGGAGCGCGCCGGCGTCCCCAGGCGCCGCGGTCGTCAGCCGAGCCCGCACCGGCGTGACGTGGGCGAGCGAGCGCGCGGCTCCCACCCGGCGCCCATTAACGCTTTCCCCCGCGGGCGCCGCGCGCTCGCCGACTTTTCCCCTCCGCCCGGCCGGCGAGGGCGACCGGGGCGCGCGGGGCGCTGGGGCCGGGATGAGGGGCGCCCTCGGACGGCGGCGGGGTGGGGGGCGGGGGCACCCCGGCTCGAGAGGACCCTCCGGCCGGAACAGGAGGGCCTCGATTGGGCCAAGCGCTCCAGGCGGCCTCAGGGTCCTCGCGGGCCTTCAGAGGGCCCTCCCCGCGCCCGGCTTGCTTCTTGGGGCCTCCGGAGCCGCTCCGGGACAGGACCCCAGGGTTTCCCCCTTCCGCCCAGCCCCTCTCTCGCCAGTCCCCACTCCCCAGCCCTCTCTTGGCCTTAGTATTCCGGCGCTGGGGATCCAATGGAGCGCCTGGGTGCTGAAGGCCCAGTGCTCCTTGGAGGGGGCTGGGGTCCTGGCTCCAGGGCCCGCCTCTCTCTCGCCCCTCCCCCAACGCTGCCCCTTCACCCTGGGGAGCCCACTTTCCGATGTGTCCCCGCTTGGCCCCACTGGATCTGACGCTCAGGGCAGTGGGCCCTGGGCTGGGCGGGAGCCTGGCTGTGGGCAGGGGGCTTGGGCAGGTGGATCTGGGTGTGTCCAGGCGACAGGGCCTGCTTGGGGACCACTGGACCTGTGACCAGGACCTGGCCCACGACGAGGCCTCCTGCCAGGAGGGCTTTATCAGGCCTTCCGGAGCCCTGCTGGCCTGGGCCTTTGGCCTTCTAGCGTTTCCATGTGGACAGTCTGTGGCTTCTGCCCCCTGCGGCTGGGAGGGCAGGCCGGTGTGGTGGGCCCAGGTCCCGGCTTCCCTGACCCCTGACCCCCCCAGCCCACCCTGAAGCCCCTGCCCTCGTGTCCTCCCGGATCCTTGTTCTGCTGTGACTCCTGGCCCGTCAGGGACGGCTGAGGCCGCCGTGCAGAATGCCTGAAAAACTCGCCGCCAGCCCGCCCCTTTTCTGCAGCACGTGGAAAGGCCACGAGTGTTTGCCAGGCTTCACTGGTGGAGGGTGGTGCTCCGGGCTGGGGCGACTTTGTGTCCAGGCGGTGGGCCGGCGGGGCTTCCTCCGGGAGAGGAGGGGGCCTGTGCCCATCACCCCCGCCCCAGCTTCCTGGCCCTGGTGCTTCCAGTGGCTTCTGTGGGGAGGGGATCAGCTCTGGCCTCTGGGCCTGCTCTGTAACAGGAGGCCGGGCCTCCTCCAGGCTGCCTCCCTGCAGGCATGTCCCTGTCCCTCTGCCCTGGGCTGATGGAAGTGTTCTGGGAAGGGGTGTCCAGCGGGAAGGAGATGGGGGGCAGTGAGTTGCACCCTGGGGAGGGATGGGGTTTGCCTGCAGCTCTGCCTGTTTCTTTGTCTCCTCCTTTCTGCTGTGCTCGATGCTCTGGGCTGTGTCCTGGGGCCAACAAGACAGGCCGCCACCTCCCCGAGAGAGAGGCTTACCTAGACTCAGATTCTTTTCATAGCTGAAGATGAGCAAGGCAGGCTTGTGTTTACGACCTTGATTGGGTGATAAACTCAATTCACATTCACCAGGGCCTCCCTCTTTAGCAACAACACACTGCTGTGTCAGGGAGCCCAGGCAGCCTAGAGGCTGTGTTCCTGCAGGGTTTCTGTAGCCCTGACCGCTCCAGGCGTCTGGAGGTGGCACCACTGGGAGACCTTCCTTGGGAGTGAGGGCTTCCCTTCCCTGAACTCGCCCAGAGACCATCATCTGGATGCTGTCAGCCTGGACCTGGCTCTGGCCCCTGACCGAGGGCCGGAAGCCTCAGGGGCCAGCCTCTGTTCCCTAGCCCCTGAGCTCGGGCAGGGAGCTGCTCCAGCCCTCCGGCCTCACTGCCAGGCCCGCCTGGCTCTGAGGAAATGATGAAGCAGCCCTGGCTGGCAAGGCATCTCTTGGGCATTGCAGTGGTCCTCATGGAAAGTGAGCGGGCAGCCTGGGCTCCTCCGGAGGGCTGCCGTTCCCCTCCCCAGCCCCCTGGCCTGGCACGAGCTGCCCGCTGCTGTGCCCCCACCTCTGGTCAGTCCTTGGCTCCCCAAGAAGCACCTTTCAATCCCTCTTTTGTTTTTCCTGTTGGCAGAGCCCGAGTGCAATCTGAAACAAAAGTCTCTGTGCCCCCGGGGCTTGGCCCTGCCTGTATCCTCCCCCTTGCCTGAACCTTGCTGTGACTTGCAGAGGCATTTCGGGGTTGAGAGCTGGAGCTGGCGCTGACGAGGCCAGCTCCCACACTGCCCCCGTGCCTGCCATCGCCCAGGGGTCTGGGCGTCCATGGCCCCCTGCTCCCCGAGGACGCAGGAAGGACAAGAGGCTCTCACCCGGCCCCGAGAGGATACTGAAGGGACTGTTCCTGAGTGAGGACAGCTTCAGAGAGACCCCCAGGCCCGGCTGTCCCAGGGATGCTGCTGTTCTTGGAAGGCGCCAGGCCTTGGTCACACTCAGTGGCTTGACTGAGCTGTGTAGTGGGACCTGGGTCCCAGGGCTGCAGCGAGCAGCCTCCTTCATCTTTGCAAAGGGTCCTCTGGGGAACCTGTTTCTCTTTGGCTCCGGGGGCTGCAGGGGAACCTTTCTGGCTTCCTTTCTCCCCTTTGAAGTTCAGCTCCCAGCTCCGAACGGCTTCCAGCACAGTTTGAGAGGGTTTCCTTGTTTCAGAGCAGCATGGCATCCGGATTAGGCCCAGGGACCTGTGGCCTGGCCCCTGCCTTGGGGGACCTCGAGGGGCCGGGCAGGCCTGGAGTGGTGTGCCTGCGTCTCACCCCCTTCCTCTCAGGTGGGAGGGAAACCGCGGCCGCAGAGGTCAGCACGCGTGTTTTGCTTACTCCTTGCTTTCGGAACACGTGTGTCTGTAATGTAGAGGTACGTCGGCAGATGTCAGGGAGGTTTCTCCTATGAAAAGTGGAGGCTGTTAACCCACACCAAGTCTGTAGTTGGCGTGCTTAAACGTAACGTGTTCTCCGGGCCCGACCTTGAATCGCCTACGCCCTAGCCCCGAATGGACGTCCGAAGGAGAGGACGTTATTGTAAATCTTAGAGGAGAGTAACACTACACACCATTGCCCTGGAACTTGAATATCGTTCTGAAGCCCTTCACATAGAAAAGAGGAAAGAAAGCAGGGTGGAGAGAAGTGGAAACCTAACCCCAGTGGGTGAGCTAGTATTCGTGTAGGGGACCTCCCCAAACAGCGCAGGGGTGAGACCCTTCACCGAGGAGCCTCCCTGGGCGTCCGCCGGGAATTTGCCTGGAGAAGGAGTGTGCTTCCCTGGATGGAAGGAGAGCCGCACCCCCCAGTCTCCCCGACCGCTCTCCTGCAGTCTCTGCACAGAACACTTGCTCATGGAGAAGGCGGCCGGTGCCTAGTGGCCTGTGCACAGGTCAGCAGGTAGATGCGGAGCGGGTGCAGGGATGGGGCACTGTGCCGTGGCCTCCACCTGCTGCCCGGGTGCCCCCGCCTCTCCTCTCCCTCCCAGAGGGGTTCCGGGTTCGGCGGTTTGTGGGAGGCTGCATCCCAGGCCCCCAGGGCGCTCTGTGCTCAGCAGGTCTGCAGTGGAGGGGCGCCTGCACCTCCTCGCACGTCACCGTCCCGGGAGATCTGGCGTGTCGCCGTCCAGGGTGACTCGGGAGGCGTGCCGCCCTCCGAAGGCAGTCCCCCCATCCCCACCGCATCTGGGGAACACTGCAGATCCCGCGTCAGACCCCAGTGTAGCTGGTGGCTCCCCAGAGGTGACCAGTGTAACCGCCGGCTTTCAATTGCTATGGCAGTAAATCATCCAGGAACGTCCTCCAGGACTTGGCTGGTTTTTATATATAAAAAAAAGCCATTTCAGAGTATTTTTTGAAATCCAATTAATTGAAGGCCCCAGATAAAAGGAACACATTCTTAATGGCTGTAAAATAACCCGAGGGAGGCAAGGAGCTGGGGCCGACTTCAAAGGGCCGCAGAAATACTTACTGTTTTACTTTAAAAGTATCCAGATCAACGACTCAGTTAAAATTACTTATACGTTTAGCAACCTTTTCATTTTCTGTTTGAAAGTGAGCACGAGGTGCTCTTCCTGCCCAGGACTCAGATGCTCCAGAGAGGATGTGGCCAGGACGCTGGGTCACACGTGGGCCACTCTCTGCTCAGACCCCACTCCGCGTGGGCTCAGGGCCGCCCCAGGGAGGGATGCGGGGTCTGGGACTCTGGGACTCTCTCACGGCTCCGGAGGTGGCGGTCCGGGACCTAGCCGGCGTGCGTCCTGCCTCAGGCTGGCCCTGCTCTGGGACGCTGCGGCCACGGCCACAGAGCAGTCTCCCCACGTGTGTGTGAGTCTGCATCCACGTGTCCCCTGCATAAGGACACGGGTCACACTGGACCAGGGCCCGCCCTGCCGACCTCGTCTTTACTTCCGTGTGTGGTCACCCTGTTTCCAACTGAGAGGGGCACCTCGTGGGTTTGGGGGATTCGGGGTTGCCCCGACGGGCCCTTCCTGGCCTCGGTGTATCCCTCGAGTGGGACCCTCCTTCCCCATGGCCACTTACCGCCCCCATGTCACTGCGTGGCCTCTGCTGGCTCAGTTGGCGGTGGTCCCTGGGGGGCCAGCACGTCTCCAGGGCCCAGGGAATGGCCTCACTCTGTGCTCCTTCCGTCCCTCTGCCCCGGTCCGGCATCACTTCTGATCCAGTGGTTCCATCGGGGGCTTCGGGGTGTCTGTGGGTTCCACTGGCCCTTCCAGATGATCCCAGCGCGGACTCCTGACGACACAGCCGAGAGGTGGCGGGCTGTCTCGCCTCTGCTCGCTCTGAGGACGTGGCCACGCTTGTCCAGGCAGGACTGGACCACAGGCACAACTTTGTTGCATGTCTCTGGCCCCCCGACTGCTCCATCTTGGCCGTCTTGTGGGCACCGTGCTCTGCAGAGGGGAGCGGTGGTGGGGAGCGCTGCCTGCCGAGCTGGTGGCTGCCCACAGGGTGGGATGGCACGTCCCGGCCACCTTGGGTCAGGAGTGACCCTGTGACTGCCTCTGGCCATGAGATGTAAGCAGAGGGGACCTGTGTCACAGCAGCGCAGAAGCTGGGACCCGTGCACGCGTGGTGACGGCAGCCGCTCAGAGGTGAGGCTCCTGCACACGCGCCCTGCTGGACGGGCCGCAGGAGCCCCAGTCCACCAACGTCCCCAGCCACTGGCTTGCTGGCGCTGTGTGCACCAGCAGCACTGCCTGTCCTGTCTATGGGACACGCTCACTGTTTTGTAAGTCAGATTAATAATGTTATCGTGTAATTGTATATTATGTGATTGTACCATAATTGTAAGATATAATTATGAAAGGGTAATTGCATGTTATTATGTACTTACATATTATAATTTTTACTTCAGAGAAAGCAGCAGTGTCACCTTAAAGGGCAGATGCAGAGTAAAGGCAGAACACACGCGATGCCTTTAAGTGAAGTGGAGGCGCTCGGTCATGCCCGACTCCTTGTGACCCCGGGGACTGCAGCCCACCAGGCTCCTCCCATGGAAAGTGAAGTCACTCAGTCGTGCCCGACTCTTTGTGACCCCGTGGACTGCAGCCCACCAGGTCCTTCCCTCCATGGGATTTTCCCGGCAAGAGTGGGGTGCCATTTCCTTCTCCAGGAGATCTTCCCGACAGGGATTGAACCTGGTTCTCCCACACTGTGGGCAGGTGCTTTACCCTGTGAGCCACCAATACATATGATGCCTTTAAAGACAAGAATATTTTTTATCTTGTTGTTCAGTAGCTCATCTGAACAACAGATGATAGACTCTGTGTGACCTCATGGATTATGTACAGCACGCCAGGCTCCTCTGTCCTCTACTGTCTCCCAGAGTTTGCTAATATTCATGTCTATTGAGTCAGTGATGCCATCCAACCATCTCATCCTCTGTCGTCCCCTTCTCCTCCTACCCTCAATCTTTCCCAGCATCAGGGTCTTTTCCAGTGAGCCTGCTCTTTGCATCAGGTGGCCAAAGTATTGGAGCTTCAGCTTCAGCATCAGCCCTTCCAATGAATATTCAGGACTGATTTCCTTTAGGATAGACTGGTTGGATCTCCTTGCAGTCCAAGGGCCTCTCAAGAGTCTTCTCTTGAAGACTCCACAGTTCAAAAGCACCAGTTCTTCAGTGCTCAGCCTTCTTTATGGTCCAACTCTCACAAGCATACATGACTACTGGAAAAACCATAGCTTTTGTTATCTTAAAAAATTATTAGTAAATATAACTATTAAATAATGTTTGTTTTATATATTTAACTTATTATATAATGTTCAAGAAACACTTGCTTAACATTAGATAATATTTGGTATTGCCTGTTGTCTTTCGTCTGACAGGAATATTCTATTCTGCCGCACTCAACTCTCTCCTTACCCTTTATTCATTTCCCAGGTTTCCATGTTTTACGGTCATGTTTCCCGTCAGCCTTCTTCCGCTTTCATGATCCCGGTGTTCACGTTTGGGCCTTTGGTCCGTCTGGAGAGTGCGTGTGTCGTGATGCAGTGTGAGGCGGGTCGCTGCCGTCTTTTCTCTGATGGGAGCCGTGTCCCTGTCATCCCTCCAAGCTTGCCCTGGCCAGGGAGCCTGGCTGCTTCCTCTCGACACCCTGATCCTTCAGTCCCACTTTGCAGGAGCTGCAGCAACCACAGTTGAAGCCCCACTTCTGCCACGTGTGAAATGAACTTCGAGGACACAGGCCTCGTCTTCTGAGGTTTCTCTGGAGCCTGTGTGGCCGGAGGCCTGGGGTGAAGGGCTATTCCCAGCCTCAGGTGGCTCTCTGCTCAGCATGACTCAGGCTGGTGCAGCGTCCACAGCTGGCCATGCCCCCTCTTGGCTGACGGGCACAGCTCAGCTGTCCCCTTTCTTGCAGCCCAGCGTCCTGTCTGCAGGACGCTCCATCACTAGGAGAGCATCAGAGATGAAGTCACCAGAGGCATAGCATTCCAGGCCGCCTAACGTCTTGTGACAAGCTGCAGGGGCTGTGAATGGTGAAGTTCTGCCCAGGGTCCTGTTCCCAGAGCAGCAGGCGCACAGCCTGGCTGGACTCCTGTCCCGCCCATGGGTGCCTCGTTGGGCAGGGGCCGAGTAAGGGAGGACAGCTGAGCTGTGTCCATGTCCCTGGAGGGCCTCGGGGGACCTTTCGACAGATCTTGGACTCCCAGACCCCAACCCTCCTCCAACCTCCTGGCGATAACCCTGACTCTTGGTGCCTGGACATGAGACAACGGACTGGTTCCAAACTGGGAAAGGAGTATATCAAGGCTGTATACTGTCGCCCTGCTTGTTTCACTTACATGCAGAGTACATCATGTGAAACGCTGGGCTGGATGAAGCACAGCTGGAATCAAGATTGCCGGGAGAAATATCAATAACCTCAGATATGCAGATGACACCACCCTTATGGCAGAAAGTGAAGAGGAACTAAAGAGCCTCTTGATGAAAGTGAAGGAGGAGAGTGAAAAAGCTGGCTTAAGACTCAACATTCAAAAAATGAAGATCATGGCATCTGGTTGCATCACTTCATGGCAAATAGATGGGGAAACAATGGAAACAGGGACAGACTTTATTTTTGGGGTCTCCAAAATCACTGCAGATGATGTCTGCAGCCATGAAATTAAGAGACACTTCTCCTTGGAAGAAAAGCTATGACCAACCTAGACAGTATATTAAAAAAGAGACGTACTTTGCAGGTAAAAGTTCATACAGTCAAAGCTATGGTTTTTCCAGTAGTCAAGTATGGATGTGAGAGTTGGACTATAAAGAAAGTTGAGCACTGAAAAACTGATAGCTTTGAACTGTGGTGTTGGAGAAGACTCTTGAGAGTCCCTTGGACTGCAAGGAGATCCAACCAGTCACTTGTAAAGGAAATCAGTCCTTATATTCAGGAAAATCATTCCTGAATATTCATTGGAGGGACTGATGCTAAAGTTGAAACTCTAATACTTTGGCCACCTGATGCAAAGGGCTGACTCATTGTAAAAGACCTTGATGCTGGGAAAGATTGGGGGCAGGAGGAGAAGGGGACGACAGAGGATGAGATGGTTGGATGGCGTGACTGACTCTATGGACACACAGCCATGAAGATCTGTCTCAGCCAAGTACATACGTGAATAAGAAGAGTGGACGCCCGTGTGACGAACGCCAGGCCTCTCCGGCATCAGTGCGGGTGCCCAGCGGGCGGAGGAGGCTTGTCCTCTTTGGTCCCCTGGTCTTCATGGTCACGGGGAAAAGGTCACTGGTTTTCTCCTTCTTTTTTCCACCTAGTTGTATTTATTTGAAGTACAGTCGATTTACAATGTTGTGTTACTTTCTGCTGTACAGCAGAGTGGCTCAGTTCTACGTACATACACATTCTTTTCCGTATTCTGTGCATGGTGGTTTATCACGGGATATTCAATATAGTTCCCTGTGCCCTGCAGCAGGATTTTGCGGTGTATCCATGGATTTGGGGATTTCCTTTAGTTCTTAAAGGTTTTTTTTTTTTTTTTTTTCTGGACTGGATGTTGGGCCTAGTGGTCTGAAAGATCCTGAGCTTTGAGAAATCTTCTCTGGACTAAAACTTAAAAAAACCATCCATCTGTTAGTTGCTACATTTTAGCTGACTCTGTGCTTTCCTGGAAAATCCCACGGGCGGAGGAGCCTGGTGGGCTGCAGTCCACGATGTAGCTAAGAGTCGGAGACGACTGAGCGACTTCACTTTCACTTTTCACTTTTATGCATTGGAGAAGGAAATGGCAACCCACTCCAGTGTTCTTGCCTGGAGAATCCCAGGGACGGGGGAGCCTGGTGGGCTGCCATCTATGGGGTCGCACAGAGTCGGACACGACTGAAGCGACTCAGCAGCAGCAGTGCTTGCGGTTGCCCCGGCCCAGAGGAGCTCACAGAGGAGATGGGCACGCCCACCTTTAGCACAGCCAAATGCCCTGAGGATAGCAGGTGGATTACGCAGGAGAGAGGGGGTGCTTTCACAGGAACCCCAGAAACAGACCGTCTGTGCCCAGTCCGATCGCGGTTTCCAGGGCTTCCGGCGACTCCTGGCAGGCGGCTCAAGCGTGAGTCCTGACGGTGAGGCAGGCGTCCTGCTGGATGGCGGGGCGGCGTCTCTCTACGGGCCGCGCTGCTGCAGGCCTGTGCTCAACAGGAAATCAATACCCATCTTCCCGCCTCACTGCCCCGGGATCTCGTTTTCCCGGTGTGTGTGTTCGCCGCTGATTTGCTTTCCAGGTCTGATGTTGCCGTTTTGCAGCCTGCCTCTGACCGAGGGTTACAACTTTGTTAGACGTCTCCCATCGTCCCCCCCAAAGCATAGGCTCCTCGGTGATCCTGGTGCCGACTGTGTGCCGCGCTGCTGTGGCTGGGCAGCTCCTGGTGGCTGGCTGGCTGCAGAGGCATTCCAGCACGCCGGCTGTGGGGGGCTCGAGTCTCGGCCCTCACCTGCGATGCCTCTCTTGTCAAGGGTGCCTCCTCCTGTTTGGCCTCTGGTTGATGGTGGACTGACCTCGTGGGGGCCTCTTATCAGCGGCCGGCGGAGCCTCCGTGGGTCAGAGGCCGGGGAGCAGGCTTGTTCAGCCGCATGGATGGCCTGGGGTCACCGCCTGCCCTCGGAGGGAGCCATGCCAAGCCACACCCGTTCCTGCTCCAATGGGGCCATGGGGACCCTGCCCCTGAGTGCAGGGGGCTCTCCAGCAGGCCCCCCACCCCAGACCCTCAGGGAGGACGTGGCCGGCTGCGCCTGGCCCTCTGGCGGGGAGACAGCAGTGACCCGTGGTGGGCAGGGTGGTCCGCTTGGCCCATCTTTTGAAACGACGAGGAACATGCACGCTGGGACCGCGAAGGCGCTGGGTCCACCTAGTCCCAGCTCCACATTTTAAAACTGTCTGTTATGGAAAACTCCAAGTGGTTACAAAGATAAAGAGGATCACAGACTGGAGAGAAGACGCAGGTGTTCATCGACCAGTTTTTATGTAAACTCGCTCCAAGCCTCATGGCCAGTCTGACCCACTGTCCCCAGCCCGTTGGCTTTGAAGCTCATTCAGGGCCTCGTATCTGTAACTATTTCAGTGTCTCTGGTGCTAGGTGCTAAGTTGCTGCAGTCGTGTCCGACTCTCTGTGACCCCCTGGACTGTAGCCCGCCAGGCTCCTCTGTCCATGGGATTCCCCAGGCAAGAAGACTGGAGCGGGTTGCCATTTCCTCCTCCAGGGGATCTTCCCGACCCAGGGGTCGAGCCCACCTGTCTAATGTCTCCTGTGTTGGCAGGCGGGTTCTTTACCACTGGCGTCACCTTTATCGGGGCTGAAACTGCCTGGTGTTGGCCACGGAGCGTCCTCCAGGGGCAGCGATGGTGGAGGCCTCCTTGCTTTCGGGCACAGCCGCGGGTTCTGGGCTTGTCTTGTGCCTCCTGTCCCGGTCCCGGGGACATCGGCTCCTGCTGGAGTCTTGGCTTCGGCAGACAAGCAATGCTCCTTGGCCCCTGCCAGGATCGCGTCATCACGTTTAAGGTGGGGGACGGGGCTGCAGGCTGGCTGCAGGGCGCAGCAGGCCCCACGTGGCCCCGTCAGCTTCCCGGGGGCATGGGGGCCATGCAGGGACAGTCCACGCAGGGACATCCAGCTGCCACGCAGGGCTGCAGCCTCCTCGAGAGTCTCATTGTCACCATAGAGGGGACACTTCCAATGTCCATTACCATCTACAAATGGACATGAGTTTGAGCAAACTCCGGGACTTGGTGTTGGACAGGGAAGCCTGGTGTGCGGCAGTCCACGGGGTCGCAAAGAGTCAGACACGCCTGAGCGACGGAACGGAGGTGAACTCTTGGAATATTGTGTTGATCCGTAAAAGGAAACCCTGCTTTATATTACGGGATACCTTCTGCGGTAGCCATGTAGAAAACGTGCTTCTCTTTCTCAAAATGAATTTCGTTGCCACCACCCGAGAGAGAGGCTGGTTGAGCTGTTCCCACGGCCCCACTGCAAGGACGGTGCAGTTTTCATCAAAGTGACACGGCCCTGGACGTTCTCTGCAGTGTGTGTCGGGGCAGCGGCAGGCATTTGTGGGGCGGGGGATGGAAGCGGAGGTGCGGGGGTCTCGGTCTCCCAGGAGTGGCACCAAAGTGAACAGCTGTGAGAACAGGGATTTGAAAACCCTTTTCCTGTTGGAACCCCAAATCCCCTAACCGGAAACCCATCAGGAGGGGCTGCTGCATCCCCGGGTGCAGGAGGGCAGAGCAGCTTAGAGCAGGCTGCCCCAGTCAGGTCCTTCCTCCTGGACTCCACGGTTCCCCGTCTTGGTTCCCTAGGGCCGTGCTTCCCAGATAACCATCCCGGGATGTCTGTGGCGACGGCAGCTTTCCAACAAGGAAACGAGCACCCTTGGATGGTCACAGTCAAGGCAAGCCTCAGCCCGGAGGCTCAAGGGAGAGGGAGGCAAAGAATGAGCCTTGCCCTTGACTTTTCTGAAACTCGGGGACCCCCTCATGTTGCACTACTCCCTGACTTTTGACGCTTGTTTAATATTTCACCTGAAATGACCATTTGATTAAAGAGGAAAGCTGGTTGGGATGTGATGCTGGCCCTTCCTGACACTCACGTGTATAACCACGCAGCACACGTGATAACCTTCCTGACGCACGTGTGTATAACCCCGAAGCAGGCCCGGACGCGGCGCCGAAAGAGGCCTTTGCTGGCTTCTCGTCTCCTTCCTCTGCTTATTGCTTGCCTCCCTTTATTCCGAGTTTCTAGCAAAGTTTCCTGGAACAATAGCTTTCTCTCCTAAACTCAATTGATTTTATGGTCCTCAGAAATGTTTTTCACAAGCACTTCATTGGAAAAATATTCTTCAGCAGTGTCTGCCAGCAAGCTGACAGAGAAAAAGAGCCCAAGTCACTCGACCACTTTCCACGGTTTAATCCATTGCTGCATTTCCAAGGCTTCAGGAGGATCCAGCCAATAACAGGAACCGTGGTGTTTTGTGGCAAAGAATGATCACAGCTCATCGTTACCAACAACGCATTAAATCACGGCTCTGCCAGGAAGCCGTGCTAGCCAGGAAGCAATGTCCCTCCACCCCACCCAGGGCCCAAGTTCACCAAACCCCATGGGGCACGGTCAGCGCTGGCAGGAGATGCCACTGGTTTGCAGAGGAGAGGTCAGTGCTCAGATGACGGTCTGAGGCGGGCACGATTCAGGGGGTCACAGTCAGCCCCTTGCAGTGTGCTTCCCGGGGCTCCTCCCAGTTCCCTAACCCCCACCTGGGCAGGCACCTGTCCTTCCCCAGGGCGCAGTGTCCTCGGCCCCAGGGTCAATCCCGAGCCCCTGCCCTGCGACTGGCCAAGCGCTGCCTTAATGATCTGTCGCCCTGACAGCCTGCCCGACCTCCGACGTGACGAAGAGCCCCTGTGAGTCACCCATCCAGCCCACACCTCGGCGGGGGACATGCAGCCTGGAGGATGGGCCACTGGGAGCCACTTCAGAAGCTGCCAGCCACCAGTGTGAGCGTGTTACATGTGCTGGCCACTAAGGGGAGGGAGGTCTGCTTAGGGCTCTCAGTGACAGAAGGAGATAGTTAGAAAGGAGGGTCTCTCTGTCTGCTGGACGTAGTCACATCTGGAAGTGTCTGGAATGAGCAGATATCACGGCCAGCCTGGGGTAGGGAAGGGCCCTGGGGAGGCAGGAGTAGGGCCCCATGAGGCCCACGACCTCCCGCTGAGAGTGACCAGTCCCCCGTGGGTGACCAGTCCACCATGGGCGACCAACGACCAGTCCCCAAGTATGACTAGTCCCCTGTGGGCGACCAGTCCGCTGTGAGTGACAAAGTCCCCTGTGGGTGACCAGTCCACCGTGGGTGACCAGTCCCCTGTGGGTGACCAGTCTGTGGTCTGATGCTCACTGCCAGCAGAGCCCTGACTTCCGTCCCCCGAGACAGTCTCTCCCGAGACTGTCCCCGAGATTTTCCTTCTGAGTGTGCAGCTTTGCTGGGTCTCCAGATCCCCTTAACCAACTAATCCTCCAACCACACATGGAGGAGAGCTTCTGGTGGTTCCTGGGGCTCCCCTAACTCAAGGCAGCAGAGAAGAGGTCACCTTACTTCACTCACACTTAAGTAGTAAGAGTAAGATTATGTTCTGAGACCTGCTTTGTTCCCTGGCTTAGATGCTGGCCTTCTGATCACCAGTCCCCTCGGGAGAGCAGGGAGAGTGACCAGGTAGCCAGTAGCTCTATGTAGGGAGGAGGACGGTGACCCCGGGAACCGGCCGTGGAGCTGGACTTCAGAACCCGACGAGCAGCATGGCAGGGACAGCTGGGAGCGTCTGGGACGATCCGGGCGTGGGGCGGACACACTCCTCTCTCCACGGACGGAGGAGTTGTTCTCTGGACCTGAGTCACCGGCTGCAGAGGCTGGAGCGGAGGGGCGGGCAACAGCATCCTCCGGGGAGTCCTGGCTCCGGGCGCTGTCCTCGGCTGGGTTGTCACCAGGTCGGGGGCAGACGGCAGCACCCTGGGCCCTGGGCTCTCAGCACCCCCTTCTCTGTCCCCCACCCTGGCTCTGGCTTTCCCGCTCCATGCCTCTCTTCTGTTCTCTCAAGTGGCAAGTGAGCCCCAAAGCTACAGGTGAAAACCGACCAATGACCCGGGTGGTCCAGCTGCCGGAAGCCTTTTCCAGAGGCTGTGTCCCCGACTCCGACGCTGTGACCGCTGCACCAACTGCTGCACTGACCACTCGCCCAAAGAGGCCTCGGTTCAGTGGCTCCTGCAGGACGCGCGGCCCGTGGTTGGTGCTGCTGGGGGCCCCAGTTCAAGGAGGGGGTCGCCTTCCGACTTGGCGGGTGTGGGCGGGACGCTGGGCAGTGTCTCTGCAAGGCTGGGGGCGGGGCCGTGGGCACAGCCCAGCCGCCTAGTCTGTCATCCTCACACTCATGCCTGAACCAGGGCAGTAGGTGTTCGCTCTCGGGAGCTGGTACGTACGGCTGCACGGACCTCAGTTGGCAGCCTCAGGACCCGAGGCCGCCCTCCTCTCGGGGGCGGGGATGGGTGCTGCAGCCTCTCCTGGAGTGCGGCCGGGTCTGGCCGAGTCGGGCACAGGCAGTCCCTTCCTCCCCCCCGAGCCAGTTCCTAGGCCTGTCGGCACCTGCAGCTCTCCAAAGCTCGGCAGCCAAGGCGGGAGAAGGGCCCTGCGTCCCTCTGTCTCGGCGGCCTTGTCCCATTGCATCTGGGGGGGCCGGGCTGGTGGGACCGATGACCTTGGAGCCGGATGAGGCACACAGGGCCCCTCTCTGCCCCTCTCTGGTGGGGCAGCCCCTGCACAACCGTCCCTGGGTCCCTGAGCGCCGCCTGCAGGGGAGAGGTCGTGAGGCCAGAGCGTGCAGCTGTGAGTAGCCCCTGGGTGCGCGGTGTGGCCCTGGGGGCCATCCAGCCCCGCTTGGCCTTGTGGCTGCAGGCCCTCCTCTCCTGCCCACACCCTCCACGTCAACGTCCTGTCTGTGGGTACCAGGGCTCCCGGCGGAGACAGTCCGTCCTGTGAGCCCAGCTCAGCTGCTGCTCCCGGACAACAAAGGCTCTGCCTGCTCTGGGGTCTCCTCTGGGGAGCTGGGCTGCCTCTATCTGCTGCGCCTCCCATTTAACAACCTCTTGTTTCAGCTGGCCCATCTGAGCAGGGCCTGGAGACGTTACTTCCTGTTAGTTTCCTTTGAGTAAAGGGATTTATAGTAAACCGGGATCTCACTGGCTCTAATCTGAGGATCTCAGTTATGGGGTAGACTCTCCAGTTCTGACTCGAGAAGGCAGGACACAGCCCATTATTACGATTATGTTTAGTCGTTCAGTTGGGTCCAACTCTTCGTGGCCCCACGGACTGCAAATGACCAGGCTCCTCTATCCACGGGGCTCTCTAGGCGAGCAGGCTGGCGTGGATTGCCACGCCCTTCCCCAGCGAATGGCACACGTATGTCACCTGCCTTTTTGGTCATCAGATGTGGGGGGCAGCTGTGCCTGGTGTGTGGGGGTCCCTGGCGTCCCTGGAAGTGCTGGCTCGCTTCCCCCCTGTGCTGGTCCCAGGGATGGTTTAAAACCAAGGTTTCTCCACGTTTTTCCTCAGAACATAAAGGTGATATACACGCAGCATAAACCGCTTTCATTAAGTGCGCGCTTATTTTACAAAAAAAAGAAATCAGACAAATTAGGTTTTCTTCTCTTCAAGTCTCCTTCCTGGGAAGATTATTTACAGTAGATTTTTTATTCCTCTCCCTCTGTTCCTCCAAAGGCAATAAAAAGCAATTCTGAGAGCGCGGCAGAAAATCAGTTTTTAATCAAGAGAAAAAAAAAAAAAACAATCTGCGGGAAACAGAGCCTCAGTGCTCCAGCTCAGAGATACCTCACGCGGGGGACGCCTTGCTGCCCATCTGCAGGCCCAGCCTTCGCCCGGCTGGCCGGGACTCTGAGGGTGCAGGGGGCCTGTGGGGCTGTGTTTGTCTGTCCATCCACGCCGAGCCCTGGCATGTCACACCTGTGTCTGGATGCGGTGACAGCACAAGGGGTCTTACGGACCCGCTCCCTGGACGCAGTGCCCTCAGCCCTGTGTCTGTATCTCTGGGGAATTCGGAGAACAGCCTTGCGGGGACCTCCCAGACCATCTGCTGCGGCCCCTCGGTCTCTGTTGCAGGAGCTCTGTTCAGTGACAGCAGCTCAGGCCGCACGGAGCTGGGCGTGGCTGAGGCTTCCAGGGCTCCTCCGTCCACGAGCTGGGCAGCAGGCAGTGTGCCCACCGGTCAGGTCTCTGCGGTCCCCCTGAGTTGACTCTTAGGAGCCCCACGTGAAGCGGCTTTGCTGGCCTTCCCCGGTCCTGTCCGTGTCTGTGTTCCAGGAAAATATCAGAAGGCCGCTTTCTTCCCTCAGGATCGCTTCCAGTTATGGACACGCGACCTTTTCAAAGATCCGCGTGCAGCCTGGGCGCAGGGTCAGGTGAGCGAACGCGCTGCTGCCAGACCTGCATCTCCGGAAGGGGATCGGGTTTCAGACTGATTACTTTTCATGAGAAAAATAATGAGCTGCAGAAACAAGCCTCGAGGGCGTCTGCGTTTGGGGAAAACACATCGGATGGCCACTCAGGGATGTGGCTCCGGAGGTCGTCTGGGGGCGGAGCTGGGGGAGGCAGGTAGGGGGAGCTGAGCACTCAGCGGGGAGTCCACAGCCCGGGGTCGTCCTGGCCTGCAGCCTCCTGCCTCAGGGGGCCGGACCTCTGCCCGGGGACTGCCTGTCCCCTCTTGTCTCTGGGGCACATCCTGGGTAACTGTGCAGCTCCCAGGTGGGGAGCAGGCGGGCAGTATGTGTGGGAACCGGGGCCTGGCAGCTTGGGAGGCCCTGAACATAGCTGAGCGCTGAAGAAATGATGCTTTTGAACGGTGGTGTTGGAGAAGACTCTTGAGAATCCCTTGGACTGCAAGGAGATCAAGCCAGTCAATCGTAAAGGAAATCAGTCCTGAATATTCATTGGAAGGACTGATGCTGAAGCTGAAGCTCCAATACTATCACCACCTGATGTGAAGAACTGACTCATTGGAAAAGACCTTGATTATGAGAAAGATTGAGGGCAGGAGGACAAGGGGATGACAGAGGATGAGATGGTTTGATGGCATCGCCAACTCGATGGATATGAGTTTGAGTGAACTCCAGGAGTTGGTGATGGACAGGGAGGCCTGGCGTGCTGCAGTCCTGGGGTTGCAAAACGTCAGACAGGACTGAGCGACTGAACGGAACATACCACAGTGGGGGGCGTGAGAAGGGGGTGCTGGTGTCCTGTTGTCACAGCAAACCCCCCACAGCAGGGGGAGGGGGGTTGGGAGGGGCTGAGAACAGCAGGAAGCCATCCTCTCGGGCTCTGGAGCTGGGAGCCCGAGATCGAGGCATCCCAGGGCCTCGCTCCCCTTGGGGGCTCCAGAGGAGGGTCCCTGCTGCCTCTGCTGGCTGCTGGGGCCCCGGGGTTCCTGGCTCCTGCTCACATCTCCTCACCTGTGTCTTCCTGGGGCTGCCCCTCCAGTCCCTGTGGTTGGATGTGGGGTACACGCAGATAATCGGGGATGAGCCCCTCATCTTAAAATCCTCAGGTCACTTACATCTGCAGAACCTCTCTCTCCAAATAAGGCCCCATTTGCAGGTTCGGGGTGAAGGTGTGGGTATGGATTGGGGGAGCACCACTGAGCCCACTGCTGCGTCCACCTGCCCCGTGCTGCCCCAGGGAGCGGTCACCTTAGTAGAGAAGAATCAGTCACCTTAGTAGAGAAGAAGCAGCCTGACTGGCCAGGGCCAGGGGATCTCTGGGTGTGGTTTTGCCTTCCTGGAGCCCCACAGGAAATCCCCTTTAATACTCACACCTCATTGGTGGAGGCAGAAACCAATGAGGTGTTTAGCTCAGTAGCTGTTCTGGGAAGAGGAATTTGATTGGGCGCCCAAGGCCTCAGGACAGACGTAGGGTCGGAAGTTCGGGAAAGGCGTTGGCTGATCAATATCCAAAGAAACTCTTTAACAAGGGGGCTCTGTAATACGAACAGACTACTGTACAGACAGTAGTGAATTCTAGCTCTGACCTCCTGGCCCAGCTCCTGTGGACATAATCTTTGTTGAAGAAACAAAGGTTAATTTTTGTAGTGTCTGGAAAGCGAGAACAGAAGGAAGATTCCACAAAGCCGTATCTACACGGAACCGCTAGGCAGCTAATAACATGCTGGCAGCTTAAACAAAGCAGAGCAGACCTTTGCCCAACGTCCGGGGGGCTGGAAGTGGGCAGTGCCTGGCTGTCACAAAGCTCCCACCTCCTCAGATATCAGAGCTCCTGCCACCCTCCTGCTCCACCTCCTTTGGGTTCCATCCTGAGTTTGCTTCATAGTCCTATTGTGGCTGTTGATGCTTCAGCCATCATATCTGTGTTCCAGGCAAGAGGCAGAAAAAGAGGAAGAAAGGCAGAGAGGACCTTTCCTGAAAGGCTAACCCAACAATGTCCTCCTTCCTCTGGCTGGCCACTTTGCTTGGTGATGGTGCTGATTCCAGACCACAAGGAAATTGTCATTTATCTTCAGCAAACTGAGAAATAATAACAATTACAAATAAGAAAAAAATGAGTGAATCTTTCTTTGAACTAATTTTTGTTCTTTCAACGTTTTTTTGGTGTTGAAACATACTTTTGAAATAGCGGTGGAAGTAGATTGTAATCACTTATTTTGTCTGACTCCCTTGCTTTTCAGAATAGTTTTATTTCAAAAATAGCACAAACACAGTTTAAAAGTTAAACAGTATCACAAGGGTTATAAGAAAACACAATCCTGCCCCAGATCCCAGCCTCATCATCTACTTTTGTTCCCCTGAAGCACCTCTCTTTTTATTACCTATTCCTAAAACTGCTTGTCTCTTGTTTTTGTTCATTAACTAAGTTGTGTCCAACTCTTTGTGACCCCATGGACTGCAGCACACCAGGCTTCCCTGTTTTTCACCATCTCCTGGAGTTTGCTCAGATTCATGACCACTGAGCTGGTGATGCCATCCAACTATCTTACCCTCTATCTCCCCCTTCTCCTTTTGCCTCCAACCTTCCCAGGCCTCAGGGTCTTTTCCAATTTGTCAGGTGGCCAAAGTATTGGAGCTTCAGCTTCAACATCAGTCCTTCCAAGAGTATTCCAGGTTGATTTTCTTTAGGATGGACAGGTTTGAACTCCTTGCTGTCCAATGGACTCTCTGGAGTCTTCTCCAGCAGCAGTTGGAAAGCATCAGGTCTTTGGTGCTCAGTCTTCTTTATGGTCCAACTCTCACACCCATACATGACTACTGGAAACCCATAGCTTTGACTAGACAGACCCTTCTCAGCAAAGTGATGTCTCTGCTTTCTAAGATGCTGTCCGGGTTTGTCCCAGCTCTCCTTCCGAGGAGCATCTTCCTGTCTCACGGCCTCTGTATGTGTCCGTGACAGTGCCCTCCTACTACTGACTGGTGTCTCATTTTAGGCAGTGCCCATCAACTGCCCCTGGTTCACTGCAGCACAGCAGTCGCTCAGCCATGTCCGGCTCTTTGCGACCCCATGGACTGCAGCAGCCAGGCCTCCCTGTCCCTCACCATCTCCCGGAGCTCACTCAAACTCATGTCTGTTGACTCCGTGATGCCATCCAGCCATCTCATCCTCTGTCGTCCCCTTCTCCTCCTGCCCCCAATCCCTCCCAGCATCAGAGTCTTTTCTAATGAGTCAGCCTTTTGCACCAGGTAGCCAAAGTATTGGTACTTCCGCCTCAGCGTCAGTCCTTCCAATGAATATTCAGGACTGATCTCCTTTAGGATGGACTGGTTGGATCTCTGTGCAGTCCAAGGGACTCTCAAGAGTCTTCTCCAACACCATAGTTCAAAAGCATCAATTGTCCAGCACTCAGCTTTCTTTATGGTCCAACTCTCACATCCATACGTGACTTTGACTATAGGGACATTTACCACCAAAGTAATGTCTCTGCTTTTTAATATGCTGTCTACATTGGTCATAGCTCTTCTTCCAAGGAGCATGTGTCTTTTAATTTCATGGTTGCAGTCACCATCTGCAGTGATTTTGGAGCCCCAAAAAATAAAGTCTGTCACTGTTTCCATTCATTTCCCATCTATTTGCTGTGACTTGATGGGACCAGATGCTATGATGTTTGTTTTTTGAATGTTGAGTTTTAAGCCAGCTTTTTCACTCTCCTCTTTCACTTTCATCAAGAGGCTCTTTAGTTCCTCTTCAATTTCTGCTATAAGGGTGGTGTCATCTGCATATCTGAGGTTATTGATATTTCTCCCGGCAGTCTAGATTCCAGCTTGTGCTTCATCCAACCTGACATTTTACATGATGTATTCTGCATATAAGTTAAAAAAGCAAGGTGACAATATACAGCCTTGATAAACTCTTTCCCAATTTTGAACCAGTTCATTGTTCCATGTCTGGTTCTAACTGTAGCTTTTTGACCTGTGTACAGGTTTCTCAGGAGGCAGGTAAGGTGGTCTGGTATTCCAAGCTCTTGAAGAATTTTCCACAGTTTGTTGTGATCCACACAGTGAAAGGCTTTAGCATAGTCAATGAAGCACAAATAGATATTTTTCTGAAGTTCTCTTATTTTTTCTATGATCCAGTGGATGTCGGCAATTTGATCTCCGGTTCCTCCGCCTTTTCTAAATCCAGCTTGAACATCTGGAAGTTCTCAGTTCACATACTGTTGAAGCCTTCCTCAGAGAATTTTGAGCATTACTTTGTTAGCATGAGAGATGAGTGCAGTTGTGCGGTAGTCTGAGCATTCTTTGGCATTGCCTTTCTTTGGGATTGGAAAGAAAACTGACCTTGTCCAGTGCTGTGGCTGCTGCTGAGTTTTCCAAATTTGCTGGCATATTGAGTGCACCACTTTCAGAGGATCATCTTTTAAGTTTTGAAATAGCTCAACTGGAAATCCATCACCCACACTAGCTTTGTTCATAGTGATACCTCCTAAGGTCCACTTGACTTTGCACTCCAGGATGTCTAACTTTAGGTGAGTAATCACGTCATTGTGATTATCTGGGTCATTAAGATCTTTTTTGAACAGTTCCTCTGTGTATTCTTGCCGCCTCTTCTTAATCTCTTCTGCTTCTGTTAGGTCCATGCCATTTCTGTCCTTTATTGAGCTCATCTTTGCGTGAAAGTTTCCCTTGGTATGTCTAATTTTCTCGAAGAGATCTCTAGTCTTTCCCATTCTATTGTTTTCCTCTATTTTTTTGCATTGACCACTGAGGAAGGCTTTCTTACCTCTCCTTGCTGTTCTTTGGAACTCTGCATTCAGATGCTTTTATCTTTCCTTTCCTCCTTTGCCTTTTGCTTCTCTTCTTTTCTCCGCTATTTGTAAGGTCTCCTCAGACAGCCACTTTGCCTTTTTGCATTTCTTCTTCTTGGGGATGGTCTTGATCACTGCCTCCTGTACAGTGTTTACAAACCTCCATCCATCAGGCATTCTATCTAATCAGATCTAATCCCTTGAATCTGTTTGTCACTTCCACTGTATAACCATAAGGGATTTGATTTAGGTCATACCTGAATGGTCTAGGGGTGTTTCCTACTTTCTTCAGTTTAAGTCTGCAATTTAAGAACTTTGCAATAATGAGCTCATGATCGGAGCCACAGTCAGCTCCCGGTCTTGTTTTTGCTGACTGTATGGAGCTTCTCCATCTCTGGCTGCACAGAATATAATCACCCTGATTTCGGTGTCGAGAGTCTGGTGACGTCCGTGTCCTCCTGGTCCTTGCAGTTTAATCCTCCTGTGCCTCAACCTGTGCCTCTTGTAAGCACGGCTCCCCCGTCTCTCCAGCACACTTTCACCGCTAGTTTTGGTTAAATCGTGTCTATTTTTCTGCGGGGCTAAGCTGGGGACTGTGAGTTTTTTTGTTGTTGTTGTGTTATGTAACTTTTCATTTTTACCTGAGTTATTATTTGCTGGTTGTTTTTACTGCTTTATTTTCCAGGAAGCTAGTGCGACATTTCTTGCAGAACTCATTCATCTGTCAAATACCTGATGATGTTTCAAATGTCCAAACACATCAGATTGTGTGACAGCTCTTCAGTGCCCACCCCGACAGCTTCCATGGTTTCCTATCTGTATAGTTTTTTCCTTTTCTAGAAAGTTTACATAAATGGAGTAATTCAACATATGCTCTCATGGATTGGCATTTTTTTTTTTTTAGGATTTTTTTTCAGGATCATCCTCGTGGAACAGGCACAAGAATCTGTTCCTATTGTTGCTGATTGAATCTATCCGGGGAGGTGCTGCGTTTTGTCTGCAAACTGACTGTTCGATGGGCCTGTGGTTTGTTTCCAGTCTTTGTCTGTTACAGCTCAAGCTCCATGTTTGTTCACACACGTTCTCCTTGGCTCATGTGTCCTGATAGCACTCAAGGAATTTATGGGTGTAATTACTTTGAGAAACTGCGATATTCATAAGAAGATAAACCCTCCCGGGCCGGGGGGAGGGAGGGGAGAGCTTCAGACCCTCTCTGCTGGTCTCCTACTGTTTCTGAGTGTTTATTTTATGGGGGTTTAGTGGGTCAACGTGAGTCAGCTTCTTCATCTGCCCTGAGCCGAGGTTCCATTTTAGCTTGGAAATGAAATAAGAATCATTTGGAAAACATGCTTGGATTTCCATTTGTAAATTAAAAAATACTTTTTCTTTTTTTTAAAGAAAAGCCCAGAGCTGTATCCAAAGAAAGAGCTTTTTCTTAAGGAAGTGAAAGAAAGAAGGCAGCGGCGGCGGAGGCGGGGGGCGGTGTCCTGCCTCGAGGGGCCCGGCTGGGGTCTCCATCAGCGGTCCTGCAGCCTCTCATCCAGGTGATGAGATACGCGTTACTTCCGTCTGAGCAGGTGCCTGGCCAGGGTCCTCTCGAGAGGCTCGCTGCCGCTGCCCGGCGACCGTCTTCGCTTTCTGGAAGCGGTCCGCAGGCACTCACGGTTCCTCCGGTTTCCGGCCGCTGCGCTTCCAGGCCTTCTCTCTGGAGCCAGTGGGAATCGAGCAGACAGCCTGGAGGCGGCCTGGCCGCCCAGCCTCAGGACGTCCACCCCCTTCCCCTCGGTGGCACAGGGGCTCCTGGGTGGTGTCCACCACATGCCCGGCACCCTCTGCCCTCGAGCCCGGTCCAGGCTGGCTGCCCGTGCCACGGAAGACATGTTTGCCTCCGGGTGCCCTGGCCTTTCCGTGTGGCCCACGCACAGATGTGGCGGAAAGGAGGGTGCGTCAGAGTGAACACTACTTGTGTTTCGCTCCAGGTTTGCCTGGGCCTGGAGTTTAGGTGGACTTCTGTGCCCGGCCCTGGAGCCTCGCCTCTCCGGCTGTTTGTTGGCATGGGGGCCGCCGCCCAGGCTGCACGTGTGTCTGGGTGGAAGCCGCTTCCCTTTGCTCCTGCCTCTCTGCTCTCAGGTATGGGTGGCTTTATCCACCTCCAGAAGAGAACCAGGACAGCTGCACTGGACTGAGGGGACCACAGCATTCACCCCAAAGGCCCGGTCCCCAGGGCAGGACCTGTCCACCCCGATCTCTGCTCGGTGCCTGGCACCGACAGGTGTGCAATGAACACGTCCTTGTTAATCGATCGGACACACTCACAAACGGTATTAGCCAGCGAATAAGAAGTGTGAAGAAGCCTGACAGGCCCGTGGCCGGGTGCTGCTCCTCTGTGAGGACATGCGCCTCAGGCCAGGATGCTGTGACCTTAGACGCAGAGACGGAGACCAGGGCCTCGCTTCACCCTCTGACCCTGCTTCCTTTCCACACCCAGGTGGGCCTTCTGGGTGGGCTCAGCCCTGGCCTCTCCCAGGTTCTGGGGAGCACGCTACCCACCCAGGGCGATGCTAGTGGCCACGTGAGCCCAGTTAGATGGGATGTGAGCGGAAGCGCCTAGAGTGTGCAGCGCAGTTGAGAAAACCAGTGACCTCCCCACAGTCAACAGCAAGGGGATTCCTGTGGCCAGGCCAGCGTCAGAAGGCAAGGCCAAGGAGGAGTCTGTAGGGGAGGCTCCCAGGTGCCAGGGCATCTGCCTGGACCATGGAGCCCACCTGGCTGGGGCAAGACCCTCCCTCGCCTCTGGGATGTCAGCCAGCTCCTCTCAGTGGCCGCCGGCCTGTCCCTGCAAACCCCCGCTCATTCGGAGTTGAGCCTCCAGCTCCACTCCGCTGCAGGGCCTCAGCAGAGTCTTGTGTGAACAAGCCTGGTGCAGTTGCTTTGCATCCAGGACCCGGAGGACAGGCAGGCTGACCCCGGAGCCGGTGGTCTCTGGGGATCCTCCTTGGGCTGGGCCAGAGCTGACCCTGCCTCGTGATGGAGGGTCCAGCCCCAGGACAGCCCACTGCCAGGGCCCCGCAAGGCCGTCCAGGAGCCGGCTCGCCTAGGAAACAGTGGCGGCAGCCAAGGTGTGGGGGAGGTCCCCCCACTACCGATGGGACGGATGGCAGGTTTCCTGGACTTTTTCATCCAAAATTCCACAGCCTACAGTATCTAAAACGCCAGTGATAAAAAGAGCATGTTTATATCAGTTTGTAGCAGGAAATGAAAACAGGGTATTTGTCCGAAAGGTGCTTAATGACCTTTCCATCTTTGCAAATGACACATACATTTCAAATGTACATCAGAGGAGCTAATGATAATAATAATCGCAGTCCCCAGAAGTCACCAGAGTTGTTGTTGTTGAGTTGCTTAGTCGTGTCTGACTCTTTGTGACCCCATGGACGGCAGCAAGCCAGGCTTCCCTGTCCTTCACCATCCCCCAGAGTTTGCCCACGTTCTGGGAGATAGTTATAATTTGGCAAATACATATTCCTGCTTCTCCATCTTTGGAGCCAAATAATTTGAACAAATCGCGTTCGTACTGAACAGCTGCTCTGAACGTGATGGTGGTTTCCTTATCATTTTAGTTTTAACCTACACCTCTGACCTGAAGTATGCTTCTACAACTGAAAAAGTCTTTTTTTTTTCTTGGTAAATATGTCAGGATGCTTGCCGCATGTCTGCTGGTGTACCTTGCAGCCGGCCTGCAGAACCCTGCTATGACTGGGCTTCCCTGGAGGCTCAGAGGTAAAGAATCCACCTGCCAATGCAAGAGACATGCATTCCATCTCTGGTCTGGGAAGACCCCACAGGCCGCGGAGCAACTAAGCCCGTGGGCCACAACTACCGAGTCTGTGCTTTTGAGCTCGGGAGCTGCGACTACCGAAGCTCCTACTGAAGCTGCAACTGCAGCCCGCACTCCACAGCGAGAGAAGCCACCGCACTGAGCAGCCCGCGCACTGCGGATCCCCCGCACTGAGCAGCCCTCGCACCGCGGCTCCAGAGTGGCCTCCTTGCTGCACTCGTAGAAAACCCACGCGGCAACAGAGACCCAGGACGGCCAAAAATGAATAAAAATGAATAAACACGTAAATAAAGAAAAGCCTGGGGCTGCTGGAGAAAACTGTCAGGGAGGCAGTTTCTCTCTGAACTCTGGAGTTCCTTGGTCACATCTAGAGTTCACTGCAGGGTCAGGTGTGCAGTTCCTGGTTGCGGAGAACCTTGTCTAAGCAGCTTAAGAGCGGGTGTGAGATGCTCCAGCCAGCTAGCGAGTCTGGGCTTTCACCTGCGGAGTCTGCAAAGCCTCTTGTGTTTTTTTTAAAAAAGTACCATTACTTTCCCTGAAACAGAACCTCAGTGAATACAAAAAGACATTTCATTTCCAGCGTTCACGCCTTTTCTCCTGAGTCACGTAGCTTCCAGCCAGAGGGGTGCCTGGTAGTCAACCGCTGGCTGCGGCTCGTCCACCTGTAGGCTCATAGCACAGCTGGAAGGAAAGGCGATGGGTGCAGGGCTGTGAGGACGGATTCAGACCTCTTCATCTGAAAACACCAGCGGTCTTCTGTGTGGAGCTGTGGCTCATCGGTCGTTTGGAAACTTGTGATTGAAAAGTACAGCGTGCGTGCGTGCTCGGTCGAGTCTGACTCTGGGCGACCCCACAGACTGCAGCCCGCCGGGCCCCTCTGTCCAGGGCATTCTCCTGGCAAGAATCCTGGGGTGGGTTGCCGTCTCCTCCTCCAGGGGACCGTCCCGACCCCAAGGGATCTAACCCGTGTCTCTTAAGTTTTGGCAGGCGGGTTCTTTACTTCTAGCGCCACCTGCGAAGCCCTGGAAAGTACAGAAGAATCAGCAAAATAATGATTTCATTTCAATCTAGTCCTAAGATTTTTATCAGTATCTGGAGAATTCGACTGTATGCAAGTTCCTCTCTTTCCAGTGTGACTGGGCAATGCCTGTGTGTTCCGGGGGCGGCAGGTACAGTGACCCCACCCCTTAGGACTGCGCTAAGAGCAGACGGAGGGCTTCCCGCCAACGAAAGGTCAGTTTTCAGGGTGCTCAGGCCCTGCGGCCTCAGGCTCTGCCGCTGAGGGGAGTGACCCCAGATGGAGTGGAGGGTTAAACCCATTCACCAGGGAGAGGCCCCCCACAGGCATGTGCAGCCTTCATGGGAGTGCTGGAAGCTCAGAACTGGGGGAACCGGGCCTGGAAACCGTCTGCAAACCCAGCCACCCACGCCAGCCGCACCCCTGAGCGCCCAGCACGGAGTGCTCTCCACAACCGCCGGGACCAGGTCCTGGGGTTGGGCCTGGGCTCTGCTGGAGGCCGGCTTAGGGGGTCTTCCCCTCCAGGCTCCCTTCCCCATGACGGCCGGGCTGGAGCGACTCTTCTCTACTCCCAGGGGCTTCTCGGCTGCAACACCTATGACTTTACAGAGGCGTGCTTACTGAGCCCCCAGCTGGGACCCTCCTGGGGTCAGAGTGGGCCTCCCATGGCGGGTGTTTCTTCCCAAAAGTTGCTGTCTCTTGGAAACAGAGGGGGGTGTCTTCGGGGCAGCTGGTCCTGGGACCCCTCCAGACATGCATTGGCGAGGCCGCCTGTCTGTGGACGCCCCCAGCCAAGGGGTCTCCTGCTTCAGTCTTGAGACCTGGAACAGGTGGGGCGGCCATGACCACCAGATAGCTGGCACTGCAGGAGGGGGCGGTGCGGGCGGGGCCCCGGGTTGTCCTGGGTGAGGAGCTGGTGGTGCTCCCTGTCCACCTCCCTCTGGGGAGCCTGCTGGACGCCCACAGCTGCAGAGGGGCGGCGGATGGGGTCCGGGCAGCAGAGAGGCCACCTGTGGGCTCCCGGCGGCCTGTGGTCCTGGAAGAGCTCAACAGGGGCGGGGTGCCCATGTGGACCGCAGCCCCAGAGCTCGGGGGGCCGGCAGGCCTCCTCTGCCTCTCACACAGTCTCCCCCTCTTGGTAAGGCGTCCCCGGGGTCCCCCGCTGGTCCTGCCTGCTCACGCCCACCCCAGTGAACCAGCAGCTCCCGGGGGGCCCACCCGGCTCTCCCGCGCCTCCCCTGCTGGGCTTCCAGCTCTCGGTGGCTTCTTGCCCAAGCCTCGCCTCCCCACACCCACACTGGACTGCCTGCTGCCCGCTGCTCTCAGAGTGACGGGACGGTGGTGCTCCACGCGCCCCGCTGCTCTCAGAGTGACGGGACGGTGGTGCTCGCTGCTCTCAGAGTGGGGTGGGGCGGTGCTGCTCTCAGAGTGACGCCCGCTGCTCTCAGAGTGACGGGACGGTGGTGCTCCGCGCGCCCCGCTGCTCTCAGAGTGACGGGACGGTGGTGCTCCGCGCGCCCCGCTGCTCTCAGAGTGCTGGTGCTCAGCGCCCGCTGCTCTCAGAGTGACGGGACGGTGGTGCTCCGCGCGCCCCGCTGCTCTCAGAGTGACGGGACGGTGGTGCTCCGCGCGCCCCGCTGCTCTCAGAGTGACGGGACGGTGGTGCCCACAGCCCGCTGCTCTCAGAGTGATCGGGGCGGTGGTGCTGGACCTCTCAGAGTGACGGGGCGGTGGTGCTCGCGCGCGCCCGCTGCTCTCAGAGTGACGGGGCGGTGGTGCTCCAGCGCGCCCTGCTGCTCTCAGGTGACGGGACCGTGGTGCTCCTTCACCCTCAGCGGTGTTTCGCTGTGGGCACCCGTACCGCGCTCCTGTGGGTCTCCTTCACCCTTCTCTGTGGGCTGCCCTCCCCGTGGGTCTGCCCCCGGCCTGTCTGCCGCTGCGCCAGGCTGGCCCCTGCCTTCAGGGGGTGTGCGCTCCCCACAGGACGCCCCTCTCTGAGCCCTGCGCCACCCGCCCCCTCCCCTCCGGCCCTCTCTTCCGTCCTCCTGCGTCCACACTCGCACATGCGCTTTCTTTGGGTAGCTGTTTCCGGTTTGTTTTTCACTGTGTCTCTCTCCCCCCTTCCTGACCTCGACCTCGTCTGGCCAACCCCGCCCAGGTGCTGGCGCTCAGGGTGGGGGTGCCGAGGTCCTAACCCGCAGCTGGGGTCGGGGGTTCCACCGCCGAAGTAGGGTGGAACTGAGGGGCTGTGGTCTCTGGAGGCAGGTGGACCAGGAGCCCAGCATCGGCTTGGCCCTGTCAGAGGCCTCGGGGTGGAGGGCGGACCGTGGGGATGCCAGGGCTCCTGGGGCTGGGGAGAGGAGGGGGCTCCCTCCCCCGGCTCCCATCCCTGCCTCAGACCTGCCTGCGGACGGACCAGGGCCGCTGCCTGCAGGGCTGGCCACCGGGCCCCAGAGCCTGGAAACGTCCCCGAGAAGCTTTGTTGTCAGCAGAGGAAATGGCAGGGTTTGTACTGTGAGAATCAATTGCAGGGGAGAAAAAACAGGGAAATTTCTTTTAAATGCCTCAAATCTCCTGGGTTGTGTTGTACAATGAAATGAATACAGGAACCGCACAGAAAAATATATCTTTCAATTTCTCAGAATTGTTGTTTACTAAGAATAAGGCTCTAATCAACTGGGAGTTTAGAACTTCAATAGTGCGGATGAACTGAGGCTGAAGACATTTTTAAAAATTTTCAAGTCTTGCAGCTTAAAGTCAAAGAAGTTAAAACTCTGCAATATTGTTGTCTAAACAGTCGTGTTGTCGTGGGTTCCACATTCATAGCGTAAGCCACGCTGGAAACACTATTGCTTTATTCCATAATGTTTGTGTTATCCAATAAATAAATCTGTCTTTTATATAGAATGCTTTTCTGCTTTATTAAATGAAAATTACTGAAGAGAATGACCAAGTTTTGGAAAGGGGCAGAGTTTACATACAGCTTTCTATTAGCATCAAAGCCTAAAAACAGCTAATTTGAGGTTCTGTGCGTCTCCTGGGCTTGGGGTGATGTCACGGGATTATGGCAACATGTGTGTCTCCATGAACACCGTGACAGGCCCCGTCTCAGCTCTAGTCTGTGGAACACGGGCTGCTCTGGGTTGGGGGGCAAGTGTTTTTCTTCTCTTCTGGTGGCTCCAGAGCAGACTGAGGGTACGGGTGAGCCCTGGGATGGCTTGCGTTCAAGACTCTGAGCTCTGGTAAGAAAGGTTAAGTATTTATTTTCTCAACTGTTGGAATAATCTTTGTATAGACTCTGTTATAAGACTTTGGAAAAGAAATCTTCGAAGGGCTTTCAAAAGTTCATGAGAAACTGACTTTTCAGGTTTGGTTAATCACTGGATGGTCAAATCGCAGTAGACAAAAGTCTCAGTAGATGCTGAATATCTGTATTCTGAGGACACACCACTCGTACATACATATTTGATCATTTCTAGGGTAACTAATCTTAGAAAAAGCAGTCCTGACTTGATGCAGCTCAGAAATGACTGCTCTTAAGGACCGACCACGTCTGAGTCTGAAAACTGTTCCCCTGCACCTCCTACAGCTGGTACAGTCCAAGCAGAAAAGGACATTTGCTTGCACGGTAGGTTATAGTGGAAGCAGGCTCTGGAGATGCTGTTTCATAAAAACTCAGGGCCGGGAGGAGGGGGTGATGACACAGACTCTGTCCTTCTGCACCCCTGAGACGAATCATGCGAGCCTTGGTTGCCCCAGCAACTTGGTGACCATCCTGCTTGTCTGGAGGTTGAGGGAAGAAAGGCTAGCTCTCTTCAAAGTTTCTTAGAGAAGTGAAGCCAGAGGCCGCGAGTGCGTGAACAGGGGCTTACGGCCACCGTCTTGCTTTGCCCCAGGGTTAGTGGCTAGCTGCTGGGGCAGGGCTTGGCGGGGTGGCCTGCCCCAGTCTTGAGGTTCTGGCCCAGAACCACTCCCGAGATGGCTCCCGGACTCACAGGTCTGGTGCCTGGCAGGCAGTGGTGCCCTCCCCTCCCGACACGCTCCCAGGCACTCTCCCCGTGGCCTCCAGCAGGGGAGCTGGACTGCCGACCTAGTGACCAGGGCTCCCAAACAGGGAGACTGGAGGCCCGACTTACCTCTGAAGTCTGCCTCTGGAAACCGGGGCCGTGTCTGCCACACCCTGTCACATGAGGCGGTCACAAGCTGGGTCTGCTTTAAGGAGAGGAGACAGAGGTCCCACTCCCTGTGGCAGGGGGAGTGATGCCTTTATGTCCATCTTGAAATGGCCTCAGCGTTCTCTCTGGCCATTAACTGGTTACACTTCACCTACATGTGAAATACACTCATCTTCCCACCCAAGGTGCCTGGAAGTTTAATCACATTACAACACCAGGGTTTAAGCTCAAATTCCAGGATCTCCTAAACTAAACTAGATCCATGGACAAGGGTCTTTTTTCAGGCTATTTCAAATCCTGAAAGATGATGCTGTGAAAGTGCTGCACTCAATATGCCAGCAAATTTGGAAAACTCAGCAGTGGCCACAGGACTGGAAAAGGTCAGTTTTCATTCCAATCCCAAAGAAAGGCAATGCCAAAGAATGCTCAAACTACTGCACAGTTGCACTCATCTCACAGGCTAGTAAAGTAATGCTCAAAATTCTCCAAGCCAGGCTTCAGCAATATGTGAACCGTGAACTTCCTGATGTTCAAGCTGGTTTTAGAAAAGGCAGAGGAACCAGAGATCAAATTGCCAACATCTGCTGGATCATGGAAAAAGCAAGAGAGTTCCAGAAAAACATCTACTTCTGCTTTATTGACTATGCCAAAGCCTTTGACTGTGTGGATCACAATAAACTGTGGAAAATTCTGAAAGAGATGGGAATACCAGACCACCTGACCTGCCTCTTGAGAAATCTGTATGCAGGTCAGGAAGCAACAGTTAGAACTGGACATGGAACAACAGACTGGTTCCAAATAGGAAAAAGAGTACGTCAAGGCTGTATATTGTCACCCTGCTTATTTAACTTATATGCAGAGTACATCATGAGAAACGCTGGACTGGAAGAAACACAGGCTGGAATCAAGATTGCCGGGAGATATGCAGATGACAGCACCCTTATGGCAGAAAGAGAAGAGGAACTAAAAAGCCTCTTGATGAAAGTGAAAGTGGAGAGTGAAAAAGTTGGCTTAAAGCTCAACATTCAGAAGACGAAGATCATGGCATCCGGTCCCATCACTTCATGGGAAGTAGATGGGGAAACAGTGGAAACAGTGTCAGACTTTATTTTTTTGGGCTCCAAAATCACTGCAGATGGTGACTGCAGCCATGAAATTAAAAGACGCTTACTCCTTGGAAGGGAAGTTATGACCAACCTAGATAGCGTATTCAAAAGCAGAGACATTACTTTGCCAATAAAGGTCCGTCTAGTCAAGGCTATGGTTTTTCCAGTGGTCATGTATGGATGTGAGAGTTGGACTGTGAAGAAGGCTGAGCGCCGAAGAATTGATGCTTTTGAACTGTGGTATTGGAGAAGACTCTTGAGAGTCCTTTGGACTGCAAGGAGATCCAACCAGTCCATTCTGAAGGAGATCAGCCCTGGCATTTCTTTGGAAGGAATGATGCTAAAGCTGAAACTCCAGTACTTTGGCCACCTCATGTGAAGAGTTGACTCATTGGAAAAGACTCTGATGCTGGGAGGGATTGGGGGCAGGAGGAGAAGGGGACGACAGAGGATGAGATGGCTGGATGGCATCACTGACTCGATGGACGTGAGTGTGGGTCAACTCTGGGAGTTGGTGATGGATAGGGAGGCCTGGCGTGCTGCGATTCATGGGGTCGCAAAGAGTCGGACATGACTGAGCGACTGAACTGAACTGAAGGGTCTTTGGGCAGGATTTCATCAGAAGTGTTCCTTTTGGTCTTAAAAACTCCGAGCTAAGAAGACAAATTATCTTCCCCCCTTACTGGGCTCAAGCAGACACTCAGGAGGTTTTGTTCCTGTTTTGACCCGGGGGGTGAGATGCATTCCCCATCCTGAGTCCTTTGCTGCTTACCCCAGATCCAGATGTGGGGCCAAGGCCGGCGGGATGGAGCGGTGGGCAGGGTGTGGGTAACTGGGCCGCGGCCCCCGTGGCTGTTGTTTATCAAGCACTCACTGAGGTCTTGCTGCCGAGGAGTTCCGCAGATGTGAGTCAAGTCTGTCACCGGGAGATTTAGAGGAGATTATCCTGGACCCTTTTCATACTGTTCATGGGGTTCTCAAGCAGGAATACTGAAGGGGTTTGCCATTCCCTTCTCCAGTTGGAGGAGACTCTGGAGAGCCCCTTGGACAGCAAGGAGATCCAGCCAGTCCATGCTAAAGGAAGTCAGTCCTGAATATTCATTGGAAGGACTGATGCTGAAGCTGAAACTCCAATACTTTGGCCACCTGATGCAAAGAGCTGAATCATTGGAAAAGACCGTGATGCTGGGAAAGATTGAAGGCAGGAGGAGAAGGGGGTGACAGAGAATGAGATGGTTGGATGGCATCACTGACTCAATGGACATGAGTTTGAGCAAGCTCTGGGAGATAGTGAAGGACAGGGAAGCCTGGCGTGCTGCAGTCCATGGGGCTCAAAGAGCCGGACACGACTGAGGACTGAACTGAACTGAACTGTCCTGGATGCCCTGGGTGGGTCTGGTCTAATTGGTGGAAAGGTCTCAGGAACGGAGCTGAGGCTCTCCCGAAGGAGAGAGTTCACGTGTGGATGGCAGCGTAGGCCGGTGGCCAGGGGTCTCCGCATGGCCTGCCCTGGGGGGCTTCAGACCTGCCTCCCCAGACCCCACAGTCTGGGAGCTGATGCCTTGCATTAAGTCTTACAAAAAGTGAATCTGCTTCTTTTACCTATTCCACTGGATAGGCCTGGATGGATGGATAGGGAAGTGATGCTGCTGGAAACACGGAGGCAGGGCTCTGCTCGCAGCTGCGGGGAGCCCGGGCAGAGGCCGTGGGGATAGTGGGTTCCCGCCTGCCCTCAGGACATGTGGCAGAAATGGGCCAGCAGCTGAGACCCCCGGCGCTGCCCGCCTGCCCTAACACTTCCTGAGGTTCCCAGAGCTTGTTTCCCAGCAGGACTTCCAGCTTTCCAGCCAACAGTTTCATTCCGTCTTCGATTCCCTTTGAGCAGAGCAGGCACCGAGGAGGCAGGGGCTTGGGCAGGTTCCCAGGGAGATTTTGGAGGGGCCGTGGCCTCTGTGGAGTGGGGTGGGGGCACGGCAGTGTCTCACCACAGACACGGACAGGGAGAGGCCCCGCTGGCCTTGTGTCCCTGGGAGCTGGACCCCAGCGCTGCGTTGGGCAGGCGCCTGCAGCCCCAGGGACAGGCTTGACTCACCCATTCTCCCATTGTCCCCTTCCTGCAAGTCTAGGTCCTGGTGTGACCGTGGGGGACATCGTAACACAGAGGCCCCCTCCCCTCCAGGGCCTTCGGGACGCGGCTGCGGAGGCCGGGGGTCGGGGGGGGGTCCGTGTTGAGCACCTCGTCCGAGGAGGACCAGGCAGGCCCCTTCTGGGGTCAGCGCGTGGGACACAGGGCTGCGGCCACCTCTGGCGGCTTGGCTAATCACTGTGTGGTCCCCTCGGAGCTGAGTGCTGGGCTTTTCCTCGGCGTGATGCTCTCTCAGCTCAGTGCTGCTTCTCAGGTGGCAGCAGCCCCCTGCCCACCCTGTAAATCCGAGCCCATCTACCTCACCTCTTGGCGGTCTCTCCAGTTGGTGGGGGGCCCTGTGCGGCCCTGGAACTGGGGGTGCAGGCACGGGTGCTCTGTGGAGCCAGCTGGAGCCTCTGGTTCCCGCTCAGCAAGCCAGCCTGGCTGCCAGGCCTGAATGTCAGGGCGTCTCCCATGGCCACCCGGCCTTCCCTGTTTCAGTGTCTGGTGCTGCCTGGGGCTCTGGGCTGGGCTCTCCTGCCTCTGTGTAAGCACCCGCCAGCCGCCTGAAATGGCTTCACAGCCAGACAGACTCACCCCAACCTCCCCTCCCTGCCATTGTCCCCCTGCCCTCCTTACACTGGACAGAGGGCCGAGGCTCTAACACACCCCAGGCGGCTCCTGGGTACAGTTCGTGGCCCGGACGAGAATCAGAAATAAAAGGAATTAGAATTTCTTAGTCTGCTCGCTACCTCCCCTGAATGACCAGGGGGTCCCACCCCGAGATGATCCATCGCCCTGGTCCTCACCTTGGGACTGGGCGGGATTCCTTTTTTTCCCTCATGCATTGAACTTGGACTGGTTGTTTGTTTCATATATGGTGATATACATGTTTCAATGCTGTTCTCTCAAATCATCCCACCCGCACCTTCTCCCAGAGTCCCAAAGTCTGTTCTTTATATCTGTATCTCTTTTGCTGTCTCGCATATAAAGTCATCGTTACTGTCTGGGGATTCCTTTTTGAACCTTGGGCCATTCAGTTGCTAAGATCCTGGAGAAAAGCCTTCCGCAGGTGTTTTTTTCCTCGAAGGGCTGGTCAGTCCTGGGCCCCTGGCTGTTGGCAGAGCCCCCCGCCCCTGCCAGCACAGCTGGTGTGCTTCACTCCAGCCCCGAGGTGTTTGCAGCAAAGATTCTCTCACAGGCAGCAATATCAGCTGTCGGAAATGTAAGTGTTCAGGTCACGCTTTTTACAACACAGTTTTATTTTGCTGGGTTATTTGAGGTTTCCAGGTGACCTTACTTCGGATCAGAGTCTGCCATGATGGTGTTTTTGGTACCAGGGTTGACCTGGATCCTCACTTCCCTGTCATCTGCAAACCGCAAACCTCTCTCTAGTCAGGATCCCACACATTTCAAGCTTAAAATGTCCTCGGTAAAACTTGCTGTCACTGCCACACTTTAAAACACACGCTGAGTGGGAGACTCCAGTTACTGCACAGCATTCAGTTGGCTAAGTTTTGGGGGTAATTCCCCCAACATGGTCCTTTTCTCCAGAGTCCTTACGGGTCAATTTATCTGGGCTCCGTGTGGTGAACAAGAATTAGTCTTCCAGAGTTCCTCAGAACTCTACCTGGATTCCCTCAATAAATCACGGGTCTTTCAATATAATAACCTCAGCATGCTACTGGAAGAAACAGCATGCTATTAGATTTAATTATCCCATCACAGGTCATTCTGAGATCATCAATCACTTACCATAAAAACGAGTCTAGAATATTGTTATTTATAAGACGCTGAGACACAGCCGCTCAATGGAGGGTAAGGTTCTGATTTCAGAGCTCTTTCTTAATTTCTCATCTTCAGCTTCTGATGCTAAATGTCAAAATTAATTATGGGTCACATCATATTAACACAAAGCCTCTACCATTCTTTCAGAAATGTTATCGCAACATCCCTGTCAGAATCAGAGTAGCATGCATAACTTTCCACTGGGAATAGTATTACCAGTCTAACTGGTGCAAAAGTCTGGGTGTGGGTTCCCTGAGTGAGTCCAGGGAGGCTTTGTCCCGAGGGGCACCGCAGGGGCGCAGTAAGCGTGGGTGGACTCAGGCGGCACTTTGCGAGAAACCCCAGCACCTGGCTCCAGCCTGTCATGCGCTTGCTCGTGGGTGAGGACACGGGCCCCGCAGGACCCGTGCTTGGATGTCTGGGTCAGACTGTGCCGAGTTGCTCCCCCCGTCTGCTTCCCTGCTGAAGCTCCCCCTGCAGGCCCCTCCCTGGGTTTTGCTGACAACAGGGAGAGGGGAGGGGCTGGGGAAAGCCCACAGAGGCCCCCGGAGGGCCAGAGCTGGACGCCAGCCCCGGCGGGGTGACAGCAGACAGAACTCCGCATGGCTCTGTGTCTGGGCCCTGGTGAGGCCCGCAGGCTGCGGGGGTTCCCCATGCCCAGCTCTGCAGGGCCCCTCACCTACCGTCCAGCCGGGCGGAGCGCTTGCCGAGCGTGGCTGTGTCTCTGAGCAGGACTTCGGGTTGCCCGCGGCGTCTCCTGTGCAGCTGAGGACCCACAGGACTTGACTCATGAATCGTTGACCACACTGGGAACCGTGAGGGAGTCTAGAGGCAGAGGGAGAGCCGTGGGCTCGCCTTAGACCGTCCGCCGCCCTCACCACACGGCTGTGGGACCAAAAGGCGGGAGCAGGTCAAGGCGGGGCTTTGCCAGGCTCTAGGGGAGCAGGGGATAAGGCTGCAGGGCCTGAGGTGACGAGAACCGAGGGGAGAGCCACCAGCGCCCGGGGGTCTCAGGGCAGAGCAGGGGGTGGGGTCAGCCCGTGGGGTCCAGCAGTGTGGGCGAGGCCCAGGCCCATCCTGGTGGGGGTACCGAGGGGTACCACAGGGGTTTGAGGACAGGAAGGGCTGCCACGGGGCCCCATGTTCTGGAAACAGCAGCAGTGGCTTGCACGTGGAGGAGGGAGCCTGCTCTCGGGTGTCAGGGCCCCTGGGGTGCGCGTGTGCGCCTGGGGTGCGTGTGTGTGCGCCTGGGGTGCGTGTGTGCACCTGGGGTGCGCGTGTGCGCCTGGGCCCCCGGACTCTACCCGCAGTGCGGTCAGCCCTGACCTGGTTCCCAGGGCTCCCTGTGTCTTGGCCTCAGGAGGATGGTTCCTCCGCCCACGTGTCCTGCTCCCCTCTGAGCGGGGGCTCCCACTGGGACCTCCCTCCCCTCCAGTTCTGTCCTCTGGACATCTCCCCCTGGCCACCTCCTTCAATGTCCCAGGCTGGATTCTCCATCTTCATCTTAAAACAGCCCCTCCTCCGTGTCCTCTGCTCACGGGACCTCTCGGAGCTCACCCGGGCGCTGGGACTGTGGGACTGGAATGATGACGCTGACGATGTTTCCACGAAACCCCGATCCCATCTGGATGTCTTCTGGGAGGAGACCTGAGGGAGACTGACGGTTCTCTGGGTCCCACTCCCCACATGCCCAGAACAAGCCTCCCGGGTCCTGGCCGCGAGCCTTTCCGTCGTCCTCGAGGGATGGTTACCCTGGTAACAGCGAGCCGGGGGTGGGTGGGGGGTGGGTGGGAGGGTGCTGCTGTTGCCTGCTCAGCAGACGGGGAGACGGGGCGGCTGGCTCACACCCAGCTCTTCCTGCTCATCCTGCTGAGTGCACTCGCGTGGCCCGCCCTCTGAAGGCTGCAGGGCACCCCCTGCCCCCCGTGTCCCGGCCCACTGGGCTCACGGTCTGCCCAGTGAGTGGACGGGACTCCAGACCCCAGGAGGGCCCCCCTCCCTTTGATGTTAGGATTTGCCCCTTGCCTTCTGTCAGCGATGTAGCAGAGTTTCATCTCTTTGAAGTGGAGAGGGAGGAAATTAACTTCGCTTTCATAGTTTCCCCACACCGTGGGAGATGACCGAGGCCCTCTGTGGGCGGCGCTGGGCGGGGAGGGTTGTCACCACGCGGGGACAATCTATCGGGAAGGAAGTCCGTGGGAGGACTCAGCTGGGGACGGAGGTCCCGAAACCTCTGCAGTGATGTCCAAGCGCCTCCGTCTCTGCTTCCATTGTGGCCGTCCTGGTCCTGCGGCCACGGCTGCCACGGTCCTTTCATCCGAGTGGGCCAAGGTCTCTGAGGAGCGTCGGGAGTGCCAGCTGGACCCCGGGGCGTCACTCGGTGGGTCACAGGGAGCAGGCGGGGACTCTGATGACGTAGTACGATTTTCATGCACCGGCAGCCCGGGCCATCTGAAGCGTGTGCTTAGAACAGCAGAACCTCGCATGTGGGATGTTGGCTGAATGACCCGCAGCAGCCTTGGCCCATCCGTGCGGTTCCATGGAAGCCTGGGAAAAGCCACGTCTGCGGCAGCCCCCCATGCCTCGACAGGAAGGAGAGCGGGGCTTCCCTCCCGAGCCTGGCTGGCAGCAGTCTGCCCGGCTCCTTCCTGGGTCCCAGGGCATGCACTCCATCTAGGAGTCTAGATGGGGTGGGTGGGGTGCACAGCTGAGCGCCTATAGCAGCTCGAGCCTCGTCCTTCCTGAAGCCACAGGGACTCCCCTGTGGGCCCCATGGGTGGGCAGAGGGGCCTGGGAAAGAGCTGCGTCCTGAGAGACGGGGCTTCCACCTCTTATGCCGACCTTCCTTCTCGCTCTGAAGGCATCATCCTGCCTCGGGGCTCAGCCCCGACCCTGGGGGCCCCTCCCCTCGTCCACCAACCCCACGCAGTGCACACAAAGCCCTCTGCGGAGGTTGGGGGGACTCTGGGCCTGAATGTGGGCTCAGCCAGGGTCTCTCCTAACAGAAACCCCACCTCCAGTGAGGCACGGAGGCTGGAGGAGTGCTCACGTGTCTGGAGCAGGAAACTCTGGGGAAATCCTGCTGTGAGACTCGTGGGGGAAAGTATCTGATCAGTAAACCGTGATGATAACCCGTGGTGGAAACCGTTCATTAGCAGGTCAGGTGTATTTGTTAGGAAACGTTGCCCTACAAATTAGAAACAATTTCTGCCCGATGTATTTGCTTACATTTTACTTTACTTAGACGCTCGATCATGTTTAGGCTATTAATTTCAGTACATCTGTGCCTCTAGTCTCGGACCAGACACCTGCCTCCCACTTTGTATGAATCGCTCGGCCATGTCCGTCATGTGTTAACAGGTGGAGAGTGCTCTTCCGCCTGGAAAGTCCCCTGTTCCTCCCCTCTCCATCTGCCTAGCTCTGTCCCTCCTTATCAGCTGTCTCCATCTGAGTTCTGCGTGCTGCCTGTCTATGACTATCACTGTCTGTCTGTCTATCTCCCCCGTGTTCACATGTTCTCGCATCTCAGGGACCACAGCATCCCGGCCACTGGGGACCACAACCCGCTCAGCAGCGATTCGTGGTCAGAGTAGATGACTGGGGCCCATGGGGAACCCCGGCTTCCCACTGACTTCCTCCTGGTTGAAGGTGCAGCACAACTCTCCTCAGTTAAACACAGGAGCCCAGGAAGGTCAAGCGGCTTCCGAACAGCTCCGAAAGCTGCACATGAGGCGAGGTCCGTCCCCGAGCAGGGCTGGTCTCCGAAGGGGCCTGACGAGGCCCTGCCGGCCCAGTCAGCCTCTCCCAGCTCTGAGAACCGCTCTGCTGCTCGCGAGGACCGCCCGGCTTCACCGCAGAAGCAGCAACCGCTCTCTGGTTGCTCCCAGTGCACATTTGCATTTTTTGTACTAAACACACTCGACTTACAATGCTGTGTTAGTGTCAGGTGGACAGCACAGGGACTCAGTTACACACACGTATGCACTCTTTTTCAGATTCTTTTCCATTATTGGTTGTTACAAAATATTGAGTCTAGTTCTCTGTGTTATACACTAGATCCTTGTTGGTTATTTATATATATTAATAGAAGTGTGTGTGTTAATGCCAAGCTTCTAATTTATCCCCCCTACATCCAATAGACCATAGAAAAAGCAAGATCAGATCAGATCAGATCAGTCGCTCAGTCGTGTCCCACTCTTTGTGACCCCATGAATCGCAGCACGCCAGGCCTCCCTGTCCATCACCAAGTCCCGGAGTTCACTGAGACCCACATCCATCGAGTCAGCGATGCCATCCAGCCATCTCATCCTCTGTCATCCCCTTCTCCTCCTGCCCCCAATCCCTCCCACCATCAGAGTCTTTTCCAATGAGTCAACTCTTCGCATGAGGTGGCCAAAGTACTGGAATTTCAGCTTCAGCATCATTCCTTCCAAAGAAATCCCAGGGCTGATCTCCTTCAGAATGGACTGGTTGGATCTCCTTGCAGTCCAAGGGACTCTCAAGAGTCTTCTCCAACACCACAGTTCAAAAGCATCAATTCTTCAGCACTCAGCTTTCTTCACAGTCCAACTCTCACATCCATACATGACCACAGGAAAAAGCAAGACAGTTCCAGAAAAACATCTACTTCTGCCTTATTGGCTATGCCAAAGCCTTTGACTTTGTGGATCACAACAAACAGTGGAAAATTCTTAAAGAGATGGGAATACCAGACCACCTGATCTGCCTCTTGAGAAATCTGTATGCAGGTCAGGAAACAACAGTTAGAACTGGACATGGAGCAGTGGACTGGTTCAGAATTGGAAAAGGAGCACGTCAAGGCTGTATATTGTCACCCTGCTTATTTAACTTCTATGCAGAGTACATCATGAGAAATGCTGGACTGGAAGAAGCACAGGCTGGAATCAAGATTGTCGGGAGAAATATCAATAACCTCAGATATGCAGATGACAGCACCCTTATGGCAGAAAGTAAAGAAGGACTAAAGAGCCTCTTGGTGAAAGTGAAAGAGGAGAGTGAAAAAGCTGGCTTAAAACTCAACATTCAAAAAATGAAGACACTGCATCCGGTCCCATCATTTCATGGCAAATAGATGGGGAAACAGTGGAAACAGTGACAGACTTTTTTTGGGGCTCCAAAATTGCTGAGGATGGTGATTGTAGCCATGAAATCAAAAGACGCTTGCTCCTTAGAAGAAAAGCTACGACCAACCTAGATAGCATATTAAAAAGCAGAGACATTACTTTGTCAACAAAGGTCCATTTAGTCAAAGCTATGGTTTTTCCAGTGGTCATGTATGGGTGTGAGGGTTGGACTATAAAGAAAGCTGAGCTCTGAAGAATTGATGCCTTTGAACTGTGGTGTTGGAGTAGACTCTTGAGAGTCCTTTGGACTTCAAGGAGATCTAACCAGTCCATTTTAAAGGAGATCAGTCCTGAATATCCATTGGTAGGACTGATGCTGAAGCTGAAACTCCAATACTTTGGCCACCTGATGCGAAGAGCTGACTCATTTGAAAAGACCCTGATGCTGGGAAGGATTGAAGGTGGGAGGAGAAGGGGACAACAGAGGATGAGACGGTTGGATGACATTACTGACTCAATGGACATGAGTTTGAGCAAGCTCTGAGAGTTGGTGGTGGAAAGGGAGGTCTGGCATGCTGCAGTCCATGGGGTTGCAAAGAGTTGGACAAGACTGAACTGACTGACTGACCCGTTTCCCCATTAGTAACCATAGGTTTATTTTCTAAGTCAGACCTGGAGGTCTCCTCCGACTGATCCTGGCCCTTTGAGTCCATTCCTAATACAGCAGCTAAACCTGCCCACTGCAAACACAGGTCAACACGCTTGACTCGGACCCCACCCCCCAGTACTCAACCCTGAGATCTCCCTGGGGCCCCCTGGGTCTCCTGTAGCCTGGCATTGTGTTTCCTGAAGTCTCCTCCAGCCAAGACCAGCTCTCCTTGGTCTGATGCTGAAGCCCCAATCTTGGTTCCTCTGGGGCTTTAAAATCACAGGATCTTGTTGGGATGAGACCTGTGACACGTGTGCAGCTGATGAACACACATGCCACTGTCTCAAAGGTTCATCAAAAAGCATTTCAGTTTTATGTCAGGCTAAGAGCCCTTTCAGGCTGTGGTTCCACCCCCAGGCCCCGCCCTGGGACGAAGAGGAAAGGGAACGCTCAGAGCAGGTGCAAACACCTGTTCCCCTGTCCCTCCATCAGGGCAAGGCTGCAGCCACCTCTCCCCGGGCGGCTCTTAGCTTGACCCCGGCCTGGCCAGTCCTGACCGCCCCCCGAGGGGGAGGTCAGTGGGGATGGAGGCTGGGCGGGTCCAGGGCCTGTCCTGGGATGTGAGTCCAGGAGGACTGGCTGCAGGATTCCTGCCCGCCACGCTGTCCCTTCCGCCTCCACAGCCTTCTCACAGGTGGCCCTCCAGGAGGACAGCTGCCCCGTCTTCAAGCTCCGTCACAGCGCTGACACAACGCGTCTCCCGGATGTTTCTCCCATCCTAAAGCCCGCCATCCCCTGCGTTTCTTTACCTTGCTTCATGGTCTCTTCAGTTTCAATCACCAGCTCAGAGGACCATTTGTCCGAATGTCCGTCCACTTGTCCATATGTCCCACCAGACAGGAGCTCCATCAGGGCAGGGACTGCGGGTGGATGTCAGCTGGAAAGGAAGCGGTGGACGCTGGCTCCACAAGCAGGCCTTCGCAGGCTCTGCCCTCGAGCAGACCCACGGCCCTCATGGACGGAGTTCTAGAAGTTTAGCTCCTCATCCAGCCCGGTTCCCGACTGGCAACACGGGGAAACCAGCGCTATGTCTGGGCAGTGTGCGCCGACGGGCAGTGCGCGCCGACGGGCAGTGCGAGCCGATGGGCAGTGCGCGCCGACGGGCAGTGTGCGCCGAGGGGCAGTGAAACTGACATCCCTTCTCGGCCGACCGTGAACGACGTGGCTGGTCCCCCACCAACGTCACCCAGGGCGGGGCGCTCAGCCAGCCACGGAAGCACGCTCCCAACAGCTGCCTTCCCGACCGGGAGACCTGTTTCTTTTTCTTTTTAAAAATATAGCATACTAATTTTGTTAGGGATTTTGCCTGGGAAACTTGGGAACTCTTTCAGTTCTTAGCAAATAAATTTGTGCAAAGGGGGAATAGGCTGATGGATTTTCCCAGTATTTTCTAAGGGGTGTTTTAAACTTTTCTTTTCTAGAGTGCAGATTTTGTCCCAGGAAAGTGTAGGACATCTGGTCCAATATGAAGGTGAAATAGACAAGCCCTGTCTCAAAGAAATATAATTCAAGCCATGTGGGTAATTTGAAATTGTTTAACAGTCATATTGAAAAAAAGTCGAAAGAAACAGAAGAGACTGACTTTAATATATATTTTATTTCACCCAGTACACCCAAAATATTATTAATTTAACATGTATCTAATATAAAAAGTGTAACAAGGTCCTTTACACTCGTTTTTGTACTAATTCTTTGAGCCACATTTCACACCCACAGCCCGTCTCAGTCCAGACCGGCCACATTCCAGCACTCCACAGCCGCAGGAGGGGGCAGGGGGCCTGCCTGTGGACAGCACAGCTCCGGAGTCGGGGTGGGCAGGCAACCTGCCAGCCCTGGGGTGTGGCCCTTGAGCCAAGAGTGGAGTTTACCATTTTTAACGGGGTGGACCAAGAAACACAGAAGATGCTGTAGGGACTACAGGTGGTGATGTTTGGGTTTATCAGTTACTATTAAATTGAATTAATCGATCTACACTTGATATTTTCTTCAGTTTTAATTTTAGTAGAAAATATAGATAGATAGATGCAGCTCATAGGCAAAAAGCTCTGCGAAGGGTTGAAAATCATGTCCGGTCTGATCCCAGGTGAGGTGACAACGTGCTCAGAGAGGCCCAGAAATTAAGGCAGGACCGCCTGGGCCACGCCCACCACCTGGGCCACGCCCATCACCTGGGCCACGCCCACCACCTGGGCCACGCCCATCACCTGGGCCACGCCCATCACCTGGGCCACGCCCACCACCTGGGCCACGCCCATCACCTGGTACCACCTCATCTGGTGCCACTAATCTGGTGCCATGTGCCCTGGTACCACTTCACCTGGTGGCCCATCTGTCATCTTGTACTGCACCCCCTGGGGGCCGTCGCATTCCCCACCGCCCTTCTCCGAGCTCCTTCTAGCCCAGCACTTCTTGTTTGCAAGAGTTAAATTAGAAGCTCACCTCCTACACACTGGAAGTCATCGCCATGAAGCGTATTTCCTGTTTACTCGTGTTCCACGGCTGTTCGCAGGCTCTTTACGGGCTTCGGTGCTACCTGCTGAGGAAATCTGCCAGTGAAACCTGTTGCTGGTCCTGCTGGGAGAGCCCTGCAGGCCTGAAAGGAGGTCTGTCCGCACCCACATTTACGAGATGACTGATAGTTATCACTTAGGTCTTGGGTGACCAAACTTGCCAGCATATTATTAACTTTCAATAAAAGACATATGATTATCTCAATAGATGCAGAGAAAGCCTTTGACAAAATTAAACATCCATTTATGATAAAAAAAACTCTCCAGAAAGCAGGAATAGAACATACCTCAACATAATAAAAGCTATATATGACAAACCCACAGCAAACATTATCCTCAATGGTGAAAAATTGAAAGCATTTCTCCTAAAGTCAGTAACAAGACAAGGGTGCCCACTTTCATCACTACTATTCAACATAGTTTTGGAAGTTTTGGTCACAGCAATCAGAGCAGAAAAAAAAGTAAAAGGAATCCAAATTGGAAAAGAAGAAGTAAAACTCTTACTGTTTGCAGATGACATGATCCTCTACATAGAAAACCCTAAAGACTCCACCAGAAAATTACTAGAGCTAATCAATGAATATAGTAAAGTTGCAGGATATAAAATCAACACACAGAAATCTCTTGCATCCCTATACACTAATAATGAGAAAATAGAAAGAGAAATTAAGGAAACAATTCCATTCACCATTGCAACAAAAAGAATAAAATACTTAGGAATATATCTACCTAAAGAAACTAAAGACCTATATATAGAAAACTATAAAACACTGGTGAAAGAAATCAAAGAGGACACTAATAGATGGAGAAATATACCATGTTCATGTATCAGAAGAATCAATATAGTGAAAATGAGTATACTACCCAAAGCAATCTATAGATTCAATGCAATTCCTATCAAGCTACCAACGGTATTTTTCACAGAGCTAGAAAAAATAATTTCACAATTTTTATGGAAATACAAAAACCCTCAAATAGCCAAAGCAATCTTGAGAAAGAAGAATGGAACTGGAGGAATCAACCTGCCTGACTTCAGGCTCTACTACAAAGCCACAGTCATCAAGACAGTATGGTACTGGCACAAAGACAGAAATATAGATCAATGGAACAAAATAGACAGCCCAGAGATAAATCCATGCACCCATGGACACCTTATCTTTGACAAAGGAGGCAAGAATATACAATGTATTAAAGACAATCTCTTTAACAAGTGGTGCTGGGAAAACTGGTCAACCAGTTGTAAAAGAATGAAACTAGAACACTTTCTAACACCATACACAAAAATAAACTCAAAATGGATTAAAGATCTAAACGTAAGACCAGAAACTATAAAACTCCTAGAGGAGAACATAGGCAAAACACTCTCCTACATAAATCACAGCAGGATCCTCTATGACCCACCTCCCAGAATATTGGATATAAAAGCAAAAATAAACAAATGGGACCTAATTAAACTTAAAAGCTTCTGCACAACAAAGGAAACTATAAGCAAGGTGAAAAGACAGCCTTCAGAATGGGAGAAAATAATAGCAAATGAAGCGACTGACAAACAACTAATCTCAAAAATATACAAGCAACTCCTACAGCTCAATTCCAGAAAAATAAATGACCCAGTCAAAAAATGGGTCAAAGAACTAAACAGACCTTTCTCCAAAGAAGACATACAGATGGCTAACAAACACATGAAAAGATGCTCAACATCACTCATTATCAGAGAAATGCAACTCAAAACCACAATGAGGTACCATTTCACACCAGTCAGAATGGCTGCGATCCAAAAGTCTACAAGCAATAAGTGCTGGAGAGGGTGTGGAGAAAAAGGAACCCTCTTACACTGTTGGTGGGAATGCAAACTAGTACAGCCACTATGGAGAACAGTGTGGAGATTCCTTAAAAAACTGGAAATAGAACTGCCACACGACCCAGCAATCCCACTGCTGGGCATACACACCGAAGAAACCAGAATTGGAAGAGACACGTGTACCCCAATGTTCATCGCAGCACTGCTTATAATAGCCAGGACATGGAAGCAACCTAGATGTCCATCAGCAGATGAATGGATAAGAAAGCTGTGGTACATATTCACAATGGAGTATTACTCAGCCATTAAAAAGAAGACATTTGAATCAGTTCTAATGAGGTGGATGAAACTAGAGTCTATTATACAGAGTGAAGTAAGCCAGAAAGAAAAACACCAATACAGTATACTAACGCATATATATGGAATTTAGAAAGATGGTAATGATAACTCTGTATGTGAGACAGCAAAAGAGACACAGATGTATAGAACAGTCTTTTGGACTCTGTGGAAGAGGGAGAGGGTGGGATGATTTGGGAGAACGGCATTGAAACATGTATAATATCATATATGAAATGAATCGCCAGGCCAGGTTCGATGCATGATACAGGATGCTTGGGGCTGGCGCACTGGGATGACCCAGAGGGATGGTACAGGGAGGGAGGTGGGAGGAGGGGTTCAGAATGGGGAACACGTGTACACCTGTGGCGGATTCATGTTGGTGTATGGCAAAACCAATACAATATTGTAAAGTAATTAGCCTCCAATTAAAATAAATAAATTTAAATAAAAAAAAATCATCCTGGCAGGACCTGAGACAGTGTGCTGGCCCAAAGCAGGGGCTGGACTGGGGGCTCTTGGAGGCATCAGGCATCTTTCAATCTGAAGAGCGTTCTTCCCAGGAAACTCACCTAGGAATCCTGGTCCTGGTGTCCTGTGAGGTGGCTCTGACTCTCGTGTGGACCCCTGCGCAGACCCCACTGACTGACCCTCAGAGGCAAGCTCAGCCAGTTCTCAGAACACCTGTGGGCACCAGGCACCTGTCTCTCAGCTACCCTAGGTCCTGGGAATGCCTGGCTTCCCTGACCCCGTTTGGGCACCAGAGCCCTGAAGGTTTTCTCCAGCATCTTGGCATCCCTGGGGGACTCACCCCTGGGGAGACCGTGGGGGCTTTAGGGGGCCTGAGAATACCCTGGACACCACCCAGCACGTCATAGCACCTCATCTCAGAGCTAACAAACGAGGACTTGGAACCACTGGCCCACGGGGCACTTTGCTTCAGCGATGTCGTTCCTGCTCAGGTGTGGGAGGCTCGGCCAGTCCGGAGGAGTCCTTGAGTGAAGAAGGTGCTGCCGTGGAAGTTGTTTCCTCAGTTTCATCAGCTCAGCCCGTCACGGCCTCCATCGGTGGAGCTGGCCGAGTGGCAGGAGATGGGATGGTGTCCTGCCTCAGTCCTTTCTTCCCATCAATGTGCTGGGTCCACAGGGCGGGAAGTCCCTGCTGACCGTGGACTGTCTGCCTCCAATGGTAATTACAAATCCCACTTGGTCAACGAAACCCGCTCTACGGGGAGGTCACGTACCCCCCACACCCAGTGACTGGTTGGCCAGACCTGGCCGCTGGACTCCAGTGGGTGAGGTGCTGCTCTCCATGGTCTAGACTAAAGCCATTCTCAAGGCGAACCCAGCCTGCAGCGTCGGGCCACGTGGGAGCCTGGTGGAGACACAAACCCTCAGGCCCCTGGGACTCTGAGGCCTGCGGTCCAGCACCCTGGGTCTAGCCATCCCCCTCCCCCTACAGGTCTTTCCAATCCCAGAGAGCCTCCCACAAGGTCAGGGTGGATCTCATGTGCAGCTGAGACCACCTCCCTGCCCTTTTCTGCTCCCCTCACCCCGGCCCTAAAGAAGCCCCAGGACGTAAGCTGCGCAGCACCCCTGTCCCAGGGCCAGCCCCCAGGAACAGCAGCGGCTCTCCTCCTCTGCCTTGGATAGTCTCCAAACTAGAGCAGAGCTTGTACCCCCTTTCCTACCTTGTACCGTTTAAGTCCTGGTCTCTTCTTTGCTCCAGAGCCCAGGTTATTTTAGCTTGGTTAGCTGCTTAGTTGTATCTGACTCTTTTGGTACCCCATGGATTGTAGCCCATCAGGGTCCTCTGTCCATGGGATTCTCCAGGCAAGCATACTGGGGTGGGTTGCTATTCCTCTATTCAGGAGATCTTCCTGACCCAGTGATTGAACCCGAGTCTCCTGCTCAGTAGGCAGATTCTTCACCACTGAGCCACCAGGGAAGCCCAAGAACCTAATAACAACTTACAAAAATCCAGGGCAAAGTGTCTCATGGAAATTGCCAATGTTTAATTCATCTAAATTTGGCTTTTTCGTTTTTAGTGTCGACCCAGGCTTGGCTGCCAGGGTGTTACTTCCTCATTCCTTCTTAAAAAATTCAGTGTAGTCAAAGGAAAAGAATCTGCTCATTGGGCGATTTTGTCAGGTCACATGAATAACAATCTTATACCTGAAAGAAGCTCTCCCCACAGCATTTCAGCCTTGTGTGGGGTGGGGCTGCCCAGTACAGAGGCCGCCGTCCACATGCGCTGGTGGGTGCCTGCCTTGTGGCTGCCCTGAGCCAGAAAGAGGTCTGCCCGGGGCCTGCATCCCGAGCGTCGGAGACCGAGGCCGGAAAGGAGGCCACGGGTCTCATTAAAAACAGTTTAGTGCAGAGGACATGCTGGAATGATAGTATCCTGGGTTAAATGAAATATATCATTAAAATCACTTTCATCTGTTTCTTTTTATTTCTACAATGTGACTGTGGAAAATTTAATAACGTATATGTGCCTCACTCTGTTTCTCTTGGAGAGCCTGGGCCTGGAAGATGCCGAGAACAGCCAGCTGGGGAGTGAGGGTCTTGCCAGACAGCCGTTCGCAGGCTGAAGAGGCCGGGCGCGGGGGACTGGGAGACCCGGCCCGCCCGGCCCCATCGGGCTTGGCTGCGCAGGCGTTGGCTCCTTAGGTGGGAACGGGGGTTCCTGGGGCGGTTTCCCGGTTCACTGCGGCCGGGGTCCCTGGCACTGGGCGCCGTGCCGTGAGCAAGGGCGCCTTTTGCCGGCTGGGGTGGCTTTAAACCCACAGGAAGCACGCCTGGAAGACAGGGCCTGGGAGCCAGGGAGTCTGGGGAGGGGGAGATCGCTGCGGGAGGAAATCCCGCAGTTTCCCACGGAGGGTGAGGTGGGGGTCGTGGGAACACTCGCCAGCCTCCCCTGGCAGGAAACTCGTCTTCACAGTTTAACTTCACAAGCAGTTAAACTGTTTCCTCCTGCTCTTTCCAGAACGTGGAGGGCGGACAGCTGGCCGGCACACTCGGCGTGAAGCCCTCTGGGTGAATCAGAGGAGAGCTTCATTTTATCCCTTAAGCCTCTGTTCCGCAAGCTAGATGACCTAGGTTCCTTGAGTAAAACGATGGTGATGCTTTTCCTATAGACGGCAGAAGAAAGGCAGCTTTTCCTATAGACGGCAGAAGAAAGGCAGCTTTTCCTATAGACAGCAGAAGAAAGGCAGCTTTTCCTATAGACGGTAGAAGAAAGGCAGGCTGGCAGTGGCCCGTTTGGTGGAGCGTGTGGGCAGGTCATGGGATTTGGTCTCACCAGGTACCGAAACCACAAGGCAACGGGCTGTGCTCTCCACAAGTTCAGAGCCTCACGCAGCAGCGTTTTGGAAGAGTTGTCTTTATCTGTTGCTCACAAAGTCCTTATGCGTGTGTGCTCTGCTGTGTCTGACTCTGCGACCCCATGGGCTGTAGCTGCCAGGCTCCTCTGTCCATGGGATTTCCCAGGCAAGAATATGGGAGTGGGCTGCCAGTTCCTCTTCCAGGGACTGAATTCCCGTCTCCTGCATCTCCTGCGTTGCAGGCGGATTCTTCACCGCTGAGAAACTGGGGAAGCCCCCCACAAAGCCCTTATGCTCAGTTGCTCAGTCACGTCAAACTCCTTGTGACCCCATAAACTGTTGCCCACCAGGCTCCTCTGTCCATGGGACTCTCCAGGCAAGAATACTGGAGTGGGTTGCCATTCCCTTCTCCAAAAGCCCTTATGTTTATCCCCAAATACACTCAGTGGCAACATGACTAAAATCCAAGGGAGAGCTCAGGTGGCGGTCAGGTAATTCAGGATTCTCTGGACAGCCATGGCATCCTGGGGTCACCGCGTTGGACTTTCCCACCGGCTTCCCGAGACCGAGCCCCAGGGCGGGCACAGAGCGGGTGATGCTGCTGCAGACAAGCATCCAGAGCGTTTCTGGGCTTGAGACGCGGGCAGACAGAGGACCAGCCGGGGAAAGCGTAGGGCCCGGTGAGAGATACAAAGGGCCCTTCTTCAAACATTGTTAAGACTTTTAAGGCGGCTGTGGTAAAGCGTTCAAGGACGTGGGCGGCCTTGCTACGCTCGGGCCTGGGGGACACGTAGGTCTCACGGCCAGCTGACCCTGGCCTTAGCACGGTGCTCGGGGCCCCCTTTGGCCAAGCAGAGCGCTGAGACCAAGGGGCCAGGGAAAGGCTTGACGCTGCCCTGGAAGGAGGGGTGGAGGCTGGACGGTATGGATGGTGAGTGCCCCCCGACAGGCCCGACGGGCCGCTCTCCAGTCCTGCCCAAGGAGAGAGGAGGCCGCTCGCATCCTCGGAGAGCAGGTGTCTGCGGCTGCAGCTCTGTCTCCTCCCTCCCTCCCTCTCTCCCTCCCTCTCCCTCTGCCGTCACCGCTCTGGTCTTCACTACTATTGTCTTTAGCACAGGTTAGCCATTTTCTGCACAGGCACTGAGGCTCACTAGCCTCGAAAGAGCTCCATCAAAAGCGCCACCCTTGGCCCCACTGAAATCACAGAACATCAAGCGTGCCATTCTCTTCCACGCCTAAGGCCGGCATCTCTCTCAAATGCTTTTCCCTTAAAGCCACGTGCCTTCAGGCAGGGGTTGTCGCTCTTGTTTTGTGTTAAATTGGTCTCCCCTCTGCCTGCCTCTGTTTTCACACAAGCTGGCTCATGAGCGAGATGCCCTGTGCCTCCACTCAACTGGAGAGGCTGCTGGTTTTGAAGCAGGCCAGGTGGTCACTGTTTGAGGGAACCAGGAGTTGCTCCCCTGTACAGACGTCGCGGGGCCTTCCTGCACCTCCCGGTCCTGCATCTTTGGCTCTGAAAAGTGGCCCCGTGCCGACAGGCGTGGTCTGACGGCACAGCGGGGTCCCCAGCCTGGGGCTCTGCCAGCGGTGGGTGGTGAGTGGGTGCCTGTTTCCGTCTGCCCCGTCCTCCTTTCAGGTACCTGAGGGTGACTGGGAGCACTGCTCTGAGTGGCACCCTCTGTGCCCAGGAGCTGGCTGGCTCACCCAGACCTCCTGCCGCCGCCCAGCTCGCTGGGGTCGTGCTGAGGGTGCGGGTGTGTGCAGAACGGCTTGGCAGGAGCCGGGTGGTTTTTCAGCAAGCAGGCGGGAAGGAGGGGACCTGGCTCCGTTGTGACTTGAACACCTGTGCATGCAAGCCAGAGACAGCTGCTCCGTCAGTCCGCAGCCGAGGGGGCCAGCTTCTCCCAGCCCTCGGGGCTCCTGGAGAGAGAGCAAGGGAAACCTTGCCGCGCCCTGCCCAGCCCCACGAGGCCGCTGCTGAGCTGTCCCCGGGAGACTGTGCCCTGTGTCCCCGGGATGCTGTCTGGGCGGGCGGTTCCCTGGCCTGCAGGGGGCCCTTCTCGCGGTCCTGTTTCTTCCGGCTTTGGGCTGGGCCTGCCTCCTGAGGCCACCTTTGCCAAAACCACCCTCTTCCTGAACTTTCAAGTCCGTGAGGATTTTTAAGGACAAGTGAATCTAAAATACTTTGTGACAGTCACCTGAAAGTCAAAAAGTTACTTTTGCTCCCTACTTGTCACTTGCCTTACGGAGCCGCGCTTCTTAGAAATAGGTTTGCATGAATCAAGCGGCCATAGAGACGACGCCCAGAGGAGGAACGCTGCTTTCCATGTCAGATGCCCCCAGCTTAGTGCTTCACATGCAGCCCTGCCCGGCTGTGACTATTGCATCATTGGACACAATAATGGGGCAAATGGTGTGAGAGGGAACCGCGGCGGACGTGACTGCGGGACGATTTCACGGCCCCCGAACACAGCGAGGAAGCCGGGCTGGATGGATGAGACCTGACACCTGTGCGTGGCAGCAGAGGCGCAGAGCCACTTTGCGGCTCCTCCGGGGCCGCCCCGAGGACCTGCCGTCCTTGCCCATCAAGTATTAACCAGCACTGGGAGACCTCCCGGCTGGCCCAGCCTGTGCCAGGAGAGCGCAGCTGAGCCAAGGCCCTGCTCTCCGTCAGCTTACAATCTGTGGATGCGGGAGGGAGGGCGTGCAGTCACTGACGAACATGGCCAGGGAGGGGAGCGGGGTGCCCCACCAACAGGGTCCACGGCCGCCTCCTGGCTCAAAGGGCAACAGAAGCCCCAGCTGCGCGGACCTGCACTTGGAAGCTGCCCTTTGGCAGTTTGTGTCATCGACCTGCACCCCGCAGATCTGCTGGGAAGGACACGGCAGTGCATGCAGTCAGGGGCAGGAGAGTCAGGAGGAACGGTGCCTGGGCTCTGACCACAGGCCCTGGAAATCGCTCCAGTGTGTTTCCACCTCCAGGCTGCAGTCTCTCCCACAGTTCAGTTCAGTTCAGTTGCTCAGTCGTGTCTGACTCTTTGCAACCTCATGGACGCCAGGCTTCCCTGTCCTTCACCATCTCCCAGAGCTTGCTCAAACTCATGTCCATTGAGTCGGTGATGCCATCCAACCATCTCATCCTCTGTCGTTCCCTTCTCCTCCCGCCTTCAATCTTTCCCAGCATCAGGGTCTTTTCCAGTGAATCAGTTCTTTGAATCAGGTGGCCAAAGAATTGGAGTTTCAGCTTCAGCATCAGTCCTTTCCATGAATATTCAGGACTGATCTCCTTTAGGATGCAGTGGCTGTCTCTCCCACAGCCTCTCATTAGAGAAGGGAGTGGGGGGATGAGGGCCCAGGCAGTTCTGGGGTTTCGCCCTGAGCACCCACAGCGGGACAGGCTTGGCTCCGGTGGACCCCCTGGGAGAAGGAGTGGCCTCTGCCTCCCCCAGTTTCGGACCAGGACGTGGTGCAGACCTGCTGAAACCCACTGCTGTTTGTCCTCCGGCGTCCACGGCTAAGACCCCGCTCACGGCGTTTGTACGCCGTCCACGTCTGACCAGCGGCTCGTAGGTGGACAGAAGTGTGGTAGGTCCACTCTCGGATGTAAAGGAACCGTCCTCCACTCTTCTTCCAGCCCCGATGACCTCGAGGCTCCACGCCCAGCTGGCAGGGCACAGCCGGGGCCCCTGAGTGTCCATGTGGAGCAGAGGCCCCCGCCCCATGGCACGGCCCTTCCCTTCAGAAGGATGTGACTTTTCTGGGGTTTTATGTCTGTCTGTCTGTCCATGTTGCCGCAGAGAGTCAGACACAACTTAACGACTGAACAACAGCGTCCGTGTGTCAGAGCGGTCAGCCTGCCCTCACCAGTCCCGGGCACAGGGCGAGGAACATCGTCTTTGGAAGCCTTCCTTGGCAAAGGCTGAGTGAGGGCACTGGAAGGCTCGCTAAGACCTGCGTCTCAGCGGCGCAGCGGGATGAAGATTTAAAGAAGAGTCTCCGAAGAAACCACGGGCTCGCCGCGATCGTCCTTTCTAGTCCCCTGTAACTGTTCTGAAGGCCTGGTTTGCACTCCGCACGAGGCGGGGCTCCTGCCCCCGGGCTTGTGGGTCCAGCTCGCTGACGGCAGGGGTGGGGTCTGGGAGTGTGTGCCTCACGGTCACGTTTGCTCTACTCGTGGACCTCCAGGCCCCGAAGACGAAAAGAGTCCACTTTGTCAATCAGCAAACAAAGGCTGACCGTCTTTGGAAAAAGGGATTAGCTCTGGTCAGGGTCTAGGAGGGACCAACGTGACGCTAAAATAGTCACAAGGTTGACATGCGGCTGCCGAGGCTAAAGCAAACTAGCTCGTGTCTATAGAACCCACCTGCGCCCCAGGGGAGGCCCCGCCCCACGCCCACCTGCGCCCCAGGGGAGGCCCCGCCCCACGCCCACCTGCGCACCAGGGGAGGCCCCGCCCCTGGGCCTTGCTGGTGACTTGGGGGAGGCTCCGGTTTCAGCCTGCATGCGGGGAGGGTGACTGTCCACCGCCTCCCGTCCCCAGCAGATCTGCCGAATGAATCAGGAGAGACAGCAGGTCGAGTCCCCAGCTGGCCCCGAGCCCCGTGCATCCTTGTCGCCTTCCTCACCGCCACCTGGTCTCCCCCACCCTCCAGGGCACTGAGGGCACTGGGAGCGGGCAGGGGGCCCCATCCGCCTCCCCTGAGTCCCGGTGCCTAGGACGGTGCCCAGAGCAGGACCAGGGTGCGTTGGACGAGTGGGTGATGGGTGACCGTCCGCTCAGCGATTAAGGACGGGGTTGATGGATGTCTGTCCCACTTGCTGAAACCATCCCCTCAGTCTCCAGTGATGGCTCTGTGTCCCTGAGATAACCCCCGTCTTCCCCAGGGCTCCTTCCTGGGTGGGGGGGGGAGCTGAAATGAGGTGTCAGTGCGCTGAGGTCCTGTGGTTGCCACACAGCTGGGGGGGCGTGTTTCTTTGGAGGCCGAATGGTCAAGGTGAAGATGCTGAGGCTTCTATCTAACCCAGCCCAGGGTCTCCCCACAGTTAACGGATGGATGAATAAGAGAATTCTGCCTGAAAAGAGTTCAGACACGTGTTTGCCAGAGTCTAAGATCAAGACACTGTGTTCTCCATCACTACTTTCGGGAGCTTGAGAGAAACGAAGGAAACAAGGTACAATTGATGCTCCTCTCAGAACTTCCCTTTGAGCGGGAGTCCAGGAGCGGCTGAACGCCAAGGAGTCAGAGGCCAGAGGGGCTGCAGGGGGAGGGGATGTGTCCGTTGGTCACCAGTCACCTCAGGGGACACCCCTCTGGCCTGCACGGAAACCAGCTCTGTGAGATTCGGGGGATCAGAAGCTTAAAAAGGTCAAGACAGTAGATTCCTCAGCGTCGCTGGAGAAGGTGCCCAGACGGCAGTGGGATGGGACACCTGGGTCACTGACAGCCTGCTGCACATGCTGCCTGCTTCCTGGAGAGACCGAGGACCCCTGGGGCCAGCGTGGCCCCCAGAGGTGTTGGCACCACAGTCCACAGGGACATTGCCTCCCTCCTTGAATTGCCCAGGTGAGGTGCTCCATTGGCTGGCCAGACCTCCATCGCAGGGGTGAGTCCTCCGCTGGGCCTGGGGTGGGCGTGGACTCCATCGCAGGGGTGAGTCCTCCGCTGGGCCTGGGGTGGGCGTGGGCCCCAGGGGCAGGCACGACTGCCTGTGTCCATCGTGTGAAGGTGTTTGGGTCCAGAGGCCAGAACTGCCTGCTGACATCACCACCAAGGAGCAGGGGTGCAAACCCACATCCCTTGGGTCCTTCACAGACAGACTTCAGGCAGGTGCCCCTGCCCAAGACCCAGGCGTGGGGCAAGAGAGAGTCTGGCTCCTGGACCTCCTGTGGCCGTCCCGCGTACGGGGCTGGAGCCTGTGCCATGTGTCCTGGTCGTGGGACTTCTGACCCCCACTATTCCAGATCGTGGTGGCTCTCCCAGCTGCGTCTTCTCTCAGCCCACGGAACAAGCCATGGGGTGGCTTGCTCAGCCTCCCCAACAACTCTGAAGGCCAGTAAAACCCTAGTTAATCTCATTCTGCCTATCACCACCCTGATCAGAGAAGCCGATAGCAGAGAAGTCAGGAAAAGATTGTCTGCCAAAGCCCTTCCGTGCCGTAGGCAGAAGGAAGACCGCAGTGCCGGTCAGGCCTCCAAAACGTTGGTGTTGTCATTGCTGAGCTCTGGCACTAATTATTTCTGCAGCACATTGTGCTGTAACGCAGATCATCTCAGTCACCAGGTCTCCTTCCTGCCCCTAAAATGCTTTGACCAAGGCGGGTGCCTCATAGTCCTCCTGCCAGCTGCAGTGCTGACTTCTAGAACCATGAGGGATCCAGGCAAATGCAGAGAGGTGCGGAGAGAAAAGGAGAAAACTTTACTGAGGCGCGTAAACGTCATTTGAATAAATCAAGGGCAGCCTAATTTTTTAGCTTTCCCTCTTTTCTGACACACGAGCTCGAGGCTGTGTCTCCTGTGCACAAGTTAACTGCGTAGACACGTTTTAATAGGTGAGATATTTGTTAACTTCAGCTCAATCTGTGGCTGTGTTTCGGTCAGGATTTCTTCTTCCGTTCAGTGGCTATTTACAAGTCCACTTCTTCATTTCCAAACACGGGGATTTTTTGGTCACCTTATTGTCATCTGGTGGTATGATAATCACATGTGATCAGAGAGCACTCCTGGGATGATTTCGGTCCTTGGGGGCTTGCTGCGGCCTACCCCGTGGCCTGCTCTGTAGAGACTGGCCAGGTGTGTCCTCCACGTGAGCGCACATGTGTCGTGCTGTCGGGAGAGGTCTTCTGCACTGCTCTAGACTTCTGAATCCCAAAACCTGTTTGTCTACTTCTTTTGGCATCGCCGAGAGTGTTGGGTTAAAATCTATTTCTGAAATTGGGGATTTAATTATTTCTGCTTTTAAAATTTCCAGCTCTTATTTTATACGTCTGAAGCCGCAGTGTAAGTGCACACTGATTGGAACGGCATATTGTCCTGGTGGCGTGACAGTTTTCCAAGATGAAACACCCATCTTTGTCTTCAGTAATGTTCTCTGCCTTGGTGTCTATTTTGTCTGTGATGGGTATATTGGCCACGTGAGTGAGACCACAAAACAAGTCTTAATACACTTAAAAAGCAAATGCTACAAAATGTTTTCTCCAACCACAATGAAACATTAGTAACTGAAGGAAACCTGGAAGATCCACAGCTATGCAGATATGAAACGACACACACTTGGACAGCCACGAGTCAGTGAAGAAAGTACAGGGGGCTTTCGAAAATGCTTGGAGAGGAGTGAACATGGAAACAATGCAGTAGGCCTGTGGGACGGAGCGGGACGGCGCTCCAAGGCCCGCGATAAAGGAGGAGTCAAACAGCATGACCGTCCACCTTAAGGAGCAAGAAAAAGACTAAACTGATCTGAAAGCAAGCAGAAAGAAATAACAAAGACTAAATCAGAGAAGAGTGAACTAGAGAGAGGAAAAGCAAGCAAGAGTTAATGAACCTAAACATTGGTTCTTTGAAAAGATAAAATGTTGACAAGCTTTTAGTTAGATTAATCAAGAAATGATAGAGAGACAACTCTAATTACCAAATTCAGGAATAAAAGCAAGGGCATTACTACATATTTATAGAAATAAAAATAATTATATGAGGGGCTTCCCTGGTGGTCCTGTGGTTAAGACTCTAGGCTCCCAGTGCAGGGGGCCTGGGCTGGAGTCCTGGTCAGGGAACTAGACCCACATTGAGAACAATTAAGAGCCACATGCTGCAACTAAGACCTGGCTTAGACAAAAATGTAACAATACTATGAACGATTTTATGCTGACAAATTAGATAACCTAAATAAAATGGACGTATCTCTAGAAACACACACAGCACCAAAATTGACTCAAAAGAAAGAGCAAATGTTTATAAATCTGTAATAAATGAGAAATTGAATCAATAAATTAAAAATCTTCCCAATGAATAAGGACAGATCCCTTCACTGTTAAACTTCATCACACATTTTGAAGGAGAATGAACACCAACCATTCTCACACTTTTCCAAAAACGTTTGCAGATGGAGCACCACCTAACATCTACAAGGCCATGCCATCAGACAGAAAACTATAGCTCTGTATCCCTCATTAAAATAGATGCAGAAATCCTCAGCAAAAATCTAGCATCCCAAATCCTGCAGCATATTAAGAGGATTAAACTCCATGACCAAATGGGATTTATCCCAAGAATATGGGGGTGTTTCAACATCGTGTTCAATGGGGAGAGCCTGAAACTTACCTCCTAAGACCAAAAGCAAGACGGGGAAGGTTGTGCTCAGTGCTTCTCTCAAAATTGTGTTGGAAGTTCTAGCCAGGGCGGGTAGGCAAGAAAAAGAAATAAATAGCACCCACATTGGGAAGGAAGAACAAAACTATTTCTATTCGCAGATTACCTAATATTACAGACAGAAACCCCCAAATAATCCATAAAATGCCCTTAAAGCTAATAAATGAGAGAGTAAAGTTGGAGGACAAAATCAATATACAAAAATCAGTTGTATTTCTACTCTTTCACAATGGGGAACCCCCCCGCCCACCACCACCAAACAAAGGTATAAATAGAATTTTTGAACTGTGGTGCTGGAGAAGACTCTTGAGAGTCCCTTGGACTGCAAGGAGATCAAACCAGTCAATCCTAAAGTAAATCAGTCCTGAATATTCATTGGAAGGACTGATGCTGAAGCTGAAGCTCCAATACTTTGGCCACCTGATATGAAGAACTGACTTACTGGAAAAGACCCTGATGCTGGGAGAGATTGAAGGCGGGAGGAGAAGGGGATGACAGAGGATGAGATGGTTGGATGGCATCACCACCTCGATGGACATGAGTTTAAACAAGCTTCGGGAGTTGGTGATGGACAGGGAGGCCTGGAGTGCTGCAGTCCATGGGGTCGCAAAGAGTCTGACACGACTGAGTGACTGAACTGAGCTGATAAATAATAGCGTCAAAAAGGATAAAACACCTGGTGATAAGTTTAGCTCAGGTGAGACCTGAACGCCCTGAGCTATGAAGTATTGTCAAGAGAAATTTAAATAGACCTCAGTAAAGGGGAAGGCACTCCACGCTCACTGATTGGAAGACTTACTATCGTAAGGATGGCTGTGCTCCCCAACACAATCAAATGAGCGTCCACTAAGATTCCCGTGGCCCGTGTGTGTGCAGAAATGGAAAAGTGGATCCTAAATTTCATTTGGAATGTTGAAAACATTCTGGAATAAGATAGGGTCGAGGTTGCCGTATACTGAGAAAATACTAAAAGTCACTGAACTGTGCAGCTGAAAATGGTAAACCTCATGTTATGTGAATGGCTCACACAGCAAACCCCACGTGTACAAAGATATTAACTGGAATATCATTTTAAACAGTGAACAATTAGAAACAGCGTGAATGGCAAACTTTGACACATGGTGAGAACAGTGTGGGACAGGCTCTCGACGCGCTTTATCATGCACAGCACTTTTAAAGACTATTGTGGGTAGTGCTGCGAAATGTAATAATTATGTTCAGTAAAACAGAAGCAGGGTACAATATTGCTTATATTCTATAAAATCAGCTTTTAAAACAGTATATACACGAACAAAGACTGGAAAAGAAAGAATACAATTGAAATTAGTTCTGTGTGGTTATGGGTGATTTTAAAATTTTATTTAAAATTTTCTTTTACTTTCTTTTATGGTAGAAAAAGAGTTGTTGCCACTCACTTAAAACTACTTATTAAAACTTACTTGTGCCATCACAAAGTAACAATGCAGAATTTTAAATTTGAGCTAAAAAACAATGAATATTAACAGATAAGTCAATTGCTATATCAAAAACATTTAGCAGAATGTATCTTGAACTGATGCTGAAGAGGCCTTGGATTTCCTTGGGATTAACACTTGCAGTGAATTTTGAAATCTTTCATTTTACTGACTGTTTTAAAGAGGAAAAAAGACTTGTTTTATCTTAAAACTTTGACACTCCCAACAGTAGTATAGTAAGGTGCTATAGGGAGACCAGGGCCTTCCTTCCTTCTTTCCTTTCTTCTTTCATTATTTTGCTTATTCATTAAATATTTATCACCAACAACATATTAGACAATGTTGAGAAAAAGAGAAAAGCAAAATGTAAATATTTCCCACAAAACCTTTGGGTTTAATAAAGGATATAGCACATTCAGCTACCTGTGTCTTTTAAAATAATGTTTCATTTAAATTTCAACACTACGGTAGAGAACATTTGTTTCACATAAGTTCATTGGAGAAAATGGAATTATACTCATGGATTTCTTTTTTTAGTTCAAGATATTCAGACCTTCTCCTTAGCTAAAATTCTGCCAATCCTCATTTTAGTAAGGTGCCTTTACCATGAAGCTACCTTGTTCCGTTGAATACAAGTTAGTTTGGGGGGAGTGATGAAATCTGCTTTAAAGAGTTAACCAAATCATTACTGAAATTAGGAGAAGAGGAATTCGTATTGTGTGTTGATTATTAGACCCAATTGCAAGCAGACCCTTGGAAGCGGATTCCTCAAAGGCAGACACACTCAGTACGGATGTATCTGAGGAGCAGATCCCGAGTGCCCGTGGCAGGACTCAGTGGTGACCAGCCTTCCATCTCTTCTCTCCAAACCCTTTGCTCCTTGACCCGGGTCTTGGCTTTCAGCTGTTGCCAAAGGGATTGCAAACAAAAGCCCAGGCTCTGGTGGCAGAGCCCCTTAAGAAGGGATCAGGCTGATGGCCCAGAGTGGATGACCCACCAGACCCCAGAGATGCCTTCTGATGCCTGGGTTCCCGATTTTGTTACTGACACTGAGCAACTGTTCAGATTGTGGGGCATGGTTCATGCACGTGTGATGGAGGGTAGAGAAATGTTCATGCTGCCCTTCCAAAGGACAAACCCAACCAAACAGACATTAGGGAAAGCAAGATCTTCATTATCTTTAAATTGTTACATTCTTAGAGATTGCAGGTCCTGTTTTAGTTCATAAAACACAACATACATACGTATTTAAATTTGGCACATATCTTCATCGGATTTTGTTTGGTGCATTCACGCATGCTCAGTCTCTAGGTTGTGTCTGACTCTTTTGACCCCATGGACTGTAGCCCGCCAGGCTCCTCTGTTCATGAGATTCTCCAGGCAAGAGTACCAGAGAGGCTTGCCATGTCCTTCTCCAGGGAAATCGTCCGACCCTGGGACTGAATCCCCATCTCCTGTGCCTCCTGCATCGGCAGGTGGATTCTTTACTGATGAATCACCTGGGGGGCCAAGTTTTGTTTGGTTCAGTTCAGCTCAGTCGCTCAGTCGTGTCTGACTCTTTATGACCCCATGAACCATAGCCTGCAAGGCCTCCCTGTCCATCACCAACTCCCAGAGTCCACCCAAACCCAAGCCCATTGAGTCGATGCCATCCAGCCATCTCATCCTCTGTCATCCCCTTCTCCTCCTGCCCTCAATCTTTCCCAGCATCAGGGTCTTTTCAAATGAGTCAGCTCTTTGCATCAGGTGGCCAAAGTACTGGAGCTTCAGCTTCACCATCAGTCCTTCCAATGAACACCCACCCTTTAGGATGGACTGGTTTGATCTCCTTGCAGTCCGAGGGACTCCCAACAGTCTTCTCCAACACCACAGTTCAAAAGCATCAATTCTTCAGCGCTCAGCTTTCTTTATAGTCCAACTCTTATGTTCATATATGACTGCTGGAAAAACCGTAGCTTTGACTAGACAGACCTTTGTTGGCAAAGTAATGTCTCTTCTTAATACGCTGTCTAGGTTGGTCATAGCTTTTCTTCCAAGGAGCAAGCGTCTTTGAATTTCATGGCTGCAGTCACCGTCTGCACTGATTTTTGGAGCCAAGAAAATAAAGTCAGCCACTGCTTCCACTGTTTCCCCATCTATTTGCCATGAAGTGATGGGACCGGATGCCATGATCTTCATTTTCTGAATGTTGAGCTTTAAGCCAACTTTTTCACTCTCCTTTTTCACTTTCATCAAGAGGTAGGTGGTCATTATGAAAACAAACCTCCACTCTGTGACCAGCTTGATGAGAGCAATCAGCGTGTAGCTGTCAGAAGAGAGAAGTCACTCTGCTCGCTAACCTCCCCTGCGCTGGCACAGCCTTGCTCTCATGTTCAGTGACTTGGGATGGATTGTGTTTGGAGTTATACTCAGGCTCCCCATGTGCAGCCACTTTGAGTTTTTATTTTGGAACCCCTGCTGCAGGGGGCTGTGCCCCAGGCAGCGTCTCGTTCCCCCGCACCCCCCTGGAGCAGCGGGAATCAGAGGAGAGAAGTTACTTCTTGTCCCCCTGAGGCACAGCGGTCACCCCCAGTGGACTTTACCCACAGGTGCCATGGGCTCTGGGAATATCTCTGGGGGCTGTTTTAGCAGTGAGCACCATGGCTGCATGTGTCTGTCCCCCTGTCCTTGGGTGACCCTCTGGCATCCTTGCCCGAATGGACAGCATCTGGCTGTCAGCTGCTCTGGCTCCATTGGCCTCGGCCGCCTGCCACGGTTCAGACCCCAAGGTCTCCCTCCCACAACTTATCCTTCAGTGCTCAGCTGTACCTGTCCTTAGATAAGTGTCCTTCCTTGAAAAGATATTTTTACAGAAAAAAAAAAGTTGACCAACTTACATGATTAGAGTGAAGGCGCAACCTGAATGTTTTAATATAATAGTTTTCTGAACAGACTCATTGCTTCAAACTATTCTCAAATAGCATTGCTGCTCTGGGTTGGGGTACATCCCTCCCCACCCCTGATGAAAGAGGCTTGGCTCCACCTGTGAGGGTGTATAACAATGACGCGACCCACTATGGATACCGCACACCCGTCATCAAATCTTCCTCCTGGAAAAGCAGCTTGGCTGGTTTGAATGCTAAACAATCACACACTTGGATAATGACACATATATAGGCTACAATGAGCTCATCTTTAACACTTTAATAGAACCTTCACTTTCTGTTCTGTGTGGAGATTAATTTGGGGCATGCCCAGGGATAAAACTGGCTGCCAACGTGTGTTTCTCCAGAGCCCGCCCCTCTGGTTTGGAACTGTTAGGGCTCGTATTCAAGAGAATTTCGTCCTCTACCCCGGGATGGTGATTCTGAGAAGAGAGCAAATGAGGTGAAGTGGTGATTGCCCTGGTCCCCTGTTAGTTTTCAAGCTGTGGTGCTGGGGCAGGCTGAACTGTGTTTCCCCCAAATTTTTGTGTTGAAACCCTATCTCATAGGAAAAAAACGACAAAGAAGATGTCTGGACTATTTCCAAATACTTGGCAATCAAATAACACACTCCTAGCTAATCCATGAGTTAAATAAGAAATCAAGAGAGAAATCAGAAAGCGTAAGAATGCAAACAAAACAGCAGAACATCACCATTTCAAGGCAGATCCGAAGTAGCGCTTGCAGGAAAGTTTATAGAACTAATTTCTATCATTAGAAAAGAAGAAAACTCAGTGTAGAAAAGATGAAACTCAGTGTAAGAGAAGAAAGGAAATAATAAGTATCAGGCAGGAATCAACAAATTAGAAAAATTAGAAAACATTGAACCAAAACCATAAAACCTAAAGCTGGTTCTTTGGAAAACAGATAAAATTAATAAACCTCAAGTCCAACTAGGGGAAAGAAAGAAAGCACAAATTACCAATGTCATTACATGCCACTACGGTTTCTATAGATATTGAGACTATAATAAGTATTATAGGCATTATAATAACTGTAATTAGTATAATTTTAATAAATTTTATGCCAACAAATTTAAAAACGTAGATAAAATGGACTATACCTTGGAAGACAGAAACCACCAAAACTCATAGAGGAAAAATAGAGAGTCTGACTAGCCACATATATCTCTCTCCAATACGTTGAATATATAGTTAAAAATCTTCCCACAAAGAAGACTCCAGGCCCACATGGCTTCTCTGCTGAACACACCAAACATTTCGTGAAGAAGCACCTACATTAACACTGTACTTACTGATGAAATTCCGACTGTGTCTTCATTAAGAGCAAGATGAGACGAATACACCCCTTCTGACCGCATCTCATGAGCATTGTGTTGAAAGTTCCAGCCAGGTTGACAGTTATGCAAGAGAACTGATAAAACACAGACTGGGAAGAAAAAGTAAAACTGTCTTAATTTGCAGACAACACACTTATTTATGTAGAAAATTCCATGAAATCTATAAAGCAGCTACTAGAAATAATACGTGAGTTTAGCAAAGTCACAGAATATAAGATCAGTATAGAAAAATCTATTGTCTTTAAATACTGATAACATTGGAAATAAAAATGAAAAAATACCAATCACAATATCATAGAAATATGAAGCAATTAGGGATAAACCTGACGAAAAGTAAGACCTAGACACTGAAAATTTCATACTTTGGATGAGCAATTAAAATAGACCTAATTAAATGGAGATATTTACACAGAAACTGATGGGGAGACTAATTCTCGCTGGCATGTCAGTCCACCCCAGATTTATGCGTGGATTCTGGGAAATACCAACCACCATTTTAGCAGGGACTCCCTTTTTTGCAGAAATTGACAATCTAATTGTAAAATTCATGTGCATGTATAAAATAAGGATAGTCAAATAACTTTGAAATAGAAGAACAAATTTGGAAATTTTCCATATCTGATCTCAGGACATTCTGTATTATTTTTAGGATTTACTCCTTGGACAAACAAGGCAGTAGAATTTAATAGGGAATCCAGAAATAGACCCATGTATATATTGATTGACTTTTGATAAATCTACAAAAGCGATTCAGTGGAGAAAAGACAGTTCTCCTACCCTTCCAGAACAACCAGTGATCTGTGCATAAAAAACGAACCTGGCTTATTCTTTGCACCATGTACAAAATATACTCAAAACGGATTATCAGTTCAGTTCAGTCGCTCAGTTGTGCCTTACTCTTGAAACGGATTATAGACATAAATAAAAGTGAAGACTACTAAGTTTCTAGAAGAAAACACAGGATGACATCTTTGGGACTTTGGGTTAGACAAATATTTCTCAGATGTAATGTCAAGACCATGATCTAAAAAAGGATCATCAAAATTTACCTCATCAAAATCAGTAGCTTCTCTATAAAGAAGAGTGAAGATACAGGCCAGACCCTGGGAAAAATAATTGCAAATCACATATCTGACATGGCCTTGTATTCTGAATACATAAAGAACTCTGAAACGCCAGTAATAGGAAAACAAGCAATCCAGCACAAATGGCCACGGCTGGGAGCTGAGGGGTCTGTTTTGGCTTCAGGAAGCCCCGAGGCAGAGAAGTGGAGAGGCTCCAGCACCTCTGCTCAAGGTGGGACCCGGCCAGTGGGCGCAGAGCTGCCCACCCTGGCCACAGGGATCCCGGGCTCCCAGCGTCTGACTCAGGGATGTCTCCTCTCCCCTCCCCGGATGACCTCTCTCCCTGTTTTCAGCCGAGCAGTGTAGGTTTCCTGGTGAACAATCAAATCTCTTCATATGATGAGCTTCCGCTCTGCTTTCTCATACTTTTCCTCTTGTTGGCTCCCTGTTTATCCCTCATTTGCTGGTGGGGCCAGTTTTCTGAGGAGAGGATGAGTGTACAGGGAGGTTCCCGGCCATCCAGGCTCAAGTCTGCGTGTATACATCACACCTGCCCTTAGTACCATTCTCATCGGCCTGTTGCACAAATCCTTCCCGACTCCTTCCCAGGCTGCTCAGGATGGAGCTGAGTAGACTCTGTGGGCACCTTGACTTACTCTCTCTTTCCATCAGTGTGCTTTTAACCCATATCCTGTTAGGACCATAAAGAGGAGATCCTTTATCTGCCCAAAAGATAAAGTGACGTTTCTGCAGGACAGATGTGATCGGGAATTTTTAACTCCATGAGTCTCATCATGTTCTTCGAGTCCTCACTCCTGGGACCAAGAACTGCAAACCATTTCACAATCTGCCTCTCTTTTTCTCCCGAGTCAGATTCTCTCCATTCACAGGTTCTAATTCACCAGCATGGTTTGTTCCAAGTTATCAATATCCTTGCTTAAACAGACTAATGTTGTTGTTGTTCAGTCACTCAGTCGTGTCCAACTCTTTGCGACCCCATGGACTGCAGCATGCCAGGCTTCCCTGTCCTGCACCATCTCCTGGAGTTTGCTCAAACTCAAGTCCATTGAGTCAGTGATGCCATCCAACCATCTCATCTTCAGTCGCCCCCTTGTCTTCCTGCCCTCAACCTTCCCCAGACTAACACAGATACCTGTTATAGAACAGATGCCCCTTCCGAATCATTTTATCCTTGTCTTATTGGATTATCTGAGATCATAGGCACAGGAGCAATGATTTCGTGTATCTGACTTAAAGACAAGCATCTGATATTTTGTCTCTCTATTCGGTGTGTGCTCGGGGCTTCTGATGTTAACATGTGTCTGTATGCTCATGAGAACAAATGTTGGTTTATTATATTTGATCAACTTGGTACTGCATCATAGACTGTGGAGATTCATTGATGCTATCTTTGCAACCCGATAAATGCTCTACTTTGTAAATGCCCCTTGGGTGTTTGAAAATAATTTCTATGGTCTGTTAAGAAATTTATTTTTTGTGTGTATTAGGTCAACTTGATCTGTTGTGTATTCAAATCCTCCTTTTATGGCACACTTTACTATCTGTCAATTTTAAGAGTTGTGGTAATGATTCCTTTAATTCTTGTGAATCTGTCCATTTATCCCTGCATTTATGACAATTTTGTGGTGTTATCCTGAAGCTCTGTTCTTAAGGGAATACAAATTCATGGCTATATTCCTCAAGAATTATACCTTTTATCGTTATAAGGTATCCGTCTTTTTCCATTTTACGTTTTAATCTACTTTTCACTTTGATGTTAACAGCGGCCTCTCTGCTGTTCTTATTTGTGTTTGTCTCCTTTATTTCCCCTGTGTTTTTATGTTACATTTTTCTCTTATCATTTAATTTCTTATAAACACACATAAGTAAATTTTATTTTTAAATGAAATCTAAGAAATTCTTAGACTTTGTAGACCCTCCTCCCTGATCAGCACCACACGCTCCTCCAAAGGGCCATAAACTTTTGCGTCTCTAGCTGGAGGGAAGTTAAACAGCGCCCTTTCTGCCAAGCTTCAAGGTCTTGGACAAGCAAATAATTTCCTAACATTAAAGAAATGTTTTATGTGTTTTGAGCATCAGTTCTCCTCATTTAAATGCCGACAGTAAACTGGTTTATTGCTGTAGAGCCGCAGCAAGTAGGCGCCCAGAGGCGAGGCGTCACGCTAATCGTCCGCGTTGTCTGCGGTACTGGGCCTGCTCAGCTTCAGCACGTGGGTTAATGACTCCGCTGTAAATAAGTGGGAAGTGTTTAAGGTGGTATTAATTGAAATGCATTCATGTAATTACAAACCCTCATGTCAGGCTGAAGGCCTCTAATGCCCACTCTCTCCCGGAGCAACTTGTAACCCAGCTGTCAGAAGCCTGCACGCTCTCCTCCTTGATTCTCACTTTTCTTTCCACAGAGGCGGCTCATCCATGCTGCCAGCAGGAACCGGATGTGGGGACACGGCCGGGGTGGGCGGTGGAGAGCGTGTTCCCCGTGATGGGGGGGCTCACCGCGGTTCTCAGGCAGCAGGACAGTCCATTCTCTGCCAGTTCCGTTAGGCTGGCGTATGGGTTTTCTGAAGCTTTGACCGGAAACCACTGTCCAGCTTTCCTGGATGAGCTCCCATCAGCCACCCTTGACACACTGGCCGTCAGTGACCGGGAGGTGGGGAGGAGAAGACGGAGGCTGAGTGGACAGACGACACGCCGCACCTGAGGCTGTGCTGTACCGGCACACACGTGTGTACACGCGGATGCACGTGTGAGTGTCCCTCCAGTACTGGGAAGGGACTGGCGCGTGCTCATCCCCAGGTCCACATGGGGAGATGGTCCGGTTGGTTCAGATATCGTGGCTGGGAGCCAGGGCCAGGAGCCTCATCCCTGCGGCCCCAGTGAGTGCCCCGAGTCCCCTTAAAAGGACTGCAGGCTGCCTCCCAGTAACCCTGCCACACGACCAGCTGTGGGGAGGGGCCTGGGGGGAGGTGCCCAGAAGTGGACGCCCCCTCCTTGAGGCCACCTTCTCTCTGTGCACAAAGGCACAGGATGCTGGGGAAGACTCTGCAGGGACTGGAGGGCAGGGTGGCGTTTAAAGGACACCCATCACCAGGCATGAGTTACAGTCGTTCAGAAAGTAAAAGCGACACGTGTCGGCGGCTGTCCCGTGGGTGTTGTTCCAGCCTCACCCTGGCGTCTCCAATGGTCCTTCAGCCTCGGGGCCACGGAGGGCTTGGCTGCAGCCGCCCCTCTGGAGCCGTGTCGTGAGCACCCCGTGTGTTCTGGGTCACCCTTTGGCCTGACGGTGTGTCTTTTGGGGAGGCCATCTGTTCCGGCTGAGGAGAGGGGGCGGCGCACCGCGGGGCCGTGTCCACCAGACCTGGGGCAGGTGGATGCGTGGGCCACAGCCTCCCCACTCTGGGGGGAACGGGGGGCGGGGTGGTGTTTGATTTTTCAGGAAAAGAAATTCCACAGGGGAAGGAGTAGGGCTTTGGTAGTCGACAATATCAGCTCTAAAAATGCAATTTCCGGATTAATAACAAAGACTCTGCTCGCGTTCCCTGGCTCCTGGAGGACGCGCTCTGACCACAGAGCATATTGCGCCCCGCGGCGCCGGGCCATCACGACTCCACAGTCCTCCCCTTTCCGATGGGAGACGTCTATTAAAACGGGTCGTGGCTCGTCCCGGCCCGCACCCCCACCCACCCGGAAATGAGAAATGCACCCCAGTAGATCAGCCTCTGGTTAAATATTAAAGCTTGCAGCTTTAATATTTGTGTGTCTCTGTGTTGCATCACGGTAGAGAAACACTCACAAGAAAGAGGGTTTCCTTATGAAACCTCCACTCTCTAAGCTGTGCTGACCTAGTTTGTCCTACTTAGAATTTTTTACATCAATGACCCACTTAGACAAGAAACAAAATGTATCGATCACACACATACAAATATACACAAAATGTACCTGTGTGTGTAGAAACATACATGTGCAGATACATACGTGAGCACGCTATCACACGTATGCAAAAGCGCTTATTGACACACTAAACGTCATTTATGGCTTCAGAATCTATTTCACTGTTTGTATCTCATCAGTCTACTTTGGAGAAAAATAAGAAATGATAGGTGGGCTTGTGATTAAGACAGAGACTCATCACTCCTCTGGCCAAGAAGTTCAAGTTCTCCTTCAGGAAAAAGTCCTGCTCCAAAGGGAAATAAGAAATAGGAATCAGAAGAGGAAGTGAAGGTGAGAGAAACCCACATCCATTCACTGCTTCAACCCATCCGCACCAAACCCCGTGGGCGAGGGGAAAGAAGGGAGCGCATTGTCTGTTAAGGGTTAAGTATTTCACACAGTCTGCAAAATGAGACTGAAGAAAACAGGGACCAGGCCATTAGAGGGACTGAGAGTGTGTAGCTTAAGTGGGAGAATTCTTGAAACCTGAAAACGAAGATTAGCATTTTCAGATTGTTAAAACTGCCGTCATGCTGAGAGGATAAAGGAGTCCCTGTGTGTAACAAAGGACAACACGCCTGATAATATTCATCCTGAGCACGTCGATTATTATAATGAACAAGGCAAGTCTTTGGGTCCATGGTCCCCGTTTCCTCCTGGTTCTCAGCCAGGCATAGCTCACAGATGAATAGACACCATTTTCTCTGAAAGCTCCTGGACTGTGGCTTGAACCTCAGTCTTTACAGGGGTGGATTTAGAGTTTTCTGTTTGCTCAGAAGCTGGTTGCTCCACGCACTGCGCGTCCCAGGCCTTGGCGCTCAGCTGTGCTGTCCACTGGCCTGATGCTCTGCATGGGGGGTTGATGAGTCTGAGCAGGGCCACCCGTAGCGGCCGCTGCAGCCTCGGTTCCAGGCTCCGAGCGGCTGTCCGAGAGCCTCCAGGCGAGAGGTGGCGGTGTGTAGATGGCCAGTCACTCTCTCAGCACGTCTGGGGTCTGCCCACCTCTGCTGGCTGAAGTGCGTGCGTCCATTTTCTCTCCAAGAGTGGTGAGAGCCTGGATCGTCCCTCCCTCCCGCCGTCATCGGCTGTGCTCTCTAAACTGCAGACGGACAAGCTGAGACCCGTGGACGATTCTGCGGGTGTGGCTAACATCCACACGTGCTGGGTATGAGTGGGCACAGTGAAGGTCGTGGGCAGTGGTCATAAATGGTGATTGGTGGTGGCATTGGCAATAGCTGCAAGCGAAGGTCAAAGGCCATTGTCAAGGGCAATTATTGTGGGTGACTGTCGGTGGGGGTCATGCATGATGGTGACAGTGTTCATGGCAGAGGTCACCAGGATGCTTTCAGGGAAAATGCACTCTTTGGGGAAACAATACGGTTGTCTGGATCGCAGGCTGTTCTTACCTGGAGGTGTGTTCTGGTAGGAAGCTCAAGGAAGTGCAAAATCTGTCACCCTCGTGGTGGGAGTAACAGCGGCTAGCAGTAAAGACAGGCAGAGAACACTAAGGGAGACCGAGGAACATACGGCTGGTCCCCGGGGGAAGGTGGCTTCCTGCAGAGAGAATGCAGGATATGCGACCCGCCTCTGCCCTTCCACCACGGCAGGGTGGCTCCACGAAGAGACACACATTTCTTACGACCAACGAGAAGCGGTGAAAATAAAGTCTGGGTCCCTGAATGTAAATCTGTCTTAAGGTGTGAATCCTGAGCTCATGGAATCTGGTGATTCCTTTGAGGCTCACAGAGGCTGTTTCCACCCAGGTACCCTCCTGTAAAGACCTTAAAACTGGCCCCCGACCCTCAGGCACAGCGTCATGACCTTCAGGTACACTCACATTTTAATAGTTTGAAGTATGCTGGTGACAGATTGAATCCGAGGACAAAATAGAAGAGCATTTTCTGTGGTTTCTGAAGTGCATCTGATCTGTATTTTCCCCTCCGAATTCCAGGCCCTGTAATGTTTCAACCTAAAATGGGGACTTCCTGAGTTACGTTGTGCAAACCTTCTCTTTGCTTCCTGAGGTTCGTCCTTCCATAGTTTTCCAGGACAGCAAAACAGATGAGTAGGTTCTGCTGAAACTTTCCCAAAAAATTCACCTTTGTGTCGAGGTAACAGTGGAGAATGCCCATCTCCAGCCTGTGCTTCGGGAAAGACGCAGCACATGGAGTCGTCGACGGCCCCGGATCAGAGAGGCTCCCGTCCCGCACCCCACACGTGACGCGCTGATGTGTGGGGCCTGTGGCTCATTTCACAGCTGGTGTGTTTGCTGCTGACCTGAAACCAAAGTGGAGGAATAAACAAAAGTGGGCAAAGAAATTCCAAGGGGTTCTGACAAAATGAAGTGCATGAATCTTGAGATGAAACCTGCTGGACTGGAAACTAGACATATTCTGTAAGATTGCGAGCCAAAAAAGTTAAATCTGGAAGAGCAGAGATAAAATTAAACAGATCAATAGCAGAATAGGCATTTCTTTAAAGTGACATTTCTAAGTTACACTTGAATTTCTCCAGTGACCATTTAATTTTTTTAGATGATGCTGAGGTGGGTTTAAGCTCCAGGGTTGATGCCAGCAGACGAGGGTATTTTTCCATCTGTTTATTTCACACAAGTGCATCTTGACCTGCATTTCGTGATTGCGAAGAGGAGTCAACTTCTAGTTCTGGCTATCCATTTTTCCCCCTTTTTCTAGAGTGGAAAGGAGAGCAGACTCAGTCTAATGGCTGATGACTGGGGGTGAGACTACGGGGCCTTCCCAGGGACGGAACGCCCACCCCCAGTCCCCTGCCTCTTGTTTGTAAAACAAGCTCTAGCCTTCAAGTCCTTCCCTAAATGCCGATGAGCCAATTTAACCAGAAAAGTGAGACACTGCATCAGGAAACGTAAATAATCAAGCAAGACAAGATAGTAATAGTTTGGCCTTAAAGCCAAGTCCAGGACTGTATCTCCTCCTCATGGGCTATAGGTCACTTCCTGAGCCCTGGCCTGGAGCTGTTTTGCAGATACCGAAGCCCCCAGCAGGTAAAACCGAGTCACCGCATGCGGCCCGTCGGCGGTAGACCCCAGCCTGGTGGGAACCAGAAGGTTTGTGATCGGGATTCCTGAAACATCACCCCGTTACCTCGCCTTCAGCCAATCAGGACAGTATGTAAGCTGACACGTACCCTGGACCACCCCCCACAAGGACCCCCTCACACCCTTTGAACACCCTTTCCTGAGGCTGGGGCTCAGGTCTTCTGGCTCTCCTTGCTTGGCCCCGAGTTGGGTGTCTCCCGTTTGACAGCGCTCTCCTGCACCTCTGCCTGCTGTCAGTATAGACTTTTTGCTTCTCTGGGGCGAGTGGACTCAGGTGGGGTTCACAAACGGGTTCAGTGTCCGTGGCGGCAGGGGACCGGCTGGATGACAGGGGCCTGTCGTTTGCGCCCTCCTCATTTGGTGTCCTGGGTAGGGGCACCCTCTGGCCTCTATCACCCCCAGGATCTAAGCCCCCCCACGCCCCTCAGCGTGCAGGGATGCTGTCCCCTCACCCCACCCCAGCCCATCCCACTCAGCTTCCCCAGGCCCCATCCTGCCAAGACCACGCCCCCGGGAGTTTCCGCCCCGGGGACGCAGGGTCCTGCTGGGGGTGGGAGATCCACTGGAGGCGCTAGCTGTGTCCCGAGCTTGCAGAGGCCACGGGCTGGCCCCCTGGTCCCTGCCCACCCTGAGCGGTCCTGGGGACCCAGCCAGACTCCTTCTGGGTGTGGCTTCCGTCAGAGCCCACGCGTGAACAGGTCTGGCCCGGGAACCCAGGGGTGCATCACCCGGACGCCCCTCCCGTGGGGCAGGCTCGTGAGAGGCCGGGATGGGGTGCAGGGTGGAGGGTGAGGAATCGCAGACCACCCTCCCCCAGCCTTACCAGGTGTCCGGATGGAAACGCCACGCGGAAGGGGCGGCCTCTTCACAGAGGAGGAAGGAGACCCCACGGTTACGACTGGGAGAGAAAACACAGGAGTGAGGGAGAGAAATGAAAACTCACCCCAAAGAGAAGAGTCTGGGGAGGGGAGCCGGGACAGGGCGAGAGAGGTGCGTGGCCCCAGGAGGCTGCCTGGCAGGGCGTGGCCGTGGGGGGCGCCCTCGGGGACCCCCACACGGCGAGGGTCCCAGCAGAAGAGGGGGAGTCGGGATAGGGACAGAGAGGTGTGGGGCCCCAGGAGGTCGTCCAGCAGAGGAGGAGGTGCCGGGCAGGATGGCTCCTCGGTGCAGGAGGCACAGGGTCTGCCTAGGGCTCCGCTGGAGGCTGTAAGGGGTCCTGGCCCCGGGCGCAGTCTGGACACTGTGGCTGGAGGTTTCTGCCTGCAGCTGCGGCACCTCAGATCCTGCGAGGCTTCAGCTCCTGAGGTCACACAGTCCACCCGGGGGCCCGGACCAGACCAGGGCTGCCCCGGCTCTGAGAGCAGCGGGAAAGCGAGCCGGGCCCGGCGCTGCCCAGGGGGAGGTGGACCCTGCACCCTTCTCCCAGGCCCCAGAAGGTGGGGAGCGGCCCACACGGAAGGGGGGCTCACACTCTGGCCGAAATCGGTGACAGAGGCAGGCACGGAGCAGGGCGGGCAGGAAACCTGTGCGAGTCCACTCAGAGGAGGTGAGGGAAGGCACGGGCGTGTTTCTCGAGACAGTGAAGGGAACCGACGCTGGCAAGCGGGCTGAGTCCATGTAAACCAACAATGGCGCCCCCCTCAGGGACGACGAGCACATCGCAGAGTCCCGCGGGAGATGGCGCCCCCCTCAGGGACGACGAGCACATCGCAGAGTCCCGCGGGAGATGGCGCCCCCCTCAGGGGCGACGAGCACATCGCAGAGTCCCGCGGGAGATGGCGCCCCCCTCAGGGGCGACAAGCACATCGCAGAGTCCCGCTGGCAGAGTCACATCGCAGAGTCCGGCGGGAGATGGCGCCCCCCTCAGGGACGACAAGCACATCGCAGAGTCCCGCGGGAGATGGCGCCCCCCTCAGGGACGACGAGCACATCGCAGAATCCCGCGGGAGATGGCGCCCCCCTCAGGGGCGACAAGCACATCGCAGAGTCCGGCGGGAGATGGCGCCCCCCTCAGGGACGACAAGCACATCGCAGAATCCCGCGGGAGCCCTGGGCTCACCTCAGGACCCGCACGGGCCGTGAGTGACCACCATGAGCAGCGCAGGTCAGGTAACGGGGCCCCTTCTCGGGGACGCACTGGCCAGCTCAGCAGGCCGGCGCTGAAGGTGGCCGTGCTGGGTGGGGCGGGCAGGGGCACTGGGGTGGGGGCACAGGGCCTTCCCTGGTGGCTGAACTTTGGGGCCGAGTCCCCAGGAGAACAACAGCCCTAGGGAGGCTGTGGGCGGTCGGTATGGAGATAAAAGCACAGGGTGGGCAGCGAGAACCGGTGTGGATTCAGACCCGGGATGAACCAACGGGAGGGCCTGATGGGGAGGACTGGACGGGGCCATGGGCACTGGTGTGGGGGCAGGGCGCGGAGCGTCACGGGTCGGGGGAGGCGCCCGCAGGCCCAGGAGACGAGACGCCGTGTGGCCCAGCCGAGCTGCCGCGTCCGACTCTTCACGCCCCCGTGGACGACAGCGCACCAGGCTTCCTCGTCCCTTGCCATCCGGAGCTTGCCCAAGATCCTGCTGAGGCCTGGGGCCAAACTCAGCTGTAGTGTGAATATACAGATAATCGTGTATGAGCACGCCACAGAGGTCTGCCCCTTAACAGGACGGAAGGGCACAGCTGCCTTGTGATTGAAGACCCAGGTCCTGTGGGTTCCATCCATCCGAGACCCTGAAACGCTGCAGTGGCAGCAGCAACTGCACACCGACCCCCTCCCCCGCTGTCTCCCCTCCCCTGGACAGAGTGGGAGCTGCTCAGAGGAGGTTGTGGGGTTCCCCCTGTCCCCCCACCATCTCCCCTCCCCTGGACGGAGCGGGAGCTGCTCAGAGGAGGTTGTGGGGTTCCCCCTGTCCCTCCACCATCTCCCCTCCCCTGGACAGAGCCGGGGGCTGCTCAGAGGAGGCCGTGGGGTTCCCCCTGTCCCCCCACCATCTCCCCTCCCCTGGACGGAGCGGGAGCTGCTCAGAGGAGGCTGTGGGGTTCCCCCTGTCCCTCCACCATCTCCCCTCCTGGGCGGAGCGGAGCTGCTCAGAGGAGGCTGCTCAGTCCCTCCACCATCTCCCTCCCCTGGAGCCGGGGCTGCTCAGAGGAGGCCGTGGGGTTCCCCCTGTCCCCCCACCATCTCCCCTCCCCTGGACGGAGCGGGAGCTGCTCAGAGGAGGCTGTGGGGTTCCCCCTGTCCCTCCACCATCTCCCCTCCCCTGGACGGAGCGGGAGCTGCTCAGAGGAGGCCGTGGGGTTCCCCTGTCCCTCCACCATCTCCCTCCCCTGGACAGAGCCGGGGCTGCTCAGAGGGAGGCTGGGTTCCCCCTGTCCCCCACCATCTCCCCTCCTGGACGGAGCGGGGGCTGCTCAGAGGAGGCTGTGGGTTCCCCTGTCCCTCCACCATCTCCCCTCCCTGGACGGAGCGGGAGCTGCTCAGAGGAGGTTGTGGGGTTCCCCCTGTCCCTCCACCATCTCCCCTCCCCTGGACAGAGCCGGGGGCTGCTCAGAGGAGGCCGTGGGGTTCCCCCTGTCCCCCCACCATCTCCCCTCCCCTGGACGGAGCGGGAGCTGCTCAGAGGAGGCTGTGGGGTTCCCCCTGTCCCCCCACCATCTCCCCTCCCCTGGACGGAGCGGGAGCTGCTCAGAGGAGGTTGTGGGGTTCCCCCTGTCCCTCCACCATCTCCCCTCCCCTGGACCGAGCCGGGGGCTGCTCAGAGGAGGCCGTGGGGTTCCCCCTGTCCCCCCACCATCTCCCCTCCCCTGGACGGAGCGGGAGCTGCTCAGAGGAGGTTGTGGGGTTCCCCCTGTCCCTCCACCATCTCCCCTCCCCTGGACAGAGCCGGGGGCTGCTCAGAGGAGGCCGTGGGGTTCCCCCTGTCCCCCCACCATCTCCCCTCCCCTGGACGGAGCGGGAGCTGCTCAGAGGAGGTTGTGGGGTTCCCCCATCACCCCTGTTCCCCCCGTCTCCTCTCTCCTGGACAGAGGGGAGGGCTGCTCAAAGGAAGCCGTGGGACTCCCCCCATCACCCCCGTTCCTCCCCACCCCATCTCCCTCCGTCTCCCCTCCCCTGGACAGAGCGGGGGTTGCTCAGAGGAGGCTGTGGGACCTGGCGGCGGAGCGGGGAGCAGGGACGCTGTGACAGGTGCGGAAGTGGGGCGTCTAAAATTGGACGCGGGGCAGTGTTGGCGTCTGTCCAGCAGCCTCCATCCATCCAGCAGCAGCTTCCAGCGCCAACAGCCCTCGGGGGCCGCGCTCTGGGATGTCTCAGGGCAGGACCGGGGGACTCAGGCCCTAGCCCGCCAGCCCGCTTCTGGCAGCTGTTCCTGGCCGACTGTGAGGAAGGTCAAGTGCCTGCCTGGCCCAGCTGTCAGTGAGGATGAGAGGGTCTGGTGTGAACTCATTCCTGGGCTTGGACGGGAGGCTGCCCACGGACTCTGCACAACCGTGAGCGTCCGGGGCTCTATCCTGCCTCCCAGGTCCTGCTCAGATGCCACTAGTTGGGGCACGAACGGGACCCACACGGGCAGCGTGGACCCTGCGGTGTTCCGCCTGCACCTTTCCTGGCGTCTCCTGGATGGGAGGTCACTGCACACACTTCACAAGTCCACCACACGCCTCCCTCCCCTCCAGCCCTGTCCCCGTAACCCATCTGCCCCTGTGGGTGGAGTGGCTTTTGGGAAGGAGAAGGACAAAGAGGGAATCTGCTCTGCAGGAATGACTTTGGACCTTTAAGATCCTAGTGAAAACATCACACAAAAGTGCTTCTCACAGACGTCAGAGGGACAGGATACGGGCCGAACACTGTGGATTCCGTTGCCTTTAAAAGGATGTTTTCTCACCTTGAAAGCTCTTCGACTCTTAGCCATGAGTGCATGGACTTCAGGAGGCCCCTGAAGAAGCTCCATCAAGGCTGAGAGCTATGAGAACTGCAGACACGCCTGTCCTGGGTTCCCGAGAGCTGACCACCCGCGGTCACCAGGAAGCACACGACGGCTGCATGCTGTCTCAGGGACGATCCCCGCGAACCCATGCCTACTTCACTGTTTATGCAGCCAATTATCTTCCTCTGCAGCCAGCAGAGCGCTTGCCAAGTCTTCCTGCTTTCCTCTGGGGCTGGGGGTTGAGGGAGACAGCAGACTGGAGACCGTCCGGGCTACATCTGCTCCAGGCACTCTGGTCCCTTCAGACCTCCGGCCTTGCCTCTGCTGGACAGCTCACAGCTCAGTGCCCGGTGGGTCAGCCTCTGTGTGTCCTGGGACACCTCCCCACGCCCTGACCGCCTGCCAAGCATCAGGGACAATGAAGACCCAAGGCTTAAGGGACTCAGGGGCAGCTTCCCTTACAGCTTCCCAACAATGGGAGCTTGTTACCATTTGGGCAGAAGATGTGGTATTGTTTGCTTGTTTTGTTTTTGGCTTTCAGGTTCAGTTTAGTTCAGTTCAGTTGCTCAGTTGTGTCCGCCTCTTTGCGACCCCATGGGCTGCAGCACACCAGGCCCCCCTGTCCATCACCAACACCCAGAGCTTGATCAAACTCATGTCCATCGAATTGGTGATGCCATCCAACCACCTCATCCTCTGTTGTCCCCTTCTCCTCCTGCCTTCAACCTTTGCCAGCATCAGGGTCTTTTCAAATGAGTCAGCTCTTCACATCAGGTGGCCAAAGTATTAGAGCTTCAGCTTCAACATCAGTCCTTCCAATGAGTATTCAGAACTGATCTCCTTGAGGATAGACTGGTTGGATCTCCTTGTAGTCCAAGGGACTCTCCAGAGCCTTCTCCAACACTGCAGTCAAAAGCATCAATTCTTTGGTGCTCAGCTTTCTTTATGGTCCAATGCTCATATTCCTACATGACTACGGAAAAACCATACCTTTGACTAGATGGACCTTTGTAGGCAAAGTAATGTCTCTGCTTTTTAGTGTGCTGTCTAAGTTGGTCATAGCTTTTCTTTCAAGGAGCGGGCGTCTTTTAGATTCATGGCTGCAGTCACCATCTGCAGTGATTTTGGAGCCCAAGAAAATAAGTCTGTCACTGTTTCCATTCTTTCCCCATCTATTTGCCACGAAGTGATGGGACCAGATGTCATGATCCTAATTTTCTGAATGTTGAGCTTTAAGCCAACTTTTTCACTCTCCTCTTTCACTTTCATCAAGAGGCCTTTTAGTTCCTCTTCACTTTCTGCCATAAGGGTGGTGTCACCTGCATATCTGAGTTATTGATATTTTTCCCGCCAGTCTTGATTCCAGCTTGTGCTTCTTCCAGGCCAGTGTTTCTCATGATGTACTCTGCATGTAAGTTAAATAAGCAGGTTGACAATATACAGCCTTGACGGACTCCTTTCCCAATTTGGAACCAGTCTGTTGTTCCATGTCCGGTTCTAATGTTGCTTCTTGACCTACATTCAGATTTCTTAGGAGGCAGGTAAGGTGGTCTGGTATTCCCATCTCTTGAAGAATTTTCCACACTTCATTGTGATCTACACAGTCAAAGGCTTTGGAGTAATCAATAAAGCAGAAGTAGATTTTTTTCTGGAATTTACTTGCTTTTTCTATGATCCCACATATGTTGGCAATTTGATCTCTGTTTCCTCTACCTTTTCTACATCCAGCTTGAACATCTAGAAATTCATGGTTCACATACTGTTGAAGCCTCACTTGGAGAATTTTGAGCATTACTTTACTAGCGTGTGAGATGAGTGCAATTGTGTGGTAGTTTGAACATTCTTTGGCATTGCCCTTCTTTGGGATTGGAATGAAAACTGACCTTTTCCAGTCCTGTGGCCACTGCTGAGTTTTCCAAACTTGCTGGTTCATTGAATGCAGCACTTTCACAGCATCATCTTTTAGGATTTGAAATAGCTTAACTGGAATTCCATCACCTCCACTAGCTTTGTTTGTAGTAAAGCTTCCTAAGGACCGCTTGACTACACATTCCAGGATGTTTTGCTCTAGGTGAGGTGAGAAAGTAGAGAAAATCACTGGACCATTCAGGTATGACCTAAATCAATCCCTTGCGATTATACAGTGGAAGTGACAAATAGATTCAAGGGATTAGATCTAATAGACTGAGTGCCTGAAAAACATGAATGGAGATTTGTGACATTGTACAGAAGGCAGTGATCAAGACCATCCCCAAGAGAAAGAAAGGCAAAAAGGCATAGTGGTTGTTTGAGGAGACCTTACAAACAGCTGAGAAAAGAAGAGAAGCTTTCCAGGGGGACGATCGTTCCCAGACAAACGTCCACGGGGCTGACAGAACACAGGAGGCATTCTCTAGGAACCCCAGGCTGTCCTGTGCCATCATTAAGAGGTGCCTGGTTCTCTCCAGGCTGTTCTCAGGGCACCCGCTGTGTCCGTGTTAGTGGCGTGTGCCACAGACGATTCCCAGGACGCGGTGGTCCTGAGGGCAGAGCTGAGGGAGCCCTCACCCGCGTCTTCACAAAGGAGAGAAGAGGCGCCGCGTGTGCACTTGCCCCAAAGGAGCGGCGCTGTCTCGAGCTGTGACCTGGCTGGGCAGGTAACTGGGGGCCTGTATTTTGGGGGCAGATGTTAAGGTAAATTTCCCCAAATGAAGCTATTATGAAACTATCTACCAGAATTTCTGGTATGCAAAGTCACCCTTGAGTTTACCTCCCCTCCTGAGGAAACGAGTTTTGCTTAGATCCAAGTTTGTTGTTGTTGAGTCACTGACATGCCCGACTCCTTGTGACCCCACGAACTGCAGCACGCCAGGCCTCCCTGTCCATCACCAACTCCTGGAGTTCACTCAGACTCATGTCCATCAAGTCAGTGATGCCATCCAACCATCTCGTCCTCTGTCGTCCCCTTCTCCTCCCGCCTTCAGTCTTTCCCAGCATCAGGATCTTTTCCAATAAGTCAACTCTTCACATCAGGTGGCCAAAGTACTGGAGCTTCAGCTTCCACAATGTTCCTTCCAATGAATATTCAGGGTTGATTTCCCCTAGTACTGACTCATTTGATCCGAGGTACTGACTCCAGCTCCCAGGGACAGATCGGAGCTGTCTGTACCTCAAGGAAACACATCAGCACACACACGTGCACACTTGACCACGAAGCATGCACGCACTGCAGGAGAGACAAGGGCAGAAACGGGGAGAAAACCCAAAGCCCACGAGCCAAGAGGGCCGCCTCGGTCACTGAGCAGCAGGGCTTTGAGGGCGGGGCCTCTGCCTCTTTGGGGTGACGGTGCTGGGCGAGGGGCGCAGGGGCACGCCTCACAGACCCATCCCTGTGCCTCCCCTTTGCCCCAACCCCCAAGGTCCTCCTGCTCTCCCGACTGCAGTTGCCACCGATTCTGATTGTTCCAGAGTTAACGCTTTGTCTCTGCACTCAAAAAAAGTTCGTGGTGTTTATCATTTTACTGAGTCTAAAATAAGGCAAACACATCCTAGAAAATTTTCAAAATAGAGGAAGTTCAACAAAGACAGCTGTACTGAATTACAGCCTCCCGCCCCACGGTCGGCGCAGTTAACGTGAGTTGTCTATATTGCGGCCTTTTCTGTTCATGGACGCATCGATTCCATTGTAAGCCAGCATCGGCGGCTCTCTGGTGGGGCAAATGGTGCCCTCCTCCACGAGGATCACCCCAGGTCTGCTGCCGCCAGAGCCCCTGTCCCCACAGCAGGCCATGGCTGGCCCGCGCCTCTGCAGGAGACACTGGAACGGCCACAGACAGGTCTGGCTCAGTCTCTGGGGTGGGGGGGGGTGTTGCTGCTCCTTCCCTGGGTCCTCCGAGCGCCTCTGGGGGGTATGAGGTTAGGCGACTGCGTGCCTTCTACCGTCTTGTTGCAGCTTCTCCTTTGCCCTTAGATGTGAAGTATCTTTTTTTGGCAGGTTCCAAGATTCTCCTGTCGACGGCTGTGGGGCAGCGAGTTGTGATTTTGCTCTTCCCGCAGGAGAAGATGAGGACACGTTCTTCTACTCCACCATCTTGCAAGTAGCAAAATGCATGGTTAGTGCATCAGTTCCTTTGTAAGCCAGTCTCATAATTAGGTCCCTCTAGGTATTTAAACATTTTTGCTGCTGTTTATAATGCACCTGTGACCTTCCCTGAGGTTAATCTTTGCCCACATCATCAGCGTGCCACGTCATGTTGTTACGTCTTGGTGAGGCTGTGTGGACAAGCCATCGAGGGTGCTGGTTGCTTGTGTGGGCATTCGTGTGTGCTCAGTCACTTCAGTCGTGTCCGACTCTTTGAGACTCGATGGACCGTAGCCCACCAGGCTCCTCTGTCCATGGAATTCCATAGGCAAGAATACTGGAGTGGGTTGCCATTTCCTCTCCCAGGGGATCTTCCTGACACAGGAATCAAACTGCATCTCCTTCGGCTCCTGCATTGCAGGTGGACTCTTGACCGCTGAGCCACTGGGGAGGCCCCCACTCTAGGTTACCACGAGATGACGGGCATCACTCTGTGCCCCGCAGTGGACCCCCGTTGCTGACCTGCTGTGTGTCCAGTATCTGCGTTAGCCCCACCCTGAACTTCCCCTCCCCTCCTCCCCCCTCCCACCTCCTCCTTTGGTGATCACTGGCTTGCTTCCCTCCTCCTCCCTCCCGCCTCCTCCTTTGGTGACCACTGAACTTCCCCTCCCCTCCTCCCCCCTCCCTCCTCCTCCTGTGCTGACCACTGGCTTGCTTCCCTCCTCCCCCCTCCCTCCTCCTCCTTTGGTGACCACTGGCTTGCTTCCTCCCCCCCTCCTCCCTTTGGTGACCACTCCCTCCCTCCCCCTCCTTTCCTCCTTTGGACCACTGGCTTGCTCCCCTCCTCCCCCTCCCTCCTCCTCCTCCACTGGCTTGCTCCTTTGGTGCCTCCACTGAACCACTGAACTCCCCTCCTCCTCCCTCCCTCCTCCTCCTCTGGTGACCCCTGGCTTGCTTCCCTCCTCCCCCCTCCCTCCTCCTCCTCTGCTGACCACTGGCTCGCTCCTCCCCCCCGCCTCCTCCTTTGCTGACCACTGGCTTGCTCCCCTCCTCCCCCCCCCTCCTCCTCCTCTGGTGACCCCTGGCTCGCTTCTGATGTCTGTGAGTCCGTTTCTGTTCTGCATTTATCCACATCCCAGCATAGAGGGGCTTCCCTGATGACTCAGTTGGTGAAGAATCCGCCTGCAATGCAGGAGACCCAGGTTCGATTCCTGGGTCAGGAGGATCCACTGGAGAAGGGATAGGCTACCCACTCCAGGATTCTTGGACTTTCCTTGTGGCTCAGCTGGTAAAGAGCCCACCTGCAATTTGGGAGACCTGGGTTCGATCCCTGGGTTGGGAAGATCACCCAGAGAAGGGAAAGGCTACCCACTCTAGTATTCTGGCCTGGCAGTCCATGGGGTCGCAAAGAGTCGAATACAACTGAGCGACTTTAAGAAGAAGAAAGCATAGGGGTTCTCAAGAGACTTTTCTTAGATGAGCGACAGGCGCCAAATCTAATTCCAACTAAGACTGTCTCTCATCCACGTGACCCGCCAACTTCCACTCCTCCTCAGCAGCGATGCTAAGACCGTGATATCTGCAGATGATAACCATACTTTTAAAATTCCTGTTTCCCTGCTTTAAGGGTAAAACCTTATCTGGGATTTCAGCTGGTGCTCCCACAGCCTGCTGCATTGCGGGGTCTCTACTCTGAGCCTCAGAGGATGCACTTCAGCTTTGTCGTTTGGAACGTAGCCCCAACGCGCCCTTCTGGACGCACCTCAGTCCCGTCCTCTCTTGTTTTAAAGTAAAATCACCAGCTTGCCTTCAGGTCTCGCTGGCGTCAGAGCTGGACTTTCAGCTCGATCGCTGCAAGCATCGTCCCCGCCGGTCGGCTTCCTTGTGTCCTAATGGGGCCGAGCTTGCGGCCCGTGAGGTCTGGCGGGCTGCCCTGGTGGGTGATGGCCCAGGTGCCCCTCTGTGCCCGCCTTTGTCCTGCAGTGCGGACAAGCCCACTGCCCCGTTAGCGATCTCCTCGGAAGAATTAGACTCTTTATCCAGGGTTCTTTTAAGTGCTAGTTTGTGTGGAGCAGATGGACATTCATGCCGCGCTCCTTTCTGCACTTTGCCCTGATCTCCTGTCATCCAAAGGAGCTGGCTTTATCAGCATCTGTGACCTGAACTGCCGTCCGAGGGGAGCTGGACTGCTTATTAAGGATGGGATAAGTAACCCCTTCACACAGATGGCAGAGCTGATCCGGAAAATGCGTGGGTGAAGCCAGTCCCGCCTGACCCCGGCACCCGCAGCGGGGACGCCCTTGGGGCTGGGATAACTTCCTGACCAGGATCCCTCCCCAGCGCCGGGCACGGCTCCCTCCTGCCTTTGAGAATCTCCCCTCTGGGCTGCAGCGGGGTTGTGCCCACCACCACCACCTTTGTCCCCAGGAACCCGGAAGGTTGGTGGAAGGGAGCGGGGCCCAGCCTGGGCTCCTGGGTTTTTCTGCCATGCAGCCAGGCTATTTGGAGTTTGCTTATTGCTGGCCTTTCAGGGTTACTTGGTGAGACCTTAGGGATCCGTGCAAAAGCAGCCAGTGCTCCACAGAGAAGGGGGCGGTCCTGGGAAGGAGGTCGACAGGCAGAGAGCAGAGAGGATGTGGGGCTGGAGGTGGAGGCAGGAAGAGGCAGATGGAGGGAGGCCGCTGGAGGCAGGGGACAGGGCGGTGCCGGACCCCACCATCTCCGGCTTTGCCAGGCTCACCTTCTGCCCCCGCCCCTGGCTTCTAGTTCCGAGGCAGCTGGAGACTTGGGCTCTGTCTGTAACACAAAGGCTGACCAGGCTTTGGGTGAGCTGCTGGCCATGGGGATTGGGGCCCGGATCCCGGCTGGGTGTGCCCAGCATCCGCCTGGGGTCAGAACAGGTGGCTGCATGGGCCCCTGGCTGTGGGGCCGCTCTCACTGCGGGTGTCTTCCTCAGACACCCTCCCCTGGGCCCTGCAGGTGCTCAAAGCTGCCCTCCCCACCCAGCTCACAGCCCCTGTGGACCCAAAGCCCCCTGCCCACCCGCCTCCAGCGATCTGTCCTTTTTTGGAAGGATAGCGGGCCAGTTCCCCGTTGGCTGTCACACTTAGAGCCCTGGGCTTCCGCAGGCTCCTTATCGCAAAGCCTTCAGCACCTTCAGGGACCTCCTGGAAGCCCTCAGGCTCACCTGACCCCCTCAAGGGCCCGGGAGTTCCCCAGAAAGGCAGCGGTGAAGAAATTGGCTGAGGAAAAGAAACATTCCCCGCTAATGAGAAACAACTTGTCTGCATTTATGAAACAAACAGAGAATGTACCCTTGAAGAGCTTCCAGAGTGTGAGTGCGAACAAAAACAGGCTGACCGAGAGCGGTTAGCAGCTCGGCCTCCATTTGCAGGTAAAGTGAATTCCGGGCCGCTGCCCGCTCACAGGGAGAAGCCAAAACTCCAGGGAGGTTGCCAGAACACACGGGGCTCATCTCCCTGCACTTGGCCAGGGAGAAACCTGGGATTTGTGCCTCGCAAGGCAACTAAAAGTTAGCATATTACAGGCCATATTAACAGCAATAGTAGCATTAATGTGTGTGTGCTTAGTCCTCAGTCGTCTCCGACTCTTTGTGACCCCCATAAACTGCAGCCCGCCAGGCTCCTTCGTCTATGAGGATTCTCCAGGACAGAATACTGGAGTGGGTGGCCATGTCCTTCTCCAGGGGATCTTCCCGACCCATGGATCAAACCCAGGTCCCCTGCATTGCAGGTGGATTCTCTACTAGCCGAGCCTCCTGGGGAGCCCAGAAGCATCAATACTCTACAGTATTTGGTGTTTTCCTCTTTTCACAGTGTTTTATGAGAGAGCCCCAGACCACAGTGACCTTGGGATGTGGGGTGGCCCATGCGTCTTATTTTATAAAAGGTTCTTGTTTTATAAAGTGAGAAAATGTAAACAGAGAGAGGTTAACTACTTTGTAAATGCTATAAAATAAAAGAGCGAGATTGCTAATTAGTCTAAGGCCGCTGTGTAGAGACTCTGCTTAAATCCGTGTGAACAACAGCTCATAATAGATTGTCCTAATAATTTCCATAGGAACCACTGCGAGTTTATAGAAATTAAAAGTGGGGTTGGATTAATAGTTGTATAGTAATCTGCTCTGGGGCTTTTAATCTTGATTTTTTTATTCCTTGTAATTACAGTGCAACATGAAGATAAATATGCTCATTTTGGTTACAATTATCTACCTCAAAGGAAGCAAATACAGTATCCTTCAAAGCGTAATTTCCTAGTTTTTAAAGAGATTTTTGCCAGAGAAGCTTCCTAGCGAGCCTTGAGTAGTTGGCACCATGGCCTCCTGACACTTCAGGAGTGCAGGGTGGTGGAAGGGAGACTACATTTGCCATCATAAAGCGTGTATCCTTAAAATACAGCATTTCTGAATTAGCTCAACCTGCCAGGACTCCTAGCAACTTTTCAGATAAAATGAAAAGCTTCAAAAAGCTGCTCTAAGTTCAGCCTGGCATCTGGCATGGGTGTCCACTGAGGTGGACCTAGTGTCTCGTGAAATGAGTGGTACAGTCGCCCCTGCCAGGCTGGAGGGGGATCCCGAAGCCAGGGCCAGGTGGGAGGCAGGCCGGCTGGAGTCTGGACTTGTTACATTGATGCTGGAGGAGCAGGTGAGTGAGAGCCAGGGGTGCCAGCCCTGGTCAGGGGGCCAGAGGCCAATCAGAGACTCCTGAGCCTTTCGACCACAGGGGCCACTCAGCTCACAGGAGCAAAAGTGAAAGGCAGCGCTCCTCGCTCAGTCGTGTCCGCCTCTGTGTGACCCCAGGGACTGTGGCCCACCAGGCTGCTGTGTTCATGGAATTCTCTAGGCGAGGGTAGTGGGGTGGACGGCCGTTTCATCCTGCAGGGGATCTTCCCAACCCAGGGAGCAAACCCGCATCTCTCCAGTCTCCTGCCTTGGCAGGTAGATTCTTTACCCTCTGATCTTGTTTTCAACAATCAACTGACTTCTGAGCTGACCAGTGCCAGGAAGGAAGGAAAAGAAGAAAGGAAGGACCACAGAGCCCACCGACCAGTTCTAGAATGTTCCCTCTGTGGACACAGCTGGAGCAAAAAGGGGTCTTCAAAAAGGGAGGGGTTTCTGATTTCATTTTCTAGTCGCTTTTTATTAGCAGGTTGTTCTTGTTGGTTTTCTGTTAGGAATTTAAATTCTAGGAAAACAGTTCTAGGAAAATTCTAGGAAAACAATTCTCAGTCCAGCTGGGGGCTGTGAGTGTGTGCCTCTGAACCATGGCTGGAAAGGCTCCCCAGGCGGGGAGCCTGGCTCATCTCAGCCTCCAGGCTGAGGATGGGTATTTTCCCCCTTATTAAGCTCTCTCTCTCTCTTTCTCTCTCTCTGTTTTAAATTGAAGTATAGTTGACTTGCAATGTTGTGTTAATTTCTGCTATACAGTGAAGCGACTCAGTTATACACATGCACACATTCTTTTTATATTCTTTTCCATTACGTTTATCCCAGGATATTGAATATAGTTCTCTGCGCTGTACGGCAGGACCTTGTTGCTTATCCAGAGGACGGCTTTTTATAGCCAGGCTAACTCCTCAGGGGCTTATCAGTGGGACGGAAATAACCTCTGAAAACACAGGCCTGGGCTGGTGGTTTGTTGGTGGTGGTGTGAACATGTCCTCTGAAAATGAACAGCCCTTTAAAGTGGCAGCAAAGCCCCTCTGACCACTGTGGGCAGCGGCTGCGGCAGGTCTGGCTGGCCACGTTCACAGAGGGAACGTCCTAGAGCTGGTCTGTGGGCTTTGTGGTCCTGCCCCCTTTCTTCCCTTCCTGCCTTCCTGGCAGTGGTCAGCTCAGAAGTCAGCTGACTATTGAAACCAAGCTGACCGGAATCTCAACTTTCATTTAATCCATGTTCTATCATAAAGTACAATACATTTTAGTGTGAAAATAGCAATTCAACTTTGATAGTACTTTTCCTGGCATTCCAAACCATTTTCTTTGGTCTTCAATGTATTCATTCTGATGAACAAAACAAGTTTGAGGAATTAAATTTAATAAGCTTGAGTTGGTTTTTGTTTCTATGTGTGCTGGTTTATTTTAGCTTCTGAAATCTCAGAAGATTGTTACAAGTATGAAAGTGAAAGTTGCTCAGCTGTGTCCCATTCTTTGTGACCGCATGGATTATACTGTCCATGGAATTCTCCAGGTCAGAATATTGGAGTGGGTAGCCTTTCCCTTCTCTAGAGGCTCTTCCTGACCCAGCAATTGAAATCTGCGTTGGTTCCTGGTCTCCCGCCTTGCAGACAGTTTTTTTACCATTTGATTAACCAGGGAAGCTTCCCTTTTATAGTGTATTTAGACCATTTAACAGTATGAAAAGGCAAAATGATAGGATACTGAAAGAGGAACTCCCCAGGTCAGTAGGTGCCCAATATGCTACTGGAGATCAGTGGAGAAATAACTCCAGAAAGAATGAAGGGATGGAGCTAAAGCAAAAGGAATACCCAGCTGTGGATGTGACTGGTGATAGAAGCAAGGTCCGATGCTGTAAAGAGCAGTATTGCATAGGAACCTGGAATGTTAGGTCCATGAATCAAGGCAAATTGGAAGTGGTCAAACAAGAGATGGCAAGAGTGAATGTTGACATTCTAGGAATCAGCGAACTGAAATGGACTGGAATGGGTGAATTTAACTCAGGTGACCATTATATCTACTACTGCGGGAAGGAATCCCTCAGAAGAAATGGAGCAGCCATCATGGTCAACGAAAGAGTCCGAAATGCAGTACTTGGATGCAATCTCAAAAACGACAGAATGATCTCTGTTCATTTCCAAGGCAAACCATTCAATATCACAGTAATCCAAGTCTATGCCCCAACCAGTAATGCCGAAGAAGCTGAAGTTGAACGGTTCTATGAAGACCTACAAGACCTTTTAGAACTAACACCCAAAAAAGATGTCCTTTTCATTATAGGGGACTGGAATGCAAAAGTAGGAAGTCAAGAAACACCTGGAGTAACAGGCAAATTTGGCCTTGGAATATGGAATGAAGCAGGGCAAAGACTAATAGAGTTTTGCCAAGAAAATGCACTGATCATAACAAACACCCTCCTCCAACAACACAAGAGAAGACTCTACACATGGACATCACCAGATGATCAACACTGAAATCAGACTGATTATATTCTTTGCAGCCAAAGATGGAGAAGCTCTATACAGTCAGCAAAAACAAGACCAGGAGCCGACTGTGGCTCAGATCATGAACTCCTTATTGCCAAATTCAGACTTAAATTGAAGAAAGTAGGGAAAACCACTAGACCATACAGGTATGACCTAAATCAAATCCCTTATGATTATACAGTGGAAGTGAGAAATAGATTTAAAGGCCTAGATCTGATAGATAGAGTGCCTGAAGAACTATGGAATAGGTTCATGACATTGTACAGGAGACAGGGATCAAGACCATCCCCGTGGAAAAGAAATGCAAAAAAAGCAAAATGGCTGTCTGGGGAGGCCTTACAAATAGCTGTGAAAAGAAGAGAAGTGAAAAGCAAAGGAGCAAAGGAAAGATATAAGCATCTGAATGCAGAGTTCCAAAGTATAGCAAGAAGAGATAAGAAAGCCTTCTTCAGCGATCAATGCAAAGAAATAGAGGAAAACAACAGAATGAGAAAGACTAGAGATCTCTTCAAGAAAATCAGAGATACCAAAGGAACATTTCATGCAAAGATGAGCTCAATAAAGCACAGAAATGATATGGACCTAACAGAAGCAGAAGATATTAAGAAGAGATGGCAAGAATACACAGAAGAACTGTACAAAAAAGATCTTCGTGACCCAGATAATCACAATGGTGTGGTCACTGACCTAGAGCCAGACATCCTGGAATGTGAAGTCAAGTGGGCCTTAGGAAGCATCACTATGAACAAAGCTAGTGGAGGTGATGGAATTCCAGTTGAGCTCTTTCAAATCCTGAAAGATGATGCTGTGAAAGTGCTGCACTCAATATGCCAGCAATATGGAAAACTCAGCAGTGGCCACAGGACTGGAAAAGGTCAGTTTTCATTCCAATCCCAAAGAAAGGCAATGCCAAAGAATGTTCAAACTACCACACAATTGCACTCATCTCACACGCTAGCAAAGTAATGCTCAAAATTCTCCAAGGCAGGCTTCAGCAATATGTGAACCATGAACTTCCTGATGTTCAAGCTGGTTTTAGAAAAGGCAGAGGAACCAGAGATCAAATTGCCAACATCCGCTGGATCATCGAAAAAGCAAGAGAGTTCCAGAAAAACATCTACTTCTGCTTTATTGACTATGCCAAAGCCTTTGACTGTGTGGATCACAATCAACTGTGGAAAGTTCTGAAAGAGATGGGAATACCAGACCACCTGACCTGCCTCTTGAGAAACCTGTATGCAGGTCAGGAAGCAACAGTTAGAAATGGACATGGAACAACAGACTGGTTCCAAATAGGAAAAGGAGTACGTCAAGGCTGTATATTGTCACCCTGCTTATTTAACTTATATGCAGAGTACATCATGAGAAACGCTGGACTGGAAGAAACACAAGCTGGAATCAAGATTGCTGGGAGAAATATCAATCACCTCAGATATGCAGATGACACCACCCTTATGGCAGAAAGTGAAGAGGAACTAAAAAGCCTCTTGATGAAAGTGAAAGAGGAAAGTGAAAAAGTTGGCTTAAAGCTCAACATTCAGAAAATGAAGATCATGGCATCCGGTCCCATCACTTCATGGGAAATAGATGGGGAAACAGTGGAAACAGTGTCAGACTTTATTTTTCTGGGCTCCAAAATCACTGCAGATGGTGACTGCAGCCATGAAATTAAAAGACACTTACTCCTTGGAAGGAAAGTTATGACCAGCCTAGATAGCATATTCAAAGGCAGAGACATTACTTTGCCAACAAAGGTTCATCTAGTCAAGGCTACGGTTTATCCTGTGGTCATGTATGGATGTGAGAGTTGGACTGTGAAGAAGGCTGAGCGCCAAAGAATTGATGCCTTTGAACTGTGGTGTTGGAGAAGACTCTTGAGAGTCCCTTGGACTGCAAGGTGATCCAACCAGTCCATTCTGAAGGAGATCAGCCCTAGGATTTCTTTGGAAGGAATGATGCTAAAGCTGAAACTCAGTACTTTGGCCACCTCATGTGAAGAGTTGACTCATTGGAAAAGACTCTGATGCTGGGAGGGATTGGGGGCAGGAGGAGAAGGGGACGACAGAGGATGAGATGGCTGGATGGCATCACTGACTCGATGGACGTGAGTCTGGGTGAACTCTGGGAGTTGGTGATGAACAGGGAGGCCTGGTGTGCTGAGATTCATGGGGTCGCAAAGAGTCGGACACCACTGAGCGACTGAACTAAACTGAACTAGACCATTTATTAATATTAATATGGCTTAACCGTGCCATTTATTATTCTTCTGTTTATTCCCTTTGTTTTTTCTTCTTTTGTTTCCTATTTCTTTCCTTTTCCTCAGTTGTGTTCGACTCTTTGCAACCCTATGGACTGTACAGTCAGTGGACTTCTCCAGGCCAGAATACTGGAGTGGGTAGCCTTTCCCTTCTCCAGGGGATCTTCCCAACCCAAGGATCAAACCTAGGTCTCCCAAATTGCAGGCAAATTCTTACAAGTACAATGAATAAAATTATGCTAAGCTGACCAGCAAATGAAAAAAGAATTTGTGGGTCTTCCTAAAAATAATTTGCTTGTGTGAAAAGTATTTAAATATTTCATGAGGTTGTTGGAGATCAAAACAGCAACCTAGGTGTTTGGGGACCTTTTGTCTCTTATCCTAGTAGTCAACATGCTTCACAGCAGCTATGTCATTGCTCTTCTCTAACGTACACTTTAATTCACCTTGGAGGTCTCCATTACTCTGTGGGTGAGGGTGGCCTGGAGATCCTGGGGGGCTGGGGGCCCACCTTTAGCACCAGGTATTCCCAGGACTCAGCTCGGGGTGGGGGGTGACCCAGCAGGACAGGAACTGCTGAGAGTCTTTGGGCTGATGCCACATGGCTCAGCCCTCCAGTGGGCACAGGTCCGGGGTGGCCCGGGCCTGGCAGGTGTTGTGAGCAGGAACTCACAGAGAGCATCCTAGACTTGTGAGAGCAGAAGCTGAGCCCCAGGAAGGGATGGGGCCACTTGGCCCCTGGGGGCTGGCTGCTTGGCTCTGCAGACACCCCCTGGCGGAGCAGACAGCCCGTGAGCATGTTAGACTCAATCCTGCCACAGGCTGAAAGTGGTCTTCCAGGTAGGATGCCCCTGAGTCCAGACGGACTGTTAGGGGGCAGAGGGTGAAAGTGAAAGCCTCTGGGAAGATGTCTGGTGGAACAGCACAAGCAGAGAAGGAGCCCAGCTTAAGGCACAGGGCTCCTGCCAGCAGGCCGAACACGGGAGGGCTCCCCAGCCCCACCTGCCCCCATGCAGACACACCCTGCCTGCCACCGGGCACTGTAACCATGTGGGGGGGCTGGCACCTGGCCTCCGGTGCCCCCAGCATGGCCTGCAGCTGTGCGGTTGGGTCTGCCTTGCCTGGACTCCAGCCCCGCAGTGGGATCAGCAGGAGCAAGGACAACAAAAGAAAACATGGAAGGAGAGGCTGCTCAGAAAAGTCCCATCCGCTCTCAGAAGTGGAGTGAAGTGAGAGTCGCTCAGTCATGTCCAACTCTTTGCAACCCCCTGGACTATACAGTCTCTGGAATTCTCCAGGCCTGAATACTGGAGTGGGTAGCCTTTCCCTTCTCCAGGGGATCTTCCCGACCCAGGGATCAAACCCAGGTCTCCCGCATTACAACTGGATTCTTTACCAACTGAGCTATCAGGGAAGTTAACCTATCCACTCTCAGAAGAAAAGGAAAAAGATACGGAAATGCTGAGAGGAAGCAGAAGTCATCCGAGGGCTGACCGAGTGGCGAGGTTCAACCTGCAAGAACAGAGAGACCCCGGAGGAGAAAGCAGAGCAGGTGGAGGCGGAGTCACGGAAGAAACAGGAAGAGGTGGAGAGTACAGCCTGGACCGGAAGTGCCTCCTGGGCCGGAAGTGCCTCCTGGGCCGGAAGTGCCGCCTGGAGGGCTCGGGCATGTCCTGGCTTCTCTCCCGAACAGTGTCCCGGGTCTGTACTAGACTCCCAGCGACCCGGGCGGCTACACCCACGGGCACCGGCCCTCCTCCCACGCCTGGAAACACCAGCTCATCACGCAGGCCTGAGGGTTCGTGTCACTGCTTCCAGGAAGCCCGCCCTTCTTGCACCTTGCAGGCCTACTCACTCCCAGTGGCATCACTTCCCTTTGTTAGGAGGGGCTGGGGAAACTGACTACTGGAGATCTCGCTCAGTGAGTGGGTATTGGCGATTTCCTCTGCCGTCGGCTTGCCCTCTGGACACACTGTTAGATTCTAATAAAGTCTTCCAGCCAAGTACTAACCGGCCCGACCCACTTAGCTTCTGAGATCAGACAAGATCCACGTGTTCAGCGTGGTATGGCCATAGACAGATTCTAATAAAGTCGAACTCTATCGTGTTCCACTTTGGGGTCCAGATACAGACTCTGGAGGCTGAGGGACCAAGTCAGTTTACACTCCTCTGTGTGCTAAGTCTCTGGCACATGAATATGATGAACATTCTCGAAATGGCTGCAAACCCAGCATAACCCGTGGTCCGGGTCAAAGAATACGCTGCATAAAGTGGGGCCAGGCAAGCAGTTCCCGGGTGGAGTCAGAGCTGGGCTGCCCGGGTGAGGCTGGTCCAACCTCCTGAAGGCTCTCCTGCTGGTGGTCACCGGCCGAGCTGGGGCCCAGGCAGCCCGGAAGGCTCGCGAGCCCCTGGAGTCTGGGCTTCATGGCTGGCGCCGCCGCTCTGCATTTCTGCACTGAGCCTTCAGTGAGCGGACAGGTTTGAATCACACCAAGGTCCTGACGCTGCGGAGGTTTCTATTTGCCAAGCTGCTTGTCACGACCTCAACTTACAGAGTGGGTAGATGATGCTGTGTTTTGTGATTTGCTTCTACAGGCCAGTTAACATTCACTGCTGCTGCTGCTGCTAAGTTGCTTCAGTCGTGTCCAACTCTGTGCGACCCCATAGATTGCAGCTCACTAGGTTTCCCCGTCCCTGGGATTCTCCAGGCAAGAACACTGGAGTGGGTTGCCATTTCCTTCTCCAATGCATGAAAGTGAAAAGTGAAAGTGAAGTCGCTCTGTCGTGTCCGACTCTTCGCGACCCCATGGAGTGTGACCTACCAGGCTCCTCCGTCCATGGGATTTTCCAGGCAAGAGTACTGGAGTGGGGTGCCATTGCCTTGTCCATAATATTCACTAGTGGGATTTTTATCTTCCAAATCACCTTAGAAAACAAATAACAGCAAACGAAAAAGCTGTAAAAACAGAAGCCTTAGGGAATTCCCTGGCCGTCCGGTGGTTAGAACCCTGCTGTCACCCTGAGGGCCTGGGTTCCGGCCCTGGTCAGGGGACTAAGGTCCTGCACCCTGAGCACTGTGGCAGAGACCAACCAACCAAACAAACAAGCCCACGCCAAGCCCAAACCACCAACCCCCAAAAGCAACTGCCCCCGAAATGTGGAATAAGTCAGTTCACAGAAAAGGAAATAAATACACGGGAAGCACGGCCCAGCACGAACATTGGGAACATAATTGGAAGCATCGCAGACTTCTCCTCTGAGCGACCCGGGTCCCAGCAGGGGTTAAACAGCGACTCAGCGGAGGCAAATCTGAAACAGACCAGAGGAGCAGCCCTTCAGGAAAACGCGGGACAGAGACCCTGCCACACGACGGGTCGGTCCGCTCGCTGCCGGGGCCTCGCAGCCTGCTTCTCGTTCCCGCTGGCGTCCACGTCGGCTCACTGTGAGCAGGCTGCTGTTCCCAGCATTCCACACGTGTCCCTGTGGCCGTTCATCTCCCTTGAGCCAACACCTGGGGGTGGAGTCGCTGGGCCCTGGGGCTGAGTCTCACATTTAACTCTAAAGGCCCTGGTTTTGGGAGGAAGTGGCCACACCGTTCACACTCCCCGTGTAGAGCTGTCAAATCCGTGGATACAGAGTGCTGCATCACTTTCAAAGATCTTTAAATTCTCTCCGCAATGTTTTGTTATTTCTAGTATACAAGCTTTCTTCTTTTCTTGAATTTTTTTCTGAGTATTTTATTATTTTGGGTGCAATCATGAGAGGAATTGTTTTTTTTTTCATGGGTTCGGGGGAAGTATGTAGAAACAATTGGTTTTCTATTTTGAGCCGGGATGCTGCTACCATGCTGATCGCCGTTATTAGTTCCAGGAGAATCTTTTTGTGAACTTCTTAGAATTTTCCACATATAGCATTTTGTCATCTGGGAATAAAGGCATTTTTTTTTTCTTTTTTCCTTTCTTATAAAGATGTCTTTATTTCTTTTTCTTGCCTGATGTACTGGCTGGAACCTCTGGTACAGTATTGAATAGAAATGGTGAGAATGGACATCCTTGTCTTGTTCCCAGTTTTAGGAGAAAAGTATTCAGTCTTTCACTGCTGACTTTAGGTTATCGAGTTATAGGTTTTTGTAGATGTCCTTCGTTAGGAAGCTTCCATCTGTTTCTGGTGCCTCAGAGGCAAAGAGTCCATCTCCCAGCGCAGGAGCCACAAGAGACCCGAGTTCAGTCCCTGGGTTGGGAAGACCCCCTGGAGAAGTAAATGGCAACCCACTCCAGCACTCTTGCCTGGAGAATCCCATGGACAGAGGACCCTGGCGGGCTACAGTCCACAGGGGGTCGCAAGGAGTCAGACAGGACTTAGAGACTGAACAGAAACAATCTGTAACACTGAGTATTTTTAATTAGAAACGGCTGTTGGATCCGGTTGACTGCATCTCCTGCATTTATTCAGATGATCATATATCTCCCCATCTGGATGCTGTTAATAAAATTTATTAAATTAATTTACTTTGGATATGAAACCACTTGGGATTCCCAGATACAGTCTTGCCCTTGGTGTGTAACCCTTCCTTTTATGTTGCTAAGTTTGGTTCACTAAGGTTTTCTCGAGAATCTCTGTGTCTCTATCCATGCGAGGTATTGGTCTGAAGCCTACTTTTCTCGTGAGTCTCCATCCGACTTTGGCATCTGGATGATGCTGGCTTCACAGAATGAACTTGGAAATATTTCCTCATTCTCTGTTTTCTGAAAGAGTTTGGAAAGGACATGACTTAGTGAGTAAACCACCATATATATACAGATATATATGAAGAAGAAGACAAAGCCGATATATCCAGGCTTGTGTATAGGTTTACCTAGCGAGTAGACTGGAGAAGGCAATGGCACCCCACTCCAGTACTCTTGCCTGGAGAATCCCAGGGACGGGGGAGCCCGGTGGGCTGCCGTCTATGGGGTCGCACAGCGTCGGACATGACTGAAGCGACTTAGCAGCAGCAGCAGCGAGTAGACCACTGTACTTATATATATGTACACACACACACACACATTTATATACCGATGGCTAATTCACGTTGTCTGGCAGAAACCAACACAACATCATAAAGCAATCTTCATCCAATTAAAAATAAAAGAGAACAAGGTCTGAGATTTCCCGTGTGCCCTCTGACCCCACATATGCACAGCCTCCCCCCTACCAGCCTCCTGCACTGGCACAGCATGTGTGTTACAGTTGATGAGCCACACTGGCTCCTTATAACTGCCCAAGGTCCATAGTGGACCTGAGGTTCTGTGTTGGTGATACACATTCTGTGGCTCTGGACAAGTGTGTAATGTCGTGTACTCATGACGGTAGTACCATTCAGAGTAGTTTCCTGCCATAAAAATCCTCTGTGCTCCTTCCTCTCCTCAAACTCTGCCAAGCACTGCTGCTTCTATGGTCTCCGTAGTTTTCTTTTCCATAATGTCCATTTACGAATCATAGGTAAACTTTTCAGTTCACTTCAGTTCAGTTGCTCAGTCGTGTCTGACTCTTGGAGACCCCATGGACTGCAGCACACCAGGCCTCCCTGTCCATCACCAACTCCCGGAGTTTATTCAAACTCATGTCCATGGAATTGGTGATGCCATCCAACCATCTCATCCTTTGCCGTCCCCTTCTCCTCCTACGTTCAATCTTTCCCAGCACCAGGATTTTTTTTTCAATGAGTCAGTTCTTCGCATCAGGTGGCCAAAGTGTTGGAGTTTCAGCTTCAGCATCAGTCCTTCTAATGAATATTTGGGACTGATTTCCTTTAGGATGGACTGGTTTGACCTCCTTGCAGTCCAAGGGTCTCTCAAGAGTCTTCTCCAACACCACAGTTCAAAAGCACCAATTCTTTGAACCACAGCTTTCTTTATAGTCCAACTCTCACATTCATACATGACTACTGGAAAAACATAACTTTGACTAGATGGACCTTTGTTGGCATAGTACTATCTCTGCTTTTTAATATGCTGTCTAGGTTGATCATAACTTTTCTTCTAAGGAGCAAGTGTCTTTTAATTTCATGGCTGCAGTCACCATCTGCAGTGATTTTGGAGCCCAAGAAAAGAAAGTCTGTCACTGTTTCCACTGTTTCCCCATCTATTTGCCGTGCAGCGATGGGACCGGATGCCATGTCTTTGTTTTTTGAATGTTGAGTTTTAAGCCAGCTTTTTCACTCTCTTCTTTCACTTTCATCAAGAGGCTCTTTAGTTCCTCTTTGCTTTCTGTCATATGGGTGGTGTCATCTGCATATCTGAGATTATTGATATTTCTCCTGGCAATCTTGATTTCAGCTTGTGCTTCATCCAGCCCGGCATTTTGCATGATGTGCTCTGCATATAAGTTCAATAAGCAGGGTGACAATATACAGCCTTGACAGGATGACAGGATGACAGTATACTCCTTTCCTGATTTGAAACCAGTTCATTGTTCCATGTCCAGTTCTAACTGTTGCTTCCTGATCTACATACAGATTTCTCAGGAGGCAGGTAAGGTGGTAAAGTATTCCCTTCTCTTTAAGAATTTTCGACAGTTTGCTGTGATCCACACAATCAAAGGCTTTAGCATAGTCAATGAAGCAGAAGTAGATGTTTTTCTGGAATTCTCTTGCTTTTCCTACGATCCATTGAATGTTGGCAATTTGATCTGTGGTTCCTCTACCTTTTCTAAATCTAGCTTGAATATCTGGAAGTTCATGTTCATGTAGTGCTGAAGCCTGGCTTGGAGAATTTTCAGCATTACTTTGTAGCATGTGAGATGAGTGCAATTGTGCGGTAGTTTGAGCATTCTTTGGCATTGCCTTTGGGACTGGAATGAAAACTGACCTTTTCCAGTCCTGTGGCCACTGCTGAGTTTTCCAAACTTGCTGGCATATTGAGTGCAGCACTTTCATAGCATCATCTTTTAGGACTTGAAATAACTCAACTGAAATTTCATCATTTCCACTAGCTTTGTTCATAGTGAAGCTTCCTAAGGCCCACTTGACTTCACATTCCAGGATGTCTGGCTCTAGGTGAGTGATGACACCATCGTGGTTATCTAGGTCATGAAGATCTTTTTTGTATAGCTATTCTGTGTATTCTTGCCACCTCTTCTTAATATCTCTGCTTCTGTTTGGTCCATACCATTTCTGTCCTTTATTGTGCCCATCTTTGCATGAAGTGTTCCCTTGGTATCTCTAATTTTCTTGAAGAGATCTCTAGTCTTTCCCATTCTATTGTTTTCCTCTATTTCTTTGCATTGACCAGTGAGGAAGGCTTTCTTATCTCTTCTTGCTATTCTTTGGAACTCTGCATTGAGATGGTATATCTTTCATTTTCTCTTTTTCCTTTCACTTCTCGTCTTTTCTCAGCTATTTGTAAGGCATCCTCAAACAATCATTTTGCCTTTTTGCATTTTTTTTTCTTGGGGATGGTCTTGATGACTGCCTCCTGTACAATGTCATGAACCTCCATCCATAGAATCTACCCTTAAGTGCTTTTAAACTGCATTCCATAAATTTTGGTATGTTGTGTCTTTAATTTTATTCATTTAAAATATTTTCAAAATTCCTTTTTGATTCCTTATTTGATGCATGAGTTATTTAAAACTATTTAAGTTACTTAAGACTGTTGTTTAGGTTCCAATATCTTTGGCGTTTCCAAGTTTCCTCCTGTTGTTAATTTCTAATGACACTTCTAATTTCATTTTGGCCAGAAAACATGCTCTAATGTTAATATTCCCAAGTTTATTGAGAGTTGCTTTATGGCTTAGCGTACGGTCTATATGAAGACTACTCTGCATGCACTTGAGAAGATTACACATTCTGCTGCCGTTGGGGCATGCTCCCCTGATTCTGGCTGGGTCATTCACCTGGCAGTGTTACTCAGGGATTCATATCCTCGCTGATCTTCTATCTGCTTTTTATTAATTGTATGTAGTGGGAAATTAACAGGTCCAACTCTTATTATGGAAATGTCTATTTCTCTTTTCAATGTTGTAAGTTTTGCTTCATGCATTTTGTCTATTTAGGTTTGTGTAGGTGTGTTTAGGTTTACAGCTGTTATGTATTTTTATCATCATAAGAATCCTTTTTTTGTCTTTAATAATGTGTTTTGTCTTAAAGTTCATTTTGTCAATACTGTTATGGCTACAGGGATTCCCAGGTGACTCTAGTGGTAAAGTGTTTGCCTGCTAATGCAGGAGACACAACTTTGGACCCTGGGTCGGGAAGATCCACAGGAATAGGAAATGGCAACCCGCTCCAGTATTCTTGCCTGAGAAATCTCACAGACAGAGGAGACTGGCGGGCTACAGTCCATGGGAGCACAGAGTCAGACACGACTGAGCGACTGGGCACACACACACCGTATTGCTGGTTTAGTTCTTATATGGCTTCTGTTTGCGTGGTGTGTGTATATATATATATATATTTTTTCATTATTTACTTTCAAACATTTCATGTCTTTGAATCTAAGGTGTATGTTGTATGTGGGACATGACATTGGACCTTATTTTCCTTTTTGGTGTTTTGTTTTGAATCCTATCAAACAATTCCTGACTTCTGACCAGAGTGTTTGATCCATATTTTTAACGGATTTACTGATATGGTTGAATTTATTTCTGCCATTTTACTACTTGCTTTCTTTCGTCCGTGTCCTTTTTGTCCCCCTGTTCTTTCGTTACGGCTTTTTTTCTGTTAAACTTTCCTAGTATACCATTCGCATTCCTTTTAAACGCTATTTTCTTAGAGAAGCGCTACTTTGGGGATTACGGTTTGCACATTTACGTATCGCAGCCTGTGCTCAAGTGGGCTGAGTTGCTCAGTCAGGACCGCATGGGCTGCAGCCGCCAGGCTCCTCTGTCCGTGGATTTCCCAGGCAAGGACACTGGAGAGGGCTGCCATCCCCTCCTCCAGGGGGTCTTCTAAGATGGCTGTGTTAGCAGCAAATTCTCTCAGTGTTTCTTGATATCTGGGAAAGAATTCTTTTACTTTTTGAATACTTTTGCTGCTTCTAGAATTCTTGGTGACAGGTCTGTTTTTTCCTGTCAGCCATTTTAGGCTGTTTTCCCAATAGCTCTTTTTGTGCCTTTTTTCCTTGTGGGAAGTCAGGCGTTAACCTCATTACAGGGTCCTTGTATGTGGTGAGCTGTCTCCTCTTAGTTCTTTTAAGACTTGTCTTTGTTTTTGGTTTCCAACAATTTTACCATGCTGTGTCCATCTAAGTGTCCATCTCTTTGTGTTTGTCTTAGACTCTAGTCTAGGATAGAACAGGCTGCACTGATTTTTCATTAGATTTGGGGAGTTTTCGCTACTCTTTCTTCATGTACTTTCCTGCCACTTCCCGCTCCTCCTGAGAGCCCCCTTCAGCCTGTGTTGATCTGACCACACTGCACAGTCTCACAGGCCGTTTCTCCTCATTTTCCGTCTCTTTTGCTCTTCACACTGAGGATTTTCTTTTGCTCTCTTTGGAGGTTTGCTGAGTCTGTGTCTCGGCAGTCTGAATACTCTGCTGAGTGGATCTCTCACTTGGTTGCTGGGCTTCTCCACTCCAGGACTGCCGGTGGACTCTTTTGAATGGTCTCTGTGTCTTTGCTGATAGTCTCTAGTTGGCGTGTCGTTCTCATTATGCTCCATTTAATTCCTTAAATGATCTTCTCAATTCTCAGAGCATATTTACAGTGGCTGCTTTGAAGTCTGTGCTCATTTCAATACCTGGGTCTCTCAGGGTAGCTTCTGTTACGGCTTCTCTCCTGTGTGTGGATGACATGGTCCTGTTTCATCCCATGTCTGCCAATCTTTGATACACGTGATATTTAGGCCACACATTGTAGCAACCCTGGGTGATTCCCCTCCCCGGGGGCTGGTTTGTTTGCTGTTTGGTGACTTGCCTAGACTCATTCTATAAATTCTGCTTCCCTCAAAGTGTGTGGCCACTGATGCCTCTGTTCAGTTTCTTTTTTTTTTTAATTCTTATTTTATATTTAATCCTGTTTTTTCAGAGATTACTTCTGGTCATCACAGCTTGGTAATAGAACAAGGACCGCTCAGAGGTTGTGCTGAAGTACCTCGAGTTAGTAAAGTTTCTGTCCTTTGCAGACGAATATGCTTGTGCATTTAAAACATGGGCGATTTACAGAACTTGCTGCCATGTTTTCTTCCTGGTGTTATTTCCCGCCTCCCCCAGAGATTATTTTCTATTCAACATCACATGCCATTCCAAATTAAGCTGAACCCTCTGGCAGCCAAATATCTGGTTTCCACTACCCACTCATTACTGGGAAGCTGTGTGCATGGCTGGGGTGGTCCCGGTAAGACCACTGGCGCCTTACTGCTCTCACTTGCGCTTCAGCTCTTTTTCTCAAACACAAGCTTCTCAATGCTTGGTGTGCTCTTGTTTGATTTTAAGAGCCCTGAAATGCTTCTGTCTTTCTGTCGTCACTTTTTGACGAGATTTGTGTACGTGTCACTGTACTAGGTAAGAAGTCCCACCTTGGATAAAATCCATGATTAAAAAGACATGTTAGTATTTCTTGGTTGATATTGCCACCACAGCAGAGAGTTGGGCAGAAATATTGCTGCATTATTGTTTATTCTGAGTGATCTTATGACTTTTTGATTACATCTCTCTAGGGAGTCCAATTTTATCAACCCTAGTTCTGGAAACGCGCTATGTTTTAAAGCACTGAGACAGTGCACGCGCAGTTCAGAATTCCACAGGGGCCACTATGATCACACGGAGAATACGACTTTATTAGAAGTGTTGCCCTGGAAACAAGACATCAAGCGGAAGTTCTTATCGGCCTTCTCCAGGATTTTTAAGACATGTGCTGAGAATCCCATGGCATTGTCTCAAAGCAAGGTGACCTCAGTGTGGTCAAGACTGTTTGCTTGGAACTGCCACTCGGGGTGGCTGCTGCGTTTGCCTACAGGTCATACAGTCCTGCCACCTAACCACCCACAGACGGGATGCACAGTTTATTACTGCATTCAGAGTTTTGGACAAATACGTTCTCCAGACCCGCAGGTGGGAGTTGAGAGAATCGGATTAGCTGCTCATCTTCTCAGGGTATGTTCTGAAGTCTCCAGTTTGCTCAGGAGGCCATTCAGATTATCGTGCATCTAGCCTCGGTCCTCTCACCACTGAGACAGATTGTATGACAAAGCTATTTTAAAACATCAGATTCCCTAGAGGTATGAGTCTCCTTATTGATTTGATATCTGAATAATTAAAAAATTGTGGAAAACAGACCTCTCTTTACAGTTATTCTTTACTATTTGGAGATAGAAAAACAAGGGCTAATGTCTCCATTTTCAACTTAATCCTTCTACTATATGCTTATCTTCTCTTTATTTTAGGAATATCTCTTAGTTATAAAAAATTCTGAAATTATACATTAACTAATAGGAAACCTAAAACCACCCCTAATGCCACCGCCTGGAGGCAATTCCTGTTAATATGTTGATGCCTTTTCTTAAGATTTTCCTCTGTCGTTCAGGTTCATTTTAAACTTGATTCATAGCATTGCATTCTCTTTAAGAATCTATCATAATCTTCCTCTGTTTGTAACTTTTTACTACTATATGTTCTGCTTCAATAGCACCCTTGTCTATGCTAATTTTCAGGTTCTTTGAACATTCTTTTTAGATTAGATTTATAACACAGGGAATTTCTTTTCATACAGTTCATGAGGTTCTCATGGCAAGTGTACTGGGGAGGTCTTCCATTCCCTCCTCCGGCGGATCACATTTTATGGGAATTCTCCACTGTGACCTGTCTGTCTTGGGTGGCCTTACACGGCATGACCCTTGGTGTCATTGAGTTATTCCAACCCCTTTGCCACGATGAGGCAGAGACATCACTCTGCTGACAAAAGTCCGTATCGTCAAGGCTATGGTATTCCCAGTGGTCACAGACGGTTGTGAGAACTGGACTTTAGAGAAGGCAGAGCACCAAATATTTGATGCCTTTGAACTGTGGTGCTGAAGAAGACTTCTGAGAGTCCCTTGGACAGCAGGGAGATCAAACGAGTCAATCTTAAGGGAAATCAACCCCGAATATTCACTGGAAGGACTGATGCCGCGCCTGAGGCTCCAGTATTTTTGTCACCTGATGTGAACAACTGACTCACTGTCAAAGTCCTTGATGCTGGGAAAGATTGAAGGCAGAAAGAGAAGAGCGTGTCAGAGGATGAGATGGTTGGATGGCATCACCGATGCAATGGACATGAACTTGGGCAAGCTTCAGGAGATGGTGAGGGACCGAGAGGCCTGGCGTGCTGCCATCCACGGGGTCGCAAAAAATCCGACACGACTGGGTGACTGAACAACATAGGGAATTTCTAGACGGAAAGATTAATCTATCCATCTATCTATGATGGTGAAGAAAGTGAATGTTACTCAGTTGGGTCTGAATCTCTGTGACCCCATAGACTGTAGCCCTCTCTGCTCCTCTGTCCATGGAATTCTCCAGGCAACAGGCAAGAATACTGGAACTCGGTGCCATTTCCTCCTCCAGGGGATCTTCTCCACCCAGGGATTGAACCTGGGTCTCCTGTATTGCAGGCAGATCCTTTACTGTCTGAGTCACCAGGAAAGCCCATACACACGCACACACACGCACACACACACACACACACATATATATAGCCATTGGACAACATATATAATATTATATCTAATCAAGGATTAGGTTAGATATGTTTATCAGAATTCTGATAAGTGTTGTCCAATGGCCTTCCTGAGAAGCTGTCTCCACCTGCATTTCCAACACCCCTGTTTGCAGATGCACAGTTAGTACCTCTTGCTTTTAAAATAAACGTTACGGCTTAGAACAGTTGAGATCTGCAGAGCAATTGTGACGATGGTACAGACATCCCCATGCATCCTGCACCCAGTCTCTGCTGTTAATTCTCGTATTAGCAGTGTTTCCTTCTAGAAAGCTACAGCAGTACATTTAGTGAATCGGTATTGGCACTTTATCACTAACTAAAGTCTATGCTGTATTCATATTTCCTTAGCTTTTACTCAACATTCGTTTTTCCTGCCCCAGGATCCCATCTAGCACACCTTGTCAGCAGGGTTTGGCTCAGTGGCATTTCATGAAGGATGAAGACAAATATCAGTGAGTGAGAAGCTCAAGGAAAGTTTTGGTGAAAATCTTGTAAACATGGCTTTAGGAAATCACTGCCGTGTTTGACAAGATCCCGCGTTTGTGGTGAACTCAGGCCAGTGCCCGGTGTCTTTCACGTGGCTAAGTGGACTGATGCTGAAGCTCCAATACTTTCCCACCTGATGTGAAGAGCTGACTCATTAGAAAAGACCCTGATGCTGCGAAAGATTGATGGCAGGAGGAGAAGGGGCCAGCAGAGGATGAGATGGTTGGATGGCATCACCGACTCAATGGACATGAGTTTGGGTAGACTCTGGGAGTTGGTGATGGACAGGGAGGCCTGGCGTGCTGCAGTTCTTGGGGTCACAAAGAGTCAGACACGACTGAAGTGACTTAGCACGCATGCAAGCGTAACTGAAGCAAAAGGAAAGACATTATTGATTTCTAGAAATGACGCTTCGCAAATGCGTTTGGATTGCACTCTGTCCCTGGTGTCCATCTAGGTAGAGCAAGGTGATTTGTTCTAGTAAATAAACAGGTACCAATACAAGTTAACCAGTGAAAACCTAGCAGGGTTCTTACTGTTTGCTGGAAAAAAGTGTTATCCTGTCCCTTTAGGAAACTCTTTATCTGTCACGAAGATTTTCTAGAAATACTATTTAGAAGCTGTGCAGTGACATAAACTGATTCCTTAAGGACTATGGATTCAGAGATTAAAATGTCAAAAAAAAAAAAAAAGAGAAACAGGAAATTTTTGGCTTATTTCTAAGACACAGCTTGTTTCCAAGAATTCTACTCCTGCTGAATCTCAACAGACAACATCTGGCACCTTTTCTTGCTTCTGTGAAGAGAAGACAATAGAAAACGAAGTGACGGGTTTTATGGGGGTTGCAGAAGATTCTCACTGCCTCAGAAGTGGTAGAGAGGGTCCACACCCTACGGCTTAGGGTCGGGTCAGGGTCAGGGCAGGGGCTAAAGTTAGGGTAGGCTTAGGCTTAGTGTTTGGGTCGGACAGAAATGCAGTCTGACTCTCCCTTGTTTGCTCTCATGTCTTGTGTGTGCCACGGTCACTGGGAGTGATATTTTGTGTGTGTGCAGGTCTCTCCCTCACGCGGTGGTTTGGTCACATGTGCCCATCTGCTCACAAGCTTGTTACTTCCTGGAACGCCTTTTCCCCCATCTCTTGTCTCCTGATTCCCAGCATTTTCTGCGGGGTCATCGCTGTTTTAGGCCCTGCGTCCTGCCTCCTTCGCTGCGCCTCAGTTCACTGTTTGTGCCCGGGCTCCGGCACAGCGCGTGGCGCATTGTGGATCCTCTGACTCTTGCGGGTCACGAGTTCGCTGCGCCTCAGTTCACTGTTTGTCCCCGGGCTCCCGCACAGCGAGTGGCGCGTTGTGGATCCTCTGACTCTTCCGGGTCACACAAGTCGCAATGACAAGTGTCATGAGCGTTAGTGGGCCTGACACCTGAGCCCGCTTCATGAGATAAGTGTGTCCTTTAGTCTCACAGGGGTCCTAAATCACCACCCCCACTTTGCAGATATGCTTAGGGAACGGCTCAGAGAGTAAGAATCTGTCTGCAATGCAGGAGACCTGGGTTCAGTCCCTGGGTCGGAAAGATTCCCTGGAGGAGGGCATGGCAACCCACTCCAGCATTCTTGCCTGGATAATTCCATGGACAGAGGAGCCTGGTGGGCTATGGTCCACGGCATTGCAAAGAGTCGGATACGACCGAGTGACCAACACTTTCACTTTGCAGTTAGGGAATCGAGGCTTTGCAAAGGCTCACTCCTGGCCCACACCCATCACCAGGAAGGGCAAGACTGGAGGCAAGCCTGGCCCCAGCTGTGGTGCTCTGTCTTCAGCTCTCTGCTTTGCTTCAAGGTCACTGCTGCCTTGCTCCCTTCAGCCCTCTGAGTCTCCACCCCATGTTAGCAAGCAGACCATTCCTGGTGGTGGTGGAGGGTCGGTGTGAGCTCGCTCGCCTCTGCCCTCAGCGACCACTGTCTGTAGCCATCTCATGGTGGCCCTCCCCTCAGCCATCCTCCATCCTGGGCCCTCTGTTGGCCCAGCATCTAACACCAGGACTTCTTCATTCCTTGGCCGCCTAGGTCCGTCAGCCTTCCGCTCCCCCTCTGCACCCACTCCCGTGCCTCTGGCAGGTCAGCGTCTGCAGGTACTGCCCCTCCCTGGTGATGCCTCTGAGACTTTACCCCATGATTCCTGTTAGACACCTCGGAGACCAGCCTTGGGTCTCAGTGAGCCTCCCCGTCCTCCAGCCCTCTTCCCCATCCGCTTCTTCCTCATCCTCTTAGATTCCACACGGGAAGGGAAAGCCACGCTCGTGGTCACAGTGTGAAGGGTGCAGCCCCAGGAGTGCTTTCCCTTCATGAAGCCTCTGACTCAGGCGGGCGCTGGCTGCACCTCTGACTCACAGGGCGCTGGCTGCACCTCTGACTCACGGGGCACTGGCTGCACCTCTGACTCACGGGGCACTGGCTGCACCTCTGACTCACGGGGCGCTGGCTGCACCTCTGACTCACGGGGTGCTGGCTGCACCTCTGACTCAGGGGGCGCTGGCTGCACCTCTGACTCACGGGGTGCTGGCTGCACCTCTGACTCAGGCGGGCACTGGCTGCACCTCTGACTCAGGCGGGCACTGGCTGCACCTCTGACTCAGGCGGGCGCTGGCTGCACCTCTGACTCACGGGGCGCTGGCTGCACCTCTGACTCACGGGGCGCTGGCTGCACCTCTGACTCAGCGGGCGCTGGCTGCACCTCTGACTCAGGGGGCGCTGGCTGCACCTCTGACTCAGGCGGGCGCTGGCTGCACCTCTGACTCACGGGGTGCTGGCTGCACCTCTGACTCACGGGTGCTGGCTGCACCTCTGACTCAGGCGGGCACTGGCTGCACCTCTGACTCAGGGGGCGCTGGCTGCACCTCTGACTCAGGCGGGCGCTGGCTGCACCTCTGACTCAGGCGGGCGCTGGCTGCACCTCTGACTCTGGCTGACTCACGGGGCACTGGCTGCTGCACTGATGGCTGACTCTGACTCAGGGGGCGCTGGCTGCACCTCTGACTCACGGGGTGCTGGCTGCACCTCTGACTCAGGCAGGTGCTGGCTGCACCTCTGACTCACGGGGCACTGGGCACCTCTGACTCAGCTGCACACCTCTGACTCAGGTGGGCGGGCACTGGCTGCACCTCTGACTCAGGCTGGCTCAGGCTGCACCTCTCTGACTCAGGCGGGCGCTGGCTCTCTGACTCAGGCGGGCGCTGGCTGCACCTCTGACTCAGGCGGGCGCTGGCTGCACCTCTGACTCAGGCGGGCTCAGACTCAGGCGGGCACTGGCTGCACCTCTGACTCAGGCGGGCGCTGGCTGCACCTCTGACTCAGGCGGGCGCTGGCTGCACCTCTGACTCAGGCGGGCGCTGGCTGCACCTCTGACTCACGGGGTGCTGGCTGCACCTCTGACTCAGGCGGGCGCTGGCTGCACTTCTGACTCACACAGTGATGGCTGCACCTCTGACTCACACAGGGCTGGCTGCACCTCTGACTCACGGGGTGCTGGCTGCACCTCTGACTCACGGGGCGCTGGCTGCACCTCTGACTCACCATGGCCCTGGCTGGGCCTCTACAGGGCTGTCCTGGGAAGAGCCTCCCGGGCAGTTGGCTAGTGCCCATCATGTGTTCAGGACCTCTGGCACTGCCCTCCACTCCCCATGACCTCGCACCTGCTCACCTCCTGGCGACCCTGCTTCCAGCCTTCCGTGCTCCCCAAGCCTCCTCCCACGGCATTCCTGCACTGACTTCACCTCCCCGCGGCCTCATTTCCACCCTGTCCCCGTGAGGGTTCCTTCCCACCCCCTCATCCAGGAGGAATACGCTGTGGGTTGTCACTTTTTCTCCCAAAGGCAGCCTGCCGCTCTCAACTGCATCTCTCCTGTGAGCCTGAGGTTGCTTCCCAGGTCTCACTGGGGACTCCCTAGTCCCACTGTGTGCTACCCTATTTTACAGTCTTATTTCCTTTCCTTTCCGAGAAAATGTGTGAAAGATATGCTTATACTAAATTCTCCCCTTCTCTCGTTTCACATTCACTTCTCCAATGAACTGTACATTGTGTTTTTACTTTCACATTTAAAATGAATTCTTAGCCTCTCGATGTCCTTGATGGATAGCAGATGGACATCCCGTTTAACTGCATAGGCATCCGGTTATCCCTTCTATTTTCCATGTTTTAGCACACTAGTATTAAAGCCCTCTTTAAACTGACTTATTATCTCGATTTCCTCTGGAGTGAATTCCCTGTCTGCTGACCCGTGCCCTCATGGGCTGCATGTCTGGTTTCTGGGAAGGTCTTCCTGGTTCTTCCTCTCCATGACTCCTGGTTTACTGAGTGACTTCTCCTCCACCCACTCAGACATCCAGCTCAAAACCCATGTTTCAAGTGCACTTTGTCTCAGTCCAAAGGCCTTGGATCTAAGCAGGTCTCCTCCCTGCATCCGAAATACAGCAGTGACCTTGAGTGAGGCTGGCTGCAGGGCCATTCCTGCTCAGAAAGGGGCAGCGAGGAGGGCAGGGCCATGCCTCGTGCAGACTGTTTCCAAAACCTGCCAGGCATGTCGTCACTTCTCAGCTGGGGCCCAGTCCTGTTTCTGGGAGCGAGGCTCCACGGCCCTGGGCTCCTGGCTCTGCCTTTTCTACAAGAAGTGGACCAGGGGTTGCGTCTGGGTAGCTGTGTGGACCTGCTTGCTGCCCAAGGCAATCTGGGGGGCTCCGAGGCTTCTCCATTGTGACTTCCTCTTTCCTGTTCAGTCAAGTCTACTGATTCTCTTAAAAACTCCATGGTAACTTTATGTACCAGTTTATAATTCTTGGCTTCCTCATGGATCAGAGATAAAGAATCTTCCTGCAATGCAGGAGACTCAGGTTTGATCCCTGGGTCTCGAAGATCCCCTGGAGGAGGGCATGGCTACGCAGTCTAGTATTCTTACCTGGAGAATCAGATGGAGAGAGGAGGCTGGTGAGTTACAGTCCATAGAATCACAGAGTTGGACATGACTGAAGTGACTTACCATGCATGCATGTTACAATTCTTTCCATGAGGCAAAAGGCATGTTTACAGAGGTGTGGAGCTCATTCAAGGTAAACGTCCCCACACTGGATCCGTGTGAGGTTCCGTGGAACAAGTCTAAGGGTCTTAAAAGCACGGTTGTCTGGTTGAAGGGCCTGCAGACACAGTCGTAAGAGTCCTTCTGTTTAGTGGAGGCCTTTTTGTTTAAGGGGAGGGTATGGAATATTTCACTGTGAATCCTTCTGATACCTTTTAAAAAACTTGAAGTGTAGTTCATTTACAATGCTGTGTTAGGTTCCGCTGTACAACAAAGTGGTTCACACACGTAAACGCTTTTTTTCCATTTTCTCTTCCATTTTAACTGATCTTGGGGTGTCGAATACACTTCCCTTTATCCATTCGATATGCGTCAGTTTGCTTCTGTTAATCCCAAACTCCACTCCATCCCCCCGACCCACCCCTCCCCCTTGACAATCACCCGTCTGTCTCCATGTCCAGGATTCTGTTTCCGTCTCACAGAGAGTTCATCTGCATCACATTTTAGATTCCACATCTAGGTGACAGCCTCTGGTGTCTGTCTTCCTCTTTCTGACAGACTGTCTATCTTTCTGGTATCTTATGGAAGGGTTTTCCCTTGAATCCTGTGAAGCTATGCCCTTAATTTGATCTCTGCCTGGACCAGCTCTCAACTGAGAACTCCTTGCTGGCCAGAAAGACTATTCTAGACTCTCAATGTCCCAAGCACACGCTACTCAAAGACTAAACAGATTGTTTTAGTTCTTCTCTCTCCTCCCACATTTTATCACAAGAGGCAAGAGCAAGGCAGCTGGTGGTTTCAGGTCCTGCGTAGAAACTTCCTGAGCGGGACCCTCATGGGTGTCAGGGAGTTTTCTGTGTCCTGCGTTATTACAGGCAGCGCTGTTGCCAAGTTTCTGCCCCCATGCAGTAAGGTTTCCTCCCCTCTGCCTTCCAGTGACACTTGCCTTAGAGCCCTTCCAACAGCCTCATCGAGGCCACTCAATCTCGGGCCTGGCATCCGGTCTCAAATCCGGCGTCACGCGTTTCAGCTTCCCGCCCCAGCACCAAATGCTGTTCCAGTTCTCTGTTGCTACTGAACAAATCACTCCAGCATGCAGCGTGTGCAACAACCACCGCTGACTGCGGTCACGGACTCTGTGGGTCAGACGTTCTGGAAGGTGGGGCTGGGTGCTGCTCAGGTGAGGGTGGGCAGGCGCAGGCTAAGGCCAATCCAGAGCCCACCTGGCTTGATGTCCCCGGGGGCTCACTCGGGCTGGAAGGTGATGCCGGTGGTGGTCTGAGAGCCCGCATGGTCTGTTACTGGAGTGTCTGCAGTGATGGTGGCTCCATGCGTCTTGGGCTCACGGCGAGGTGGCTGAGCTCCCAGAGGGGGCGTGCTGAGCAGAAGCAGCGTCTGGGAGTAAGTGAACCCCGAGACAGAGGTGGAGGTTGCAGCCTCTCCTCTCTCGCCTGGGGGTCAAGCCCCATTGCATCTGCAGACTCTTGGGTTGGAGTGAGGCCCGCGGCCAGCCCTGAACACTTCCCTGGCTTTGTGCCCATCTTGATTCACCTCTGCAGCTCGCAGCAATTGTCCTTTCCTCAGGGAAGTCTTCTCGGGTCTCCCATGGCGTCCCCTGCGTCACCCCCTGCACCAGCCCTGGGCACAGATGTGCCTTTACCTTCGTGCGCGTGACTGGGTGGTAACCAGCCTCCCCACCAGACCTTAACTCCTCGGAGGCCACAACCTACACTGTCCCCTTAGCATTTGCGATCTCAGCTCCCCGCAGAGTGTGCAGCAAAAGTTAAAACTTTGGCAGGTATGTGTTGAAGAATAGGTGGATATATTTAGCAATACTTGGGAAAAGGATGAGATGGCTGAACGGCATCACCGATTCAAGGGACATGAACTCGGGTGAACTCCGGGAGACGGTGAGGGACAGGGAAGCCCCGGCGTGCCACAGTCCACGGGTCCCAAAGTCACGGGGACGTGACTGAGCAACTGAACAACAGCCGCGACGGGAAAAGCCCTGCAAACGTTCCTGCCGTTTTCTCTGCCTGCCCTCCCTCCCCCACACGCCTGGCTCACGTCTCTGTGGCCGCGTCCTGTGTCTCCCTCCTGGGTCCGCGGCCTGTCCCTTGGACTCTTCTAGTGCTGGCACCGTGCCCGAGACTCACAGTGAGCCTGGGAGCAGGTGACTGAGGAGCGGCTGCTCAGCACTGCGCCTCACACTGCCTGCTCGGCGGCGCTTCCTCCACCAGCCACGCTCTAGCGGCACGCTGTTGGGGGCTGTGGTAGAGTGAGGAGCGTCCCTGTTGGCCATTGGGTAAATTAAAACTCTCGTCTTTCCCGTTGGGAGTTTCGGTGTGTTGCCGTCCACAGCGCTGCAGACCCCTCAGCCCCGGTGCCCTGGACAGGCACTTCCTGTTCACCCTGCCGCCCACTCATCCCGATGTGCGTCTGTGCCCAGGTGCCCACAGCCCACAGCGGCCCGCTGCCCTGCCTCTGCCTCTGTCTCATCTGTATCCACAGACCTACGTAATGCACGCAGGGTCCCTATGTCTTAAAACATTCACTTTGAACTTCTGTTATTTCATCGTAATTCCGTACAATAATCTCTTAAAATATTGTAATCCTCCTATTGCAATGACTTGTTTCCCCCCGGCATATGAATGTTATCTTTATACACTATTTTCATTAACATTCCAGCTATCTTTAGAATTTCTCTTTATTCCTAATATCAAAACTCCCAGGCTGTAGGTAGACATTTTGGTCTGCTCTCCCCACACGGTTCTAGAAAACTGCCTTCTCATGCGATAATATCAGCGTCTGCTGAGCTGTTTTACAAGAGACTTGGAGTCTCCATCACCAGACTCTGAGCAGGTGCTTTGCTGGGACGGCTGGAATACGTTGCGTCCCCTTTAATTCTTTGTGCGTGGGGGAGACGCTATTAGAAGTGCTATATGTGAATTACTGTTGGCGCTTAACGCCTGGTATCTTAGGCTCCTGTTAAGACACTGGATCTGGATTCAGAGTGGACGTCCTCCCAATGAAACAGCACCGTCCCCCTTTTCCTGATCCCCGATCTCACCCAGCCCTGATCTTTGTCCATCCTTCTCATACTTTGATTTTATATACATGATATTATAATATAAGTACATACGACATAGGGTATGTGTATGTTCCACTGGTAATAGCCATGTGTGTGTGTATAAAATGCAAAACAGAGCAGAAGCCTCCTGCCGCCTCCACTCCTCACATTCACATGGGCAAGGTCTCCTTACTAGATTTCTGTGAGTTGTAAAGAAGTTGTGCTTTCACAACAAACAGCTAAATTTATTTAGCTCATGTATAAAGTTGTACAAACAACATATATGCCAATAAACATAAAGTACTAGAGAATATTTGCTCACCCCCGTGAGACAGAGAACTTTCGGTGAGGCAAGTCCTGCTTGTTTCCTGACGGAAAGGTGAGGGCGTGGGCCACGCTGCAGATGAGTGGAAAGGAGGGCAGATCACGGAAGGTGTTGATCTCCCTGCAGGTGAAGAGTGTGTGTATTTAAACCGTGCATCTTCTGTTCCCGTTACCAGGGGGGCCGCTGCTGTCTTTAGAGCCTTTTCCATGGGTTTGTGCATCTGTGTGTGAAGATGGGATGCTAGGGGGCTTCCCGGTGGGCCAGTGGTTAAGTCTTCACCTTCCAATAAAGGGGTTAAGGGCTCAATCCCCGGTTGGGGAGCTATGGTCCCACATGCCTCATGGCCAAGATAACCAAGACTTAAAGCAGAAGCAACACTGTAACAATCTGAATAAAGACTTTAAAACCAGTCCACATCAAAAAAAATAAATAAACAGAGAAAAGATGCTAAAAAGCCCCTGATCACATGGATGGCGTGTCACACGCATCTTCTGTGTGGACGGAGCACCCGGCTCCTCCTGTTCCTGGGGCGCCTGGTTTTCCTTCTGATCAGAACACAGGCTCCGACTTCAGAACGGAATTGGGCTCCCCATCGTCTTTCTAGGTGTTTAGGAGGCCAGGTTGCAACATGTTGTTCAGACCAAATTCTGTGTACCTTCCAACAAGTACCTCCTCTAAGACAAGGCAAATAAATGTAGAAAAGGTTACGTCTGGCCACATTGGTTGTAAAAATTATTGCTTGTCCGTCTGAGCCCCATGTAGTTCTCTGTATCTGTCCAACTCACGTGGTTTACACGTTCCTCTTGGAGCTTACACGTTTTAAAAGCTGGGTTCTTTAAAAAGAAGGTAAAAATAAATGTGGGTAGGAAATGAGACGCACATATTAATATCTGTCCCTGTTATTTATTTGCTATGAAAATAATACATGCTAGTCGAAACTGAAACTTGAGAAAAAACAAAAACCAGCTAATCAATTTGCTAGTGCTACATAACATTAAATTCCCTTCCCCTGAGAAATACTGCAGTGTTGAAAGGAAATACGTCTTTATTCTGGCGAGTCCTTCTAACCAGCCCTCTCCTAAGGCATCTGCGGCTGGTCAGCTATCCCGGCACGTCCCGGGCTGGGGGCGCCCCGGGCAGGCCCTCTGCGGTGGGGGGACCTCGGCGGCATCCCGTTCCCGCCGCAGCGGCGGGGCTCCCGCGCGTGTAGTGCGGGCGCTGGGCCAACAGGTGGCACAAACGCCCCGGCCTCGCACGGCTCCCTCTCCGCGCCCCCGGGCGGCCCGCGCGGCCCAGAAGGGCTGCGGGCGCGCGCACCTCGGCGGGCGGGTCCGGGGCCCGCGGGGCGGTCCGGCCCAGGTCCCTCGAGCCGGCAGCGGGCCCGGGAGCGGCTCCGGCCCGCGCGCCCTCTGCTGGCCGCCCGCGGACTCGCCGGCGCGTGTGGCATCGTTCTCTGCCCGCACAGGATGGACAGGTGCGGGCTGGGCAGGTGCGGCTGGACAGGTGAGGGCTGAGCAGATGAGGCCTGGACAGGTGTGGCTGGACAGGTGCTGGCTGGACAGGTGTGGCTGGGCAGCTGCAGGGCTGGACAGGTGAGGGCTGAGCAGGTGCGGCTTGGCAGGTGCCACTGGACTGGTGCAGGCTGGGCAGCTGCAGGGCTGTCTGCCGGCCGGCGGGGCAGGGATTGCAGACCATGCGGGGGCTGGACCCGGGAGGGGCAGGGCTGGGCCTCTGTCGGGGGCTGGCTGGGTACCCAGATTCGGAGAGTCCCACTGTTCTCGGTGTTAACCACTCGAGGACTCGGGGGAGCAGCGTCCCAGTCTCCTCCCACAGTGTCTAGGGACCCTAAGGTTGCAGTAGAGCCGCCCCTCCCCCGCCTCCTTCTGGAAGGCTCCTTCCAGCCGTGTGGGCGGCGGGGAGTGGGGGCAGGCCTGTCACTCCCGGTTCCAATTCACTGGAGAGGAGCCTTGCCGGAACCTGCTTTTAATGTGTCAAATCAGAAAGTCACTTCCCAGCAATAAGGTGTGAAGGGGGTACAGCCTCCCTGGGGCCTGGCGGGGCCTCTGCCGCGGGTGACAGGCTGGCTTCCCCCAGGCAGCCGGGGGTGGGGGGCCTGGGCGCCTCCTGCCTGGCCTCAGCCTGACTGCTACCCGCCTGTCTGACCAGGCGATGCCTGGTGTCCGGGGGGGCCTCAGCGGACACAGTGCCTGCAGCCTGGCCTGTGGGGGAGCCCACTTTCTCAGGCATCCGTGTCACCTACCGTTTTCCCTGCGCCCACACTGGGGAGGTCGCCCCACCTGGTCCTGCGGTGTTCCGACAAAGCGAGGCCTGACCCTAGACCTGCTTCATTGTCGGGCTCTATTGTCAGAAACACCTTAGACACGGGCCGTGATGAAACGCTGCCCTCACACGCCTGCTCGTGAGTGGGAAGCGTCGCTGTGTCCGTGGAGAGGGCCTGGGAGGGAGCCCACCGCCCCTGCGGTCCTCCTGGCTCAGTGAGCCTCCTGTTCACGTACATAATCCAATCCTTCACCTCCAGTGAGAGGCTTCTTTTGTGTCCCCATTCTACAGATGAGGAAATGAAGTCCCCAGGTGACTGGCTGGCCGGCTGGGACCTGACGGAGCTGCCAGCCTGGTGTGTTCACACCTGGCCCTGGGCACTTCAGCAGGGGGGACATCCTCCCCAAAGTCGGGAACGTCGCTGTGCTTGAACCCAGGACACTCAGTCCTGTCGGAGACAGACTCTCACGGGGATGACCCCGGCAGCCGCTCCCGCTTCCCTCTGACCAGCCCTCCTCGTCTTCCAAGCCTGACCAGGGCCAGGGGTCCAGGAGTGGACGTGTGACGGAGCCGAGGTCACATAACCCCTGACCCCAAGTGGGAGGGGCGGCTGTTTAGGATGAAAGGTCTGTGAGTCTCCATTTCACCTGAAATTGTCAGTGGTTTTGATCTTTTCATCCAAAATGACTGGAATTGGAAAAAAGCGGGTGAGTGGAATTTAAAGAGAGCGAAAGATGAGGAACTTGAAATTCATCATTGCCTCTACTTCAGGCTTTTATGGACAAGACCTGACGTGGTCCTTTGTGGGACTGAAGCTCAAGGGCGCACGTCATCACGGTGAAGAGAGCATCTGTTGAATGCTGGCTGCACCTGCTTTTGTCTGAGGGGTGATTTTATGAGGCTGACATTTAAGAAGTCAGAATTTTAGCTCATTTCAAAGCCAGGGGAACAATCTCCAGCTGTGTCGCCTTGTGGTGGCAGTCCGTCCGAACGAAGCCTGACTTTGAAGTTGCCTTGACCTTTTAAATGTCTCCGTCAATGCGAGGTGTGATGCTTGGGGGGACGCACGGAGTCAGATCTTTTCCTCTTTAATTGATTCCATTTAAAACATGTTATGCAAGGACCGGAACATTAATTGCCAATTATTTTCATAAAGCCAGGAAGAAAAACATGAAAACCAAATAGAAGGGATATGAGTGGTCAAATCAACACACAATACAGGTTTGAACACGTGCGGCCTCCCTGCGCCCAGAGACCAGCAAATTCACAGAACGGCAGCCACGCAAAATGAAAATACCGGTTTTCGCCATCGGGCTGACGCGCATTCCGCTCTGCTAGGCTGGGGGAGCGGTCAGTGCCGGTGATGGAGCAGCGAGAGCGGCCCTTTTGTGACCGGGTGGCGGGTGGGTGTGTAAATCAGGCCACGTTTAACGGAAAGCATTCTGAGCCCTGAGCAAGGGAGCTTTGTGTAGTGGCTTTGACCCGGTGATTCCCCTTCTAGAAAAAGAAGGAAAAAAAAAATCCCACTCATCCCAGTATAATTTATACTGGGGGAAGGCTGGAAACAGCCCACTTTTGTAAGAGCAGGGCGGTTAAACTAAATACGGTGAACCGGAGGGCGGACTGTCCCCAGCAGGGGACATGTGTCTGAGAGGGCATGTCCGGAGGCACAGACAACGGAACGCTGCTGTGTTAAAGAGAAGCAAGAAAGACAATTGTATCAATAGGACCTATCGGTTTACAAAAATCCCGTATTTGTATATGTATGCACATTGGCATATATGTGTATATACACAAACATTTATGAAAACCATATACACACAATATACTTACGCTTGGCTGTGTGTGTTCATGCTCAGTCACGTCTGACTCTTTTGCAACCCCGTGGACTGCAGCACATCGGGCTCCTTTATCTGTGGGATTTCTGGGTGAGAATACTAGATGGGTTGCCATTTTTTCCCCGGGGAACTCTCTGACCCAGGGATCATGCCCATGTCTCCTACGTCTCCTGCACTGGGAGGTGGGTTCTTTACCACTGAGACACCTGGGCAGTCATATATATATACTTATATGTGAATTTATTTTATGAAAGCTGAGAGGGAAACGAGACAGTGTGGCAGATACGGCAGCGGCGACACGTTGGTGAGGAGGTTTAATGGGTCATTTCCAAAGATTTGTTATTTCAGTTGTTCCGAACTTTCTAAAGACAGGTTTTGTTTTCCTAAAGATTTTTGGACACAGATTTTTGATTCCAAAAATCAAGGGAGGTGTTTAACCAAAGAGTTTGGTCCACCTCTTGCCCTCTGTCCTGACTGTGTGGCTAGGACATGGTGTTTTAACCCACTGTTGATAAAGGAACCTCGGCCCGGACCCCCAGAGAGTCCTGCACCTCCTCAGGATGCCCGGGGGTGGGATGTGAAGGTCCCTGCTGGCAGCCAGGAGTCACGGTGACCCTCTGTGGGCGCAGGGGCACCCAGACAGGAGCCAGGTCAGCACCCAGCTGCAGCCCCAGGGAGCCATGCCGCTTGCTGAGCTTCTCACTTGGGGGTCGGGGTCCCAGCTGCATCTCGGGCGACCAGGGGAGCCCCAGGAAGGGATGCGACTAGGCGGAGTCAGTGGGGCCCCCCGAGCCCCCTGCCCACGGCCCACTGTGTTGGCCTCCGTTTCCAGCGTCCGTGGCGGTCTGTGGGCTCCAAGAGAGCGGCGTCCATCCTGGCTGACTGCACAGCCCACTTGGTCGCCTGTGGGACGCACACAGCTCTGTAATTGTTTGCGGGCAGCTCCGGGAGGCGGGGGCCCCGTCCATCTCCCTGGCTCCCGGGTTCACTGAGCCTGTGACCTCCTGCCTGGGTGGGTGCACCCTCCACTGGCTGCACGGCCTCGGTAGGCAGGCAGTGATGATGCCATGTCCCAGCTTCCCTGGAACTCCTGGGGAAACTGACATAGGATCCAGGGCAGGAAAGCCAGGCGGGGGGCTTGGAGGAGGAGCTGAGACACCAGGCAGGAAAGGTGGACCTCTGCCCATGCGAACTTCTGACCCACATTTTCATCCGATAGACTGTGCCCCAGGAACGTGCCTGGGTCGGTTCTGATCCCTCCGCGGGTCGGCCTGCTCCTCGTGGAGGGGTGAGCAGTCGTGCCCTGAGCCTGCGAAGCTGGGCTCAGCCCCCTGCACACGTCGATTCCCGAGCCTCTGGTGCGGGACGTGGGGCTGATGCGGGACTCGAGGCTGGAGTCTAGCTCAGGAGGCCGGGAAGAAGCGGCAGTGTGAAACCCCAAGGTTTCACCTCCCTTCCACACGAATGTGGGCCCTGCTCACGTGGAGCAGGCCTCTGAGGATAGGTCTGCAGGCTGGAGAGGGGCAGACTTTCTTGATTGCCAAGAACACTGACCTCTATTTATAGCTCGGCTTCCTTCAGGAGGATCAAGAACTTCCGAGTCCGTGCCACTTCTGGGTCCGTGCCACACCGCCTGAGGGCAGAACCCATCCAGAGTCCGAGGATCACTCCCCGTTTTCCTGGTTATTTTATCCAATATTAATTTCGTGGTAAGTGTTTCAGTCATTTTTCCTGCTAGCAAGTTTTCCCTGAGCATTTAACTTGATTTTCATTAAAAAAATAATCCTCTCTCCACGTTTGTGAGATTGCATAACATTTAATTAATTTACATATTTTAATGATGAAGCACAAGCTGGAATCAAGATTGCTGGGAGAAATATAAATAACCTCAGATATGCAGATGACACCACCCTTATGGCAGAAAGTGAAGAGGAACTAAGGAGCCTCTTGATGAAACTGAAAGAGGAGGGTGAAAAAGCTGGCTTAAAACTCAACATTCAAAACATGAAGATCATGGCATATGGTCCCATCACTTCATGGCAAATAAATGGGGAAACAATGGAAACAGTGAGAAACTTTATTTTTCTGGGCTCCAAAATTACTGCAGATGGTGACTGCAGCCATGAAATTAAAAGACATTTGCTCCTTGGAAGAAAAGCTGTGACCAATGTAGACAGCATATTAAAAGGTAGAGACATTACTTTGCCAACAAAGGCCTGTCTAGTCAAAGAAAATGAAGTTGCTCAGTCGTGTCCAGCTCTTTGTGACCCCATGGACTGTAGCCCACCAGGCTCCTCCATCCATGGGGTTTTTCAGGCAAGAATTCGGGAGTGGGTTGCCATTTCCTTTTCCAGGGGATCTTCCCAACCCAGGGATCAAACCTGGGTCTCCCGCATTGCAGGTAGACACTTTAGAATCTGAGCCACCAGGGAAGCCCTAGTCATGTACAGAACGTGAGAGATGGATAGTAAAAAAGCCTGAGCACCAAAGAATCGATGCCTTCGAACTGTGGTGCTGGGGAAGACTCTTGAGAGTCCCTTGGACTGCAAGGAGATCCAACCAGTCCATTCTAAGGGAAATCAACTCTGAATTTTTATTCGTTGGAAGGACTGATGCTGAAGCTGAAGCTCCAATACTTTGGTCACCTGATGCAAAGAGCTGACTCATTGGAAAAACCCTGATGCTGGGAAAGATTGAAGGCGGGAGGAAAAGGGGATGACAGAGGATGAGACGGTTGGATGGCATCATGGACTTGATGGACATGAGTTTGAGCAAGCTCCGGGAGATGGTGAAGGACAGGGAAGCCTGGCGTGCTGCAGTCCGTGGGGCCGTGAAGCGCTGGACACGACTTAGTGACTGAACAACGACAGAAGGGCGTGACTGGCACAAGCAAATCGTTGAAGGGCTGATTGTGCATCTTGGAAAATGTTCAAGCCAAATGCCGGAGGCAGAAGGCCAGGCACCTGGCAGAGCAGCCTTCTTAGACACAGGCCCCAGTGGGGGCGTCTCAGGCGCAGGAAGGCAGGAAGCTGGGTCTGAGGGGGGCTTGAGGGGAGAGCTAGGAGGGGGTCGCTGCTGTTGTTCAGGAGGGTGTTGTGGATTGACTGTGTCCCCTTCCCCAAATCCACATGTTGAAGTCCTAGCCCCAGGACCTCTGAGTGCAATCTTTGAAAACAGGGTCTTTGTGGAGGGGATCAGGTCATAGTGAGGTCACGAGGTTGGGCCCTAATGCACTCTGAGTGGTGTCCTTGTGGGCTTCCCGGGGGGTTCGTTGGTAGAGAACCCCCCTGCCATGCAGGAGTTGTGGATTTGATCCCTGGGCTGGGAAGACCCCCTGGAGGAGGGCATGCCGACCCACTCCAATATTCTTGCCTGGAGAGTCCCATGGACAGAGGAGCCTGGTGGGCTACAGTCCAGGGGGTTGTGAAGGGTTGCATGCAACTAAGCACAGAGGTCAAGGCTGAAGCAGTTAATGTGAGAAAAACAAGGCACTTTTTTGGGGGAAAACAAAAAGCTGTGAAAGGAAGGGAATAGAATTAGTCTATGATTCCACTTCACCAGATATAAAGTCCATAATGTAAATATGGTTCATTGATTTTTCATGCTTTAGAATAAATCATATAGAAATCAGAGAATTCTTAATTATGATTATGTAATAGAACATAAATGTTATCACATTTGAGGATATAAAGGTAAATTATGAAGAGAATTTGGGAGGTGGGCGGGAGATGGATGAGTTGATGGAGCCGTGAGGGGTGTCAGGAGCTCATGCCGTGATTTAGGGAAACAAATATTTACTCCACAGTTAATGGAACAAGAAGTAAATTCCGACTCTATGATGTAAAGTGCCAAAGGGATCAATCAATGCAGGAGCCAAAACGGTCCGACGTGAAGACGGCGAGGTATTGGAAATGCGCTGAGGTCACGTCTCCCACTCTGGGCGTGGGAAGTCTATAGACATATTATTAGGAGATGTGAATGTAGAAGTAACTGGAAGAACCATTACCAGCAACAATTAGCAGGGGTCTTTCCCAGGGAAAGCGCTTCCTTGGTGACTCAGATGGTAAAGAATCTGCCTGCAAAGCCGGAGACCCAGGTTCAATCCTTGGGCCAGGAAGATCCCCTGGAGAAGAGAATGGCACCCCACTCGAGTATTCTTGCCTGGAGAATCCCATGGACAGAGGCGCCTGGTGGGCTACAGTCCGTGGGGTCGCAAAGAGTCAGACAGGACTGAGCCACTAACACTTTTCCCAGAGAATGTGTGCTTGGACTGTGGGGTGAGAGCTTGGCTGGGTTTCACCATTTGATTTTAAAGTCCGCGTGCAGCTGGGTTGTTTTGTAACAATTTAAAAGTGCAATTTAAAATTTCGGTGCTTTAATAACCCCCAAGTCGTCCTCTGCTTGTTTTCACAGCGCGGTTCATTTTAAAGCCAAACGTACACTGCGTTTAATTGCCTGTCAGCCAGGCTCCCGTCAGGTACGCTCCTGCCACTGACCTTCTCTTGTGACGGATAATTGAGAGCTGACTCTGAAAAGAGATAGAAGCTTAAAATAGCTGCTGTGAAACGGCCGACATATCCTCACGACGGGATAACTAATTCCTGATGCAGAATATTTTCATGGTGACATTTCCCCCGTGACATCCGCGTGTCAGTGACACAGAGGCCCCAGAAGGGGAGCACGTGGCTAATGGCAGGGTGGGTGACGTGTCTTGCCCCTCGGCTGTCACTGGGCCCCCCTTTGCTGGAGCCTGCCAGCTGTGGGGGCACCGCGTCTTCCCCTCCCAACTCCACATAATTAAACCCAACCAGAGTCACCCTCATTATAAGCACGTCTCCCGGTAACGTCCAAACTGCGTGCTCCTCAGGACCCTGCTGGGGCAGGAGGTCTGGTCTGTATTCGGCCACCACCAAATGAGGTCCTTTCCGCAAACCGCAGAAACAGACCGATAAAACATACCGGAGCAAATCAACGCAGAAGTGGCGGCTGGAGATGGTAATTGAGGAAAACCATGTGCCCTTAATTTGGTGGTATGAAACTTAATGACACAGGCTGGCACCTCGATAATTTTGTAATTGGAGCCAGTGCGATCTCCGAGGTAATTAATTGGGTGGAAATAACCATCTTTCATCACTAATAGGAGAGGCCTGTGAAGTCGCAGCGCTAGAGCTGGGAAATAACTCCGTGTTCCCGCGTCACACAGCCAGGTGTCCAGGCTGCATGTCCAAACAGAGACTCTCGGGCCCACGGGGATGAAAGGAATCAGGCTTCCAAGCCCGTCCCCGTGACTGCAGTCAAGTCCTCCACATTATATCCCTGGGGTTGCTTGGAACTTTGTTAGTTGTTTAAAAATTGTGCCGTTACGCAGGCAGACCAGACAAAGGACGACGGCCGATGCGTTTAAACTGCGCTCTTTCCAGTGTGTGTTGACTCCACCTGCTGTAGATGCCACGGGCAGAGGGTCCTCCCGGCAACATGGTGTTTTGTGTAAAATTGGTGAACAGCGCCCTGGCTGCGTTACAAAGCCAGAGAACAGCTTTTTCTGGAGAGGCTGCGTGGCCGAGTGCTGACACAGGGAGACCTGGAACCCTCCGGGTGCAGCGCCGGCCGGGCGTGGCTGCGGGCGGTTCCCGTCCTGCGGGTGTGGGGTCGTGAGCCCCGTCACGGCCTGGCCGGAGGCCGAGCTGGATGACCTGGAAGCCTGCTCCTGTGGTCAAAGGGGGTTAGAATGTGGCGGCTAAATACCCGAGAATCTCGCGCTTGTTTAAGCAGAGAGGAGAAAGTGAGGCTGTCCTGTCCCCCCAGGGGCCGTGCAGACCACGGCTGCCGTCCCAGTGCAGGGGGACCGAAGCTCAGGGACGGGACACCCAGATGCCCCGTTCGGGCGTGTGTCCTCGGAAGACCTCCCCGCCTGGAGACAAGATGAGAAACGGGCCTGTGGAGGTGTTGACCTGGAGCTCAGGCAGGGAGGCTGGGGTCCTCCGTTCCAGGAGCATCACGAAGGGAAGACAACAGGGATCCCCCTACCACCCGCCCGAGTACAGCAGACACAGTCAGGCCGTGATCAGGAGAGAACCTGCGTGTCTCCGTGTGAGCCACCTCTTCAAAGATGTGCCGATAGGCCAGGAAGTGAAAGAACTCACTTCCCCTTGTCGTCACCATGGGACGTGCAAATTCTGCAACTCTCAGCATCCTCCAGAAAAGGTTCTCCCCTTCCCGTTTTACTGTTTGAAAGAACATTATTATTATTTTTTCTTATTGTGGAAGGAATGCTGCTTGTTACAGAAAACACAAAACTTACTGAAACCATCATGTTCTTAAAAAGCTACTCAGGGCTTCCCGGGTGGCTCAGGGGTGAAGAACCCACCTGCCAATGCAAGAGACAGAAGAGGTGCGAGTGCCATCCCTGGGTCGGGGAGATGCCCTGGAGGAGGGAATGGCCGCCACTGCAGCGTTCTTCCCTGGAGAGTCCCATCGACAGAGGAGCCTGGCGGGCTGCAGTCCATAGGGTCTCGAAGAGTCAGACACGACTGAGGGGCTAAACAGCAGCCAGAGACTAGCGTGTGCGTGACGGGGCCTCATGAAGTCAGTCTGGAAGACTTCCTTCTCTCTTGACTCTGCCAAGCGTTCAACCTTTGTGTTCCCTCAAAGCTGGAAAATATTCAGCAAGGAAAAATCCGTTACAGTTTATTTCTTTTTCTAAATAATGAAAACATTTCAGTATTTATATTTCCTCTGAATTCAGCTTTTGCCACTTCCTTTTCATTTTTGTGGGTTGGGTTCTCATTTTACTTTTTAAAAATGCCTTTAATTGAAATCTTTCTTTACTCTTTGAGTAGTGATGTAAGATTTTGTTCTTCAAACTGCGTAATTGGCTTTTATTTTAAACCCCTGCTATTTGTCTCTCCAATTTCCTTTCATTGTCCTTAGACTCTGGCAAAAATACATCATCCAGTAAATTCATTAAGGATTTTTGTGAAAACTCACATTTGACTATTTTCCATAAACGTTTGACTGTTGTTCTAAGTGACGGAGCAGAAGTCTTTGCCTTTAGAAAGCAGTTTGTTTCATAGACACTAATTTACAATTTATTTATCATGTTTCACAGATCCTGTTGTTGTCTTGGCTTGATCTGTTGCAGGCGGAGAGGGGTTTAGCTTTGTTCGTTCTTGATGTAAGTTTAAATTTCTCCTTGTATTTCTGTTTCCTTCCTGCAGTATCTAGCTAACCAAGGTTCTGACAATTTCCCTCATTGAGTGTTATGAATCGTGTCGGTTTAAAAGGCCCTTGTTATCGATTAGATGCTTTCCCGTCCTGCGGTTGACTCTGGAGGTGGTCCGAGTTGACACGTGGGCGTGGAGACTGGACAGCCGGCCAGGCCCCCCGCCCTCCCTCTGAGGACCTGTCCGTTCTGTGCCCTGAGTGGCCTCTGCTGTGCCGATTGGTGGGGACACTTCCTGGCCCTTCAACGTGGGCTTGCCAGCTGGGAACCCTGGGTGTAAAACTCCCCGGAGCAGACGGGGCTGAAGCTGCAGCCTGAAGCAGAGCCCCTGCTGAACAGCAGACCCACAGCCGGACACAGGCTTGCTCTTTTCACTGTGAAACTTGGAAGGTCGTTTGAGCAGCGTTATGTCAGCAAAAGCCTGCCTGAGACACGGCGCTTTCATATTATTTCAGAAATCTTTGCAAGAGGTTGTCGAAACATGGGGGTAAGTTTTTCCTCTTGGAGGAGTATATTCTCACGGAGGCAGACAAATAAGGATTCCAGATAGCTTTGGATCCACTGTTTCAGATTTTAAGAAAATTTTGTTCACTGTGTTGTAAGTAAAACTGATGTCTAAGAAAATCGTTAACTGATAAGAGAAAAACTGGAGGATGAGTCCTCTAACTTTATAAGGTATTTATAAATAGAATAGCAATTCTTTCGAATCAGACTTAAATCCAAAGGAATTTTAGGATTTTAAGTTTGTGACTTTCTTATGTGTGATTAATATAGTAAATATTTTTCATTTTATTTTATATTATAGTCGATTTACCAAGTTGTGTTAGCTTCAGGTGTACTGCCAAATGACTCGGTAACACGTAGGTGTATATCCGTTTCTTTCAGATTCTTTTTCCAGATAGGCTATCGAAGACTGATTAGTAGAGTTCCCTGTTGCACAGTAGATTCCTGCGGATTATCTGATTTATATGTAGTAGTGTGTGTATGTTCATTCCCAACTCCTGATGGATCCCCCTCTGGCCCGTGTCTCCTCTTTGATAAATATAAGTTTTTGAAGTCTGTGAATCTGCTTCTGTTTTGTAAATAAGTTCACATATCATTTTTTCAGATTCTGCATATAAGTGATATAATATATTAGTTGTCTTTCTGTCTGACTTACTTAGCTTTGTGTGATCATCTCTAGGGGGGTTTTCCCGACCAAGGATTGAACCCAGGTCTCCCGCACTGCAAGTGGATTCTTTACCGTCTGAGCCTCCAGGGAAGCCTCTCGGCCCACGCATGTTGTTGCAGATGGGATTGTTTCATTCTTTTTATGGCTGAGTAATGTTCCGTTGTTTGTATGCACACTTCTTTGTTTACTCCTCTGCTGACGGGCGTTTAGAGCACCTCCGTGGCCTGAATATTATAAACAGTGCTGCTGCGAGCACCGGGTACGAGTATTTTTTGGAATTATGGTTTCCTCAGAATTAACGCCCAGGAGCGAGAATGCTGGGTCATGGGGCTTCCCGGGTGGCTCAGACTGTAAAGAATCTGCCTGCAGTGCAGGAGACCGGGGTTCAGTCCCTGGGTCCGGAAGATCCCCTGGAGAAGAGAATGGCTGCCCACTCCAGGACAATGGGGAGTTCTACTGGACAGAGCCTGGACAGTTCCATGGACAGAGCCTGCTGGGCTAGAGTCCGTGGAGTTGCAACGAGTCGGACACGACTGAGCGACCAACATGCGAGACACACACACACACACACACACACACACACGGCAGCGCTGTTTTCAGTTTTTTAAGGAAGCTCCGTGCTGTTCTCCACAGTGGCTGCACCAATTTTCATTCCTAACCGTAGTAAATGTCACTTTAAACCAGGTCCCTGAAGCAGTCTATTACCTGCACAAAAGCCGCCCTCGGGCAGTGACACACCTGAGCAGCCTCTGGACCGAAAACACAAGAGTGGAGGGGCTGGCGGAGTGAAAACTCCGGGCCTTTCCGTGTTCAGTAAGTCCCGACATCACTTCCTGTGTTGCCTGCTTGGGGCGGGTGAGGGCTCAGCCGTGGGAAATCTCTTTTATATCCACATGTATTTTATGTTAAATTTTATTAAACACATTTCCATGTATTTTTCTAAAATTTTTTTTTAGATTTAACAAAACATTGTACAGATAGAAATAATTTCTTATTTTTCTCCAAGGAGATAACTTTTTCTTCTCACCTTTCCCATCTCTCTATTTTGCTTCTTGTCAAAGGATGCTCACATTTTAAACCCATCTTAAAAAAAAAAAAAAAGACACCCTGCCTATGTGAGCGGAATTCCCTGGTGGCTCAGATGGTAAAGAATCCGCCTGCAATGTGGGAGACCTGGATTCGATCCCTGGGTTGGGAAGAGCCCCTGGAGAAGGGAAAGGCTACCCCCTCCAGTGTTCTGGCCTGGAGAATTCCATGGACTGTATAGTCCACGGGGTCGCAAAGAGTCAGACACAACCGAGCGACTTTCACTTTACTTCACTCACTGCTCATGTGAGTAGACAGTGAGTCTTATCACCCAAAATGGAACAATTTAAAGGTGAGAGACTATACCGTCTCTAGGGGAGCTGATCACGTCCCAGAATGAACTCTGGAAACAGAGGGAAGGTGGTGGGTTTGCAGGCCCAGGGGGCTGCCTGGTGGCGGTGTTCTGGGGGCTCTGTGTGCAGGGGTATCAGCTGGGCCTGGCCTCTCTCTGTGACTTGTCTCAGCTGATGGAGGGAGTGGGGACGTGAGGAGAGCTGGCCTGGCCTGTTTTCTTCCCTGGGATGGAGCAGACTCTCACAATTTCTCAGTCCCAGCAGCTCCAAGTGCTCAGGCCTGTGAATCCGAGAACCATGGCTGCGTGGCTGGGTGCTGCTACTCGCCTTGGCCTGCGCCCCTCGCCCCCATTCTGGGTGGTGACCATGGCAGATGGGGGCGGAGGGCCCTTTTCTGAAGTGAAACGCAAACCTTCTGACGTGAGAGAGCTTGTTACGCTTCTCTGATGTGAAGTCACCAGCTGCTGGCACTCAGGTCCCTGCGGGGAGTCTGGGGCTCCTGCCGGGCTGGGGGCTGGGTCCGCGCTTGATTCGGGAGTGAGCTGTGTTTCCTTCTCACCAGCATTGCTCTGAGGCTGAGATGCTCCGAGATGAACCGCCGGACCACCACCTTCTCTCCCCACGTCCCCAGACCTTGGTGCTGCGTTTGCTTCCCGCCTGTGGCCGAGGTCGAGTGCTCAGCTACTGACGGAGCGCAGGCCTCAACCACAGGGTGACAGAAATCACGTATCTGGGCTCACCCTGAAACGGCACTGAAGGCCAGGCTCCGCATCGATTCATGGTTCATCTGGAGGGTTTATTTTTAGGCTGCTGTCCTGGCCCCATTCACCTGTGCGGCATGAGCCAGAGTGATAATCCGTCCCCAGTTAGGAGCCGGAGGCACTCTCAGCGCGGTTTTCACCTGGAAATAAGGCGAAGTGGGTCACTTTTAATTCCTCGCGCTTCACTGCATCATTTGCATTCAACCTGATTTTCATGATCTGTTTGGTGACTCGTAAACTATTAATTCAAGTAGATTTGGTTAAGTTTCTTTCCTAAGGGCTGTCCTTAATCACGTCATAATTGTTTTGATCCTTCATTTTACTGCTAAAGTCTCAGAAGACAGTGAGGAGTGTCTACTAGGCAGGAAAAAACCCCAGTCTTCACACCTGTGTCTCCGTGGCTCCCCTAATGGAACACTCCACTCTGATACTTTCTGTCTCTGAACCTGTGGGTTTCCCCCACACCAAGCAGTTCTGGGACACCAGCTGGGGTCCTACAGCCTCAGTTCCGACACTGTCTCCCTGGAGACGGCGTCAGATCCCACAGGCGAGGGGCTCAGTCCCATGAGATCGCCCCGCTTGTCAGATGCCAACGGCAGGTAGCGGGTGCCCAGGTTGCCCCAACTACAAGTGGGAGGCCTCGCCACCCCTCCTCAGGATCAGTTGATTTGCCAGAGCAGCTCACGGAGCTCAGTTCACCGCGTTAGTAAAGGACGGGATAAAGCACACGGCTGAGCAGTCAGGGGAAGAGATGCACGGCCACGTCTGGGGGTCCCGAGAGCCGGAGCTTCCGTCCCCGTGAGCTGGGGTGACCCTGCTGGGTACGCGGCTCTGCTCATCCACCCGGCAGCTCAGAGAGCCTGTCCTATGGGATCTGGGGGGAGGTTTCCTCTTGGAGACGTGCCACTCTTCTCTCCACCTCCAGCCCCTCGTCCTTCTCTGGAGGATGGGGCTCAGGGCTGAAAACTCCAAGCTTCTAACCATAGTTTCTTCATTCTGGTAACTAGGCCCCACCCAGAAGCCCAGCCGGAGTCTCCCCATGAGAACAGAGGGCACTCTTACCGCTCAGCAAACCACTAGGGTTTTAGGAGCCCTGCGCCTGGAATCGCAGGCAGAGGCCAGCATGTGTGTTTCTAACTCACGTTCCCTTTCAGAAGGCCTCTCGCTGTTCCCCAGTATGCTCACTCGCCATATGTCAGAAGAACCCCTGAGCTCCTGGCTCCGTTGAGAATTTCTCCCAAATGCTATCAACAGGTGGCCCAGTGGTAAAGAGTCTGCCTGCAATGGAGGAGCCAATGAAGACCGGGGTTTAATCCCTGGGTTCGGAAAATACCCTGGAGGAGGAAATGGCAACCCACTCCAGGACTCTTGCCTGGAGAATCCCCAAGGACAGAGGAGTCTGGGGGGCGACAGTCCATGGGGTCACAAAGAGTTGGGCATGACTGAGCGACTTAGCATGGCAAGAGTAGAAAACCGAGTGAAGCAACTTCCTTTGACATGAAGTGAATCACTGGTTCTTAGCAAAACTCCACGGAAAGGAACATCTGAGAGTCATAACACGGATTTAATTCAGACATTGATATGAAAATCAGAATCACTAGCGGATTTCTAAAAATGAATAATATAAATGGTATACGAAAAGAGCTATGTCATAGTCAAGCATGAGTCACAGAAGAGAGAAGACTAATTATCATCTCATGATCATTGCTATGAGGAATAGGCTTTTTTTTTTTTAAAGTAAAGGCTTTCCTCTTAATAAAACTGCCATTATGCAAAAAATATTGACAAATGCTAGGCTTCTGTTTCAGTGTGTAAGACTGGGAAATTGTATCATGTTTGTGAATTTTTTGTATAAATCTCATATCTAGGATAAGCATTAATTCATGTAGGGAAACCTCGTGTTTTGTTTAAATAATCGAATGATTAGTGTTAATAACAAATACAAACAAACCCCTGGTGAATGAAAATGCTAAACAGTCTTCTGTGGTGCAGACATCCCTCTGTGGCATGTAATTTTACCAGGATGCAGCAAGATGAGTTGTTTTCACGAAGAATGTAAAGTAGGAGCTGGGGCAAAGTGGAGCCAGCACCACTCTTGTCTGGGGGACTCGTCGGCAGGGCTGAAGCACTGACCCCTGTTTGTTTCTGCAAAGGCTCTTGGCTTCCTGTCTAAGCAAGGTGCACACTGAACTCCCACTCAAGAGAGCTAAGAATTCCATGTATTGTCCCTTAATGATTCCACTGAAGAACCGAAAAGGGAGGCCGATAGAGGAAAACATCTTTTGTCAAATATTCTAACCAACATCCTAGAACGAGATGGGGAAAAATGGAAACAGCGACAGACTTTATTTTCTTGGGCTCCAAAATCACCGTGGATGGTGACTGCAGCCATGAAATTAAAAGACACTTGCTCCTTGGAGGGAAAGCTATGACAAACCTAGACAAAAGCCTATAAAAAACCTGTTAAACAGCAGAGACATCACTTTGCCCGTAAAGGTCTGAAACTCAAAGCTATGGTTTTTCTAGTAGTCAAGTACGGATGTGAGAGTTGGACCATAAAGAAGGCTGAGCATCAAAGAATTGATGCTTTTGAACTGTGGTGTTGGAGAAGACTCTTGAGAGTCCCTTGGACTGCAAGGAGATCCAACCAGTCAATCTAAAGGAAATCAACCCTGAATATTCATTGGAAGGCCTGATGCTGAAGCTCCAATACTTTGGCTACCTGATGCGAAGAGCCGACTCATTGGAAAACACCCTGATGCTGGGAAAGGTTGAGGGCAGGAAGGGAAGAGGGCAGTAGAGGGTGAAATGATTGGATGGCATCAGTGAGTCAATGGACATGAATCTGAGCAAACTCTGGGAGATGGTGAAGGACAGGGAAGCCTGGTGGGCTTCCATCCATTGATTCGCAAAGAGTTGGACACGACTGAGTGACTCAGCAACAACAGCTGAGCACCATCATGGCCAGGACTAAACTCTGTAGTAACTGTTACTTGAAAAACTTACCAACTGTCAAAACCACTCATGAATTTCATGGTCCAGAATGAGTCAGAGAAAAGAGATTCTACAGTAATGTGATCTTGGATAAGCTGTTTTTCTCACACATTCGTCCCCCTTCAGGAATTTAAGGGAAAATGCTCAAGTTAGCTCAGATGAATGAAGCTTCAGGGGACATGGGTTGGATTAGGAGGAATAGGTCTATTTATTCAAACATGGCTCAAGCAAATTCTACTTTAAAGAAACTCAGGAGACAGCATAGAATCCACTTTTAAAAACCTGCTTTGCTTTCTTCTCAGGAGTTATTGGCAAGGTGATAAAAAAACTAAGCTTCCTGACGCGTGAGATGTTTCTTCCATCTTCCGTCTTCTTTATACGGCTGTATCCTTTTTCATCTCTCTACGCACGCAGGGATCGGTGTTACCTGGTTTGAGCAAAGACAGGCTGCGATGCCAGCACACCGGCTGCTCCTGTCTCTGGCCGCAGCGCTCTCTGAGCTGCGTTGCCCGGAGGAAGACCCACGTGGCTGGAATCTTGCCTCTCAGCCGCCGTCCTCCGAGGCACCAGGGCCCTGCACTCCTGCCCCTCACTGATGCCCGCTCATCGTCCCTGCCGGCCACGCCCAGCTCCCCGCTCACTCACGTCTCCTCACTTCTGCTTCTTCCTTCGGAGCACCCAATGCTGATGGAGTAAGTCGGGTCCTGACACTGCAGTGGCTGCTAGTTTATACGACACATTTCAATTTTAACCAAGGCTTTTGAAGCCATCCTGAATTTTCAAAGGAAGGTACTCTGATGAGAGCTATTTCAGGTATGAGATTAGCTTCTAGGGCGTTTGGACAGGAGCATTCTTTGTCTTTTTAAAATTGAACTCTAGCTGACTTACAATATAATATTAGTTTCAGGTGTGTAACATGTGATGCATTATTTTTATAGATTATATGCCATTTAAACTTATAAAATATGGCAGCCATGTCTGACTTTTTCTACCCCAGGGACTGTAGTCCCCCAGGCTCTTCTATCCATGGAGTTCTCCAGGCAAGAACACAGGAGTGGGTTGCCATTCCCTTCTCCAGAGGGTCTTCCCCACCCTGGGATTGAACCCAGGTCTCCTGCACTGTAGGCAGACTCTTTACCATCTGAGCCACCAGGGAAGCCCTATGAGACATCGGCTGTGTTCCCTGAACTGTTCAGTATATCCCGGAAGCTCAGTTACTTTCTACGTAGCAGTTGGTGCCTTGTGGTCCCCTTCCTCTCTCCTGCCCCTCCCCATCCTTCTCCCCACTGGTGACCCTAGTGTGTTCTCTGTATCTGTGAGTCTCTTTCTTTTTTCTTATATTCATTTTTTGTTTTAAATTCTTAGATTCCCTACATGAGTGGCAGCATATAGTGTCTTTGTCTGTCTTACTTAATTCACTTAGATAATAACCTCTAGGTCTACACCTGTTTTTGCCAAATGGCAAGATTTCATTCTTTTTCATGGCCGAGTAATATTCCACACACATATGTCTCCATAAATCTCTGCCTATCTTTCTGTGTGTGTCTTCTTTACCCGTGTATCTGTGGATGGATGAATAGCTTGCTTCCACATCTTACCATTTGTAAATAATGCTGCTATGAACACTGAGGTGCATGTATCATCTTGAATGAAGGTTTTTGGTTTTTCAGATATGTGCCCAGGATTGGAGTTGCTGAATCATATAGTAATTCTATTTCTAGGTTTTTGAGGAGGCGCCACACTGCTTTCCACAGTGGCTGCTTCAATTCAGATGTGCACCGATAGTGCACAGGTTGCAAGGGTCCCCTTCCTCCACATCCTTGCCAACACTTATCTGTGATCTTTCTGATGAAGCCCTTCTGACGGGTGAGAGGTGACGTCTCATGGGCCTCCTTGTGCTTTTGGTTTGCATTTCCCTCATGGTGAGTGATGAGCATCTTTTCAAGTGCCTGCTGGCCATTTGCATTTCCTCTTTAGAAAAATGCCTATTCAGCTCTTCAGCCCACCGTTTAATCTGGCTGTTTATTTATTTGTTCTTTTGATGTTGGGTTGTTCGAGCTGTTGATCTGTGTTGAACATTAGCCCCTTACTGGTCGTGTCATTTGCAGATACTGTCCCCCATTCAGGAAGTCGTCTTCCCATTTGGCCAGTGGTTTCCTTTGCTGTGCAAATGCGCTGAAGCTTAATTAGGCCCAGTTTGTTTTTTGTTTTATTTCCTTTAGGATAAGGATCTAAAAAATCATTGCTGCAATTTACGTCAAAGAGTATGTTTTTGGCCAATGCTTTCCTCTGGAGTCTTACAGTATCCAGTCTTACACTTAGGTCTGGAATGCATCTCGAGTTTATTTTTGTGTGCTGTTTTAGAGAGAGCTCTAATTTCATTCTTTTACATGCAGTTGTCCAGGTTTCCCTGCACCACTTACTGAAGAGACTTTTTTCCTTTTTATATTCTCGCCTCCTTTGTGGTAGATAATTAAGGGCATTGGTTTATTCCTGGGCTCTCCCAAATTCCTCATGCCTTTCTTCCCCCATATCACCTAGTCTGCTGTTAATTCCGTCTAGTGTGTTTTTAATTTCAGTTATTGTGTTCAGCCGTTCTGAATGTACTCTCTTACGTTTTCTACTTCTTGTTAAAATTCTGACTGTGTTCATCTATTCCTTCCTCTAATTCAGTGAGCATTGTTACTGCTAAGTTTCGAACATTTTTTCTGGCAAATTACTTGTTTCATTAATCGCTTTTCCAGGGTTTTCCCCTTATTCTTTCATTTGAAATACATTCCTCTGTCTTTTCATTTTGCTTGACTTTGCATGGAACAAGATGGCACAGTTACATATTCTGGTTGAGGGGGTGTCCCTGTGACGTCTGTCTGTGCCCAGTGGGGTGCTGGATCTGATGTGAGCATGGGGCATGTCTCCCCCACTGTGCTGGCAGCTACCACTTGGTAGGAGGTGGGGCGTGGGGCCGGGGGTGTAGGGGCTGGGGCCAGAGCCAGATGTGAGCTGGGGCTTCCCTGCTCAGCAGCAGGGGGGCTGGGGGTGGGTCCCGGAGTACTGGGGCAAGGCCTGAGGGTCGGGCTAGAGGGGGTCCCTGCCCTCGAAGCACGTGCTCCCCCCAGCACCCGCCTCGCCCTGCAGCCCAGAGCCCCAAGGAGCCAGAGGGCCAGGTGGGCTCCTGGAGAGGTAGGGCGCAGGCTGTGGTCCCAGCCCTGCTCAGGGTGCTGGGCGCTTCTATACCCGTGGCCTCCTGGGGTGCCCGCAGTGGCTGCCCTTGCCCGGTCAGACGCTGCTCGGGCCCAAGCCGGCTTCATCCTCACCACCCAGCACTGCCTGCCCCGCGGAGGTCCCGGCCTGAGTGCGGGGCCACAGGGCCCGGGATGGGTGCTGGCTCAGGCCCGGGAGATGCCGGGGCAGCGGGAGAACCCGGCCGGAGTCCCAGGCGGCTTCGCTCTGCACCCCCACCAGTTTCAGAAGTAACCCTGCCCTGCTCTGTGGGTGCTGGCAGGCTCCTTACAGCCCCCAGCCGCCCCATGAGTTGTCAAGCCTGTCAACGGGAGGTGCCTCCTTGCTCTGGGACCCCACGGCTGGGCACCCAGTGTGTGGTTTGCACCCCACAGTCCCCAGCGAGGATCCCCGAGCCCGTGTGACCCCTTCCGTGTCCCCGCCCAGGGAGCAGGTCCCAACTCGACCACATCTTGCCCCTCCCTCCCGGTTCCGTGTGGGTCTCTCCTGCAGCTGGGGCCCTGCAGGAGTCTGCCAGTCTCCAGCTTGTTTTCACGGAGAATCGCTCCGCGTGTGGATGTGTTTGGCATGTGTTTGTGGGGGAGGTGAGTTCCCAAAACTACTCCAGGTAGTGAGCAGTGAAAACTACACCACCGTCTTCTGGAGGGGCTGTCTGGTTTCAGAGAGCTCAGCACACGAGCTGGCGGCTGTGCCGCCTGCGTTCTTGACGCGGTTTCCCTCTTAGCTCAGAGAGACGGCCACAGTGATCATCACAGTGCCACTCGTCTCAACAGTGAGCTGTGGCGAGTGGCCCCTGCTCAACCTGAAGCAGGTCTGAGTGTCACTGAGATGGGCTCGGCTCAGAGGACTCAGCCTCCAGAACCGAGGGGACGTGGCCTGGACCAACGGGACTTGGCCTCCGGGACCCTCCACGACTAAGGGGACTCAGCCTCCGGGACCAAGGGGACTTGGCCTCCGGGACCCTCCAGGACTAAGGGGACTCGGCCTCCAGGACCGAGGGGACTTGGCCTCCAGGACCCTCCAGGACTAAGGGGACTCAGCCTCCGGGACTGAGGGGACTCAGTCCTGGGCCAGTTCAGAATCTTCGTCCACGTGCAACGTTGGCTAGAGGTGTGGTTGTTTATTCCACGTGCACGGGTAACATATGGAGTCATCCCCATTCTCATTAGGGACAATTCTACTTCACAGCTGGGTGTCACCTGGGTGACAGGTGAGCAACCTGGAGCAGAGGATGGATCAGTGTTTCAGATGCGTGAACGCGGTGGTGGAGAAGCTTGTTAGACTATTCCTCCTCCAGATGACACTTACAAACCCTGTAAAAACGTGGTTTAAAACCCCAGCTACTTGAAGGCAGCAGAGAGTGACTGAAACCAGAAAAGGAGTGTGTCCAACTCTGATGAGAAGGAGCTTTACTGGGTGTGATTTGTAGCTATTTGGCTTTTCAGCTGTAGGAACCCTCCGTCTGCAGTGTGGGACCTCCGGGGCTCAGGGGAAAGCCGCTGGCTTGCTGGAGACGGCTGCGGGGTGCCTGAGCTGCTAAAGGGAAGGAGGGAATTCCCTGCTGGAGGGAACGCTACACCGGGAGCCCCCAGTCTGCACTTACCGTGTGCTCAGCCTCAGACTCGCAGGGACAAGGGGCTCCAAGCTTCCCAGAAAAAAAAGAATCAGCTGCGAGACTGGAAGAAGCGAGCGGGGATTTTGGCTGCGGTCCCCTGAAAGGTGGACAGAGTCGGGCTGTGAGCCCAGCCAAGGGAAATACCTGCTAGAAAAATAGCATCAATCATCAGAGAAGGTAGCAGGCCCCGCGTCTTTATGCGGTATAATTCACAGTATCCAGTGTGTGGTGAAAAATGTTGGACATGCGAATAAACAGGAAATCTGACCCACACTCAAGAGAAAGACAGGTTGTGGAAACTAACCCAAGAAGACTGAGACATTGGAACTAATAGGCAAAGGCTTTTTAAAATAACTGCTCAAGATTTCTTTTAGGACTTCTAGGAAAATGTTCTCATGATGGATGAAATGGCATATGGACATAGAATCTCTGCAGAGAAAGGGAACTTGAAAGAAAGAATGAAACTGAAATGCCCGAACTGAGACGTGTAATAATTAAAAAGAGAAATCCACTGGGTAGTTCTAGCAACAACTAGAGCCCTCATGACTTCAAGACAGATCACTGGGAAACCCCCAGAAAACAAGAGACAGATACTAAAAACAATGGACGAGGTCTCCTGTGGACACCATCGGCCAGTCGGACGCGTGTTACTGGATCTCCAGGAGAAGACACAGAGAATGAGCAGAATTGTTTTCAAAAATAATGATAAAAAAATATTCTAAATTTGGTTTTCAAATCTCCGTATACTTAACAGAGGGCTTTTCTAATGGCTCAGATGGTAAGGAATCTTGCTGTAGTGCAGGAGACGAAAGAGGCTCGGGTTTGACCCCTGGGTGGGGAAGATCCCCTGCAGAAGGGAATAGCTACCCACTCCAGGATTCTTGCCTGGAGAATTCCATGGACAGAGGAGCCTGGTGGGCTGCAGTCCATGGGGTTGCAAGAGTTGGACACGACTGAGTGACTAAAACTTTCACTTTTTTCATACTTACAGGTCCAAGAGCCTAGTGAATTTCAAGAAGCACAAATAGAACATCAACCACGGCACAGGATCATCAAACTGCTGAAAACCAAAGGGAAGAAAACCTTGAAAGCAGCCACATTAAAGGCACATGCGTTATGAGTGTTCTGTTGCTGCTGGGATGCGTGATCATGGCATTAAACAGCAGCAGCAAACACACGTGTGCTGTCTTGAGGTCCCTTACGTCAGAAGCCTGGCGCTCACCGCACCCAGCTGAAATCAAGGCGTCGTCACCTGCCGTCTGAGACCCTGGGTGGGCCCGTGTCCCTGCTCACTCGTGGTGCTGGCAGAGTCCAGGTCCTGTGTTGGGGGCTGAGACCTTTACTTGGCTGTTAAGTGCAGACCTCCACCCCCACCAGGAGCACCCACGCTCCGAGGTTCACGGCAGGTCCTCAGCCTCAAAGACAGCAGTGGAGGTCCAGCCCTGCCCTTGAGTCTGAATCTCCCCTCCTTCCTCCTCCATGCCATCTCTCTTCTCCTTCTTTGGTCTAACCTCCTCCACATTTCATTCTATCATCAATACAAATGACTCAGTCTTGTCTGACTCTTTGTTACCCCATGGATGTAGCCTGCTAGGCTCCTCTGTGCATGGGACTCTCCAGGCAAGAATAATGGAGTAGGTTGCCATTTCCTTCTCCAGGGGATCTTCCTGACCCAGGGATCGAACCCATGTCCTTTGCGTCTCCTGCAGTGGCAGGAGGATTCTTTACTGCTAGTGCCACGTGGGAAGCCCATAAATGACATCCTCAGTCGTGTCTGACTCTTTGAGACCCCCATGGACTACACAGTCCGTGGAATTCTCCAGGCCAGAATATTGAAGTGGGATCTTCCTTCTCCAGAGATCTTCCCAACCCAGGGATTGAACCCAGGTCTCCTGCATTGCAGGTGGATTCTTTACCGGCTGAGCCACCAGGGAAGCCCTAGAATACTGGAGCGGGTAGTCTATCCCTTCACCAGCGGATCTTCCCAACCCAGGAATCAACCAGGGTCTCCTGCAGTGGAGGCGGTTTCTTTACCGGCTGAGCCACCAGGGAAGCCCAGTATAAATCACAGCTGATTCACGTCCAAAAAGGAAACCGGAAGACAATGGAGCATTTTATTTTGAACACAAAGTTGACTTTCTATTTCCCACTTTCCTCATGAAGAAAACTTGGGTGTGTGGCTTTTGGCAAGCTAGTTCCTTGATTTTTCTGTATTGTTGTTCTGTTTTCAATTTCACTGGTATCTCCTCTTTATGATTTCATTACTTATGCTTGCTCTGAGTTTATTTTGCTTTTCATCTAGATTTTTAAAGTGAGAGCTTACATTATTGATTTCAGACTTTTTTTCTTTTCTGAGGTGTGTATTCTTGCTAAAAATTTTCCTTTCAGCACTGCTTTAATGGTTTCCCACAAATTTTGGTTATTGGTGTTTTAATTTTCATTTAGTTCAAATTTTCAAAAGGATTTACCTTCAGCCATTTGTGAAAAACACTGTATAACACGACCAAGTGAGGTCTAACCCACACAAGGTTGGTTTCCAGTTAAGAATCAATTAATACAGTTGACCATCTTAACATACTAGGGGAGAAAAGACACATGATCTCAATAGGTGCAGAAAGAATCTTCCACAAAATCCAGCACCTGCTCATGTTGTAAACAGCAACCCACTCCAGTATTCTTGCCTGGAGAATCCCATGGACAGAGGAGTCTGGTGGGCTACAGTCTATGGGGTCACAAGAGTTGGACACGACTGAGCGACTAACACACACGTAAATACCCAGCAAGCTGGGACTAGAAAGGGAATTCCTCAGTCTGAGGAAGGGCGTCTGTGACAAGAGACGCATTGTGACTGGCGGTGGCGGCGACCGTGGCCTCTGTGAAGCTGGGAGCCGGGTGGGAGTGTCTGCCCTTACTCCTGCTGGCAGTACTTGATTCCAGTCAATACAAGGCTGTGATAGTCAGAAGGTATGGAGTCAGGACAAGAATATAAGAGTGAATCGATGAAGTAGACTGGACTAGGGTGGTATCTGTAGAGATGAAACACAAAACTTGAATTTTCTTTTCACATCATACTTAGATCTTAATCTGAGATTGCAGACCTAAGGCATATAGTTTCCAGAGCAAATGTTAGGAGAATATCTTCATGACCTGAGTTTATACAAAGATTTTCTGGAAAAAACACCCAAAGCAAGAGCAAATAAGAAAATTATGCAAAAATTTTAATACATCAAAATTTTAAAAACCTAGCTTATCAAAATAAATCATAAAGAAAATAAATAGGCAAAACAGAGACTGGGAAAATATTTGCATAACATATATCTGATAATAGACTGCTACTGCTGCTGCTAAGTCGAGTCAGTCGTGTCCGACTCTGTGTGACCCCATAGACGGCATCCAACAGGCTCCTCCGTCCCTGGGATTCTCCAGGCAAGAATACTGGAGTGGGTTGCCATTTCCTTCTCCAATAGATAATAGACTAGTTTCCACAACATAAGGGATTTCTACAACAGAATAAAATACAAACAACATAATTTAAAAAAAAGTAAACTACTTGAAATGACACTTTACAATACTCAATTGGCCAATGATTATATGGAAAAATGTTTACCATTATTTTTTTATCAGGGGTGTGCTGCCATAAGAAGATCATACCACACAGACTTTATCCCAGTGGAAATTAAGAGAAAAAAGACAAAGATAAATGAAGAAGCAACTAGAATCCTCATCGATGCTCCTGGCCATGTTAAAATGCACAACTGCTTGGAAAAAGCTTGGCAGGTCCTGGTAAAACTAACCACACAATTACCCATGACTTAGCGGTGATAGTGCAAGATATTTACCTGAAAGAAATAAGTTTATTTTGACAAAAGGATTTGCACAGACATGTTCACATGGCTTTGTTTGTAACAACCTCTCACTGGAAGCAGTCCAAGTGTTCATAAAGAGACAAGTGGATAATCAGATTGTGCACATTCATACAATGGGATAAAAGAGCAGTGAAAAAAGGGACAACCTACTAATACAAGTGATGACATGGCTGAGACTGACAGCCATCATGAAGAAAAGGAGGAGTCGGAGGCAAAGGGCAGAGACTAATGAAGCCACTGCGCGAAGTCCTTGCGCAGGAAACACTAATCTGTGGTGACAACAATCAGAAAAGTTTGCTCTGTGGTGACTGTGAGGTGTATGAGGGGACTTTGGAGGTGGTGGGATGTTCAGCATTTTTATGGTTACATGGGTGCACGCACCTGTCAGACCCCATCAAATTGTACACCGAAGGTTTGTGCACTTCACTGTATGTAAATTGTAGGTAAAAACAAAGGAAACCCGAGGAAACCTGCAAACATCGAGCTCTGGTTACAGGCTTGCTTTTATCACTTTTATGGGTTAACACACCCAAAACTGCTTTCCGGGTGTCCCCGGGCTCAGCAAATGAGCGCCTGTTCTGGGAAAGTGGGAGCCCGTGCTTCTCACAGTAGGAGAAAGGAGCTCCATGTATTGAAGAGGAAGGATTAGGCTCTGCTCCGTGGTTTTGGATTGTAATGCGAGGTATATTCAGTAAACTCATAATTTTATTTTTACAGGTAGAGAAGTATCAACATACGTTGTGCAGCTGTCTGTATCTGTCTCTGAATCTATTTCTTCCCTAGGTCTTGGTTTCTAATCATCTCTCTTTCCAGGAGGAAACAAAACACCCAGGAACTGACTGATCTGGGTTGGGGCCAGGAAAGCCCAGAGAATTTTGTTTTCCAGAAATTTCCTCCAAATCACTAGACTCGTCCAGACTTCTGTTCCTGGCAAAGTGAAGCGCCAAGATGCCAGTCTGCTGGGCTGGCCCCAGAGGTTGGCTGGTTCCTTGCACCTCTGCCTCTGAGGACCACTCTGGACTCCATCCCAGGACTGGGACCCCACCACACTACTCACCAGAAGAAAGAGACCATCAGGCCAGATAAAAAGCAAGATTCAACTCTATGATGCCTGTAATAAACATTCTTTTAATATAAAGACACTAAGTTAAAAAAATGCATGAGTAAAAAGAGAGAGAATAAGATGGCAGAGGAGTAGGTGACGTGGAGTACGTCTCTCTCCACGGATACATCAGGAATACAGCTTCAGACACAGAAGTGCATGCAGAATACCAGCTGAGAGCCCACAGGAGGACCTGACCACGGAGAAGAACATATAGACCCACGCAAAACTCGGTGGGACGAAGGAACCGGGGGAGAAACAGGAGTGTTGGTAGGGCTGGACCTGCCCTTGGTGGGTGAGGGAACTGAAGCAGGGATCTGACCCCGCATCAGGGCAGTGCCTGAGTCAGAGGAGAAACCTGAGAGTGAAACAGCTGATCTGTGGCAGCCTGAATGGCATGAGAAGCAGACAGTCCTTGCAGCAGCCACACATAGGTGGGGCAGGAATGTGGGTCTCCTGGAAGGCCCAGCGCCTGGGAGCTGGAGTTGAGAGATTGTGGAACAACCCCAGGGCGAGGGCTGCCATTGACTGTGGAGAGACGGATGGAGGGGATGTGAGGGAGGAGATGGTGGTGGGAAATGCCTGTGGAGGAAAGCCAGGCAGCCATGGAAGCAAGGTGATACTGCTGAGTCAAGCGTAGGGGGTGGAGTCATCACCATAGCCTCTCTCTCCCCATAGGCCAGCATCGCTGAACAATAGAGAGGCTGCCCCGCCAAACGCCTGACACATTGAACTACAGAGAAGGACCCCAGTCAGGGGGCCCCTCTACGTGCCTGAGCACCAAACAACAGAGAAGGATGCTCCTTCTCCAGAAGGAACCATCCACCCAGGATGCTCCTTTAAGTGCCTGATGTGCCAATCTATAGAGTAGGACCCCAGTCAGGGGGTAGGACCCCATTTGGTGGAGGGGCAAGGGGGGGGGCTCTATGTGCCTGATGCGCAGATCTACAGAGCAGGACCCCACCCAGGGTGCCTCTCTAAGTGCCTGATGCACCAAACTACATAGTAGGACCCCCCAGGTGCTCCTTTAAGTGACTGATGTGCCAATCTACAGAGTAGGACCCCAGTCAGGGTGCCCCTCTATGTGCCTGATGTGCTGATCTACAGAGAAGGGCCCCAGTCGAGGGATCTCTCTAAGTGCCTGAATGGGCAGAGCTGCAGAGAAAGACTGGCCAAAGAGGCCTTCTGATCACCAGCTACAAGAGGCTGGAGAAAAGACCATGAGAGGGCTATAGACTGCGGCGGAGGCAGTCTGTGTTCCTGCACACTTGGCGCTGCCAGGGTCCCTGCGAGCCAAGCGGCTACACCACCTTCATGCTCAACCCTCACTGGGGCAGAGCTGCCACAGGCAAAAAAAAAAAAAAGAAAGTCTTTGTGTCTATGCGCGCAGAATCTCTTTGGTCCTGTCTCTTTGCGACCCTGTAGACTGTGGCCTGCCGGGCTTCTCTGTCAGACAGGGGGTCTTCCAGGCAAGAACACGAGTGTATTGGTCAGTACTGGTTGCTATACCCTTCTAGAGCACTGTGTTTCCTGCTGCCCCAGCCGCCACCCCCCCCTGAGTACCTGGTGCTGCCAGAACCCCTGCAACTCAAGCAGCTGCCCCACCTCCACACCTGGCCCTCACCCGGACAAACCCAAGCCCTCCAGGGAAGCCTCAGGAGCAAACCCCAGTGGAGGACCCACATGCAGAGGTGGAAATAAAACCACAGTTGAAACCCAGGGGCAGTGTGGCTTAGGAAGAAGACCCAAAACCTTCCCACCAGCTGTACAAGCTGCAGATCAAATCCACATGATCAGCTAAGCAGACTCTGTGTCTATGGAATATATAAAAGGCCATTGAGAGCTCCCACAAAGGAAAACACACCAGCTCTGATAGCTGTGGACATTGGAGGCAAGAACACCCAGGAGTAGGACCAGGTTAGAATCTGAGCTGCCCCCACAGCAGGTCCAGAGACCAGCAGTGTTGGAGGGCATCCTAGGAGGTGAGGTGGATTGTGATTCCCAGCGTGGGAAAGGACTCTGACAGCAGGGAAGAGACTCAAGAAATAAGAGACTCTTATTTTTGACGTTGTAGATTCTTTTGGATTCTTTTTCTCCCCTCCACCCCGCCACTGCCGTGTTGCAGTTGTCGGTTTTATTGGCACAGCTCCCGCTGCTGCTGCTGCTGCTGCGAAGGCGCTTCAGTCGTGTCCGACTCTGTGCGACCCCAGAGACGGCAGCCCACCAGGCTCCTTCATCCATGGGATTTTCCAGGCAAGAGTACTGGAGTGGGGTGACATCGCCTTCTCCGTTATTGGCATTCAGAAATGCAATTAAGCTTTTGAGCGTTTTTTTCCCTTTTCCCTCAGTCACATTTTTTATTGTTCTCATACACCTCTGCCTCTATGATGGGCTTTGGCAGTTCTGTGGAGTTTTTCTCTCTTTTTTCCTTTTCTCTTTCTTAATTTTAATTTTTAAACCTATTATTATTTTTTCTACATTTATTCCTTTGTTTGCTTTTCCTATGTTCTTTCCCCCTTGCAGTTAATCTTTGACATATATAAATCTTCTTTATTTACCTCTACTTCACTTTGCATATCTATTCTTGCTTTCTTTTCTTTCTCTCCTTTCCTCTCAAAATATTTGTTAGTTTTATTTTCATTGCTTTATTCCCCAATTGGCACCTTGCTTTAGTTTTATTTTTCAGGTTGTACTTTAATTAGTTTTGTTCTGGTAGATATAATTTTTGGTTTCCTTTGATTGGTGGGTCAATCTATTGTTCTTAATTTTTGATGCACTGTTTCGATTTTGCTTATGGGTGTATGTGTGTGTGTGTATATTCAGTCACACTTTCTGTTGTTGTTATAAATGTCTGCCTCCACATTGGGCTTTTGTAGTTCTGTGGGGTGTTCCCCTTTCCCCCCTTTTTTCTTTCTTCTTCTGTTTTTAAATTCTCTTTCCTCTTTTTTTACAATTCTAATTTTTTTAAACCTACTATATTTTCCCCACATTTATTCCTTCGTTTGCTTTTCCTACTGTTCTTTCCCCCTTGCAGTTAATCTTTAATGTATATAAATCTTCTTCACCTACTTCTATTTAACTTTGCATATCTATTCTTTCCTTTCTTTTCAACATATTTATTAGTTTTGTTTTCATTGCTTTATTGCCCACTTGGCACCTTGCTTTAGTTTTGTTTTCCAGTTTGTGCTTAAGTTAGTTTTTTTTTTAACTGATAAATATAATTTTTGATTTCCTTTGTTCACTGGATCAATCTACTGTACTTTATTTTTGTTGGACTGTTTTCACTTTGCTCATGGGTGTATATGTGTATATTCCATTATTTAAATTATTGTTTGCCTGATTTTGTAACCGCCATTTGTCTGGGGTTCATCTCTGGTTTCTCATTTTTGGATATTTGTTTTACTCTCCCTTGATGCCATAACAAACCACTTGTGGAATCTTTGTTCCTGACCAGAGACCAAACCCTGAGCTTTTGGAGTGGGAGCACTGACTCCAAGACCCTGGACTACCCGAGAACTAACCCTAGGGAGCATCAAATAGTGAGAACGCACACAAAGGAAAGCACCTGAACACAAGACCCGGCATCTCCCAACCAGCAGCACCTGTGCAGGACGCCTCATCTGAACAACAAACAAAACAAAAATACAAGCCCAGTTGCCGGGAGCCGGCATATTGCATATTGAGTGCATATTGCATATTGAGTGCAGCACTTTCCACAGCATCATCTTTCTGGATCTGGAATAGCTCAACTGGAATTCTATCACTGCCGGTAGCCAGTGTGAGGAACTCCGCCCATGACAAAGGTCATGAGGAAGGAGGCTCGGCATACGCAAAGGCGGGATCGAGCCTCAGGAGTCCCCCATCTATCCCCAAAACCAGAGTCTGCCTACTTTCTGCTTTGAGCTTTCACCTACACCTCTGACTTTACAGGGGGCTGTCCCCCACTACCTCTCTCTGAAAAAAAGAGTTAGCTTACAGCTCCAGTTAACAATTCCTGGGTGTGACAGTGTTTAACCTACAAACTCCTTTGGAAATCCTCTAGCCTGCCTGAATAGGTTTTTCTGGCCACATGTGATTGCTCAGAGCCTCCCAACTGTGAGAGACATGAGATGTTCTAAACTGTCTAAACACAGATTCTTTTGAGTAGTTAAAAGATTGATTAGAAATTGTATTGGTGAAAGGATTTTCACTTGTTGGGCCAATGTTTGCTGCTAAGTTTCCATATCCCTTACCTGCTGTGTCCCTGGCAGTGTATTGATTAATATAATTGGTGTAAGTAGTAGCTTTAATGTTTGTAACCTTGGACCCTTGAGTTAATTCTTTTTCTTGTTATAGCCCACCACACCTTTGCCCTGTAGGAATGCAACTTTATCTAATGCTTTTGGAGGGTGGCTCCTGACCAATCACCTTTAGAGAAAAATAAGTTTTCTGAAGAAAGGGTCTTAAAATGTTAACAGGCCTCTGGGCCAGAAGATGATGTAAATCACCTAAGCTTTTGCATATGATAAGTTTGCAGGAAGAAAGCCTGGCTTGCTGCCTGACTCTACCCCTTCCCCCATTATCCTCTATGCATAACTTAAGGTATAAAAACTACTTTGGAAAATAAAGTGCGGGCCTTGTTCACCGAAACTTGGTCTCCCCATGTCGTTCTTTCTCTTACCCTCAGGCTGAATTATTCAGCCTCTTTTCTTCACTGAATTTTCCTACTGAGCTATCCTTATTTTAGCCTCTTTTCTCCACTGAATTTCTTCACTGAGCTATCCTCATTCTATTACTCTTTATATCTTTAATTAAAGTTTAATTAAGCAGTTGTTTCCTGATCTTCGCCTACGCCGTCTCTCCTTTGAATACCCTGGATCAGCCGGGGCTGGTCCCCGGCACCCAGTCATCAGCGGACAGGAGCACCACCTCACTCAGCCTTGCCCATCATAGGAAAAACAAACAAACAAAAACTCAGCACAAACCTCACCCTATACGAAGCTCACACAAACCACTGGGCCAACCTTAGGAGGGAAGAAACTAAAAGGAAGAAAGAATTCAACCTTCCTCAAGGAAATAATTCAACTTTCCTTGAAGCCTGGGAAAAGGAGACCTCAAACACAATAACTTAAAAAAAAAAAAAAAAAAGGCAGAGAAATACTGCATAAATGAAGGAACAAACTAGAAACACAGAAGTCCAAGTAAATGAAGAGGAAACAGGAAAACTGCCTGAGAAAGAATAATGGTAGAAAAGATGATCAAAACCCTTGAAAACAAAATGCAGAAAATGCAGGAATCAATTAACAAAGACCTAGAAGAATTAAAGAATAAGCATACAGAGACAAACAACACAATTATTGAAATTAAAAATACTCTAGAAGGAATCAATAGCATAATATCTGAAGCAGAAGAACGAATCAGTGAGCTGGAAGATGAAATGATGGAAATAACTTCTAAAGAGCAGAATAAAGTAAAAAGAATGAAAAGGGCTGAGGACAGTCTCAGAGACCTCTGGGACCATATCAAACACACCAGCATTTGGATTATAGGGGTCCCAGAAGAAGAGAAGAAGAAAGGGTATGAGAAAATTTTTGAAGAGATTATAGTTTTTGAAAATTTCCCCAACATGGAAAAAGAAACAGCCAATCAAGTCTAAGAGGCACAAAGGATAAACCCAAGGAGAAACATGCCAAGACACATACTAGTCAAACTAACAAAGACTAAATGCAAAGAAAGAATATTAAAAGCAGCAAGGGAGAAGCAACAAGTAACATACAAGGGAAACCCCATACGCTCAATAGCTGATCTCTGCAGGCCAGAAGGGAATGGCAGGATATATTTAAGTATTACTCAGCCTTTAAAAAGAACACATTTGAATCAGTTCTAATGAGGTGGATGAAACTGGAACCTATTATACAGAGTGAAGTAAGCCAGAAAGAAAAACACCAATACAGTATACTAACGCATATATATGGAATTTAGAAAGATGGTAACAATAACCCTGTATATGAGACAGCAAAAGAGACACTGGTGTGTAGAACAGTCTTTTGGACTCTGTGGGAGAGGGAGAGGGTGGGATGATTTGGGAGAATGGCCTTGAGATACGTATAATATCATATATGAAACGAGTCGCCAGTCCAGGTTCGATGCACGATACTGGATGCTTGGGGCTGGTGCACTGGGACGACCCAGAGGGATGGTATGGGGAGGGAGGAGGGAGGAGGGTTCAGGATGGGGAACACATGTATACCTGTGGCGGATTCATGTTGATATATGGCAAAACCAATACAATATTGTAAAGTTAAAAAATAAAATTAAATTAAAAAAAAATAAACAAACCAAAAAAAAAGTCAGATGAATCTAAAAATAAATAAAGTACTGAAAGGGAAAAATCTACAACCAAGATTACTGTACCCAGCAAGGATCTCATTCAAAATTGATGGAGAAAAAGCTTTTCAGACAAGCAAAAGTTCAGAGAATTCAGTACCACTAAACCAGCTTTACAACAAATGTTAAACGGACTTATATAATCAAGAAATACAACGGAAGAAAAAGATCTATAACATCAACCCCAAACAATTAGAAAATGGCAATGGGAACATATATGTATCAATAATAACTTTAAATGCAAATGGATTAAATACTCCAACCAGAAGACACAAACTGGCTGAATGGATAGAAAACAAGACCCATATATATGCTGTCTATAAGAAACCCACTTCAGGCCTCAAGACACATATAGACTGAAAGGGAGAGGATGGAAAAATATATTGCATGCAAATGGGAAGGAAAAGAAAGCTGGAGTAGCAATCCTCATATCAGACAAAATAGACCTTAAAATAAGAAGATTACAAGAGAGAAGGAAGGACACTACATAATGATCAAGGCATCAATCCAAGAGGAAGACATAACAATTGTGAATATCTATGCACCCAACACAGGAGCACCTCAGTACATAAGACAAACACTAAAGACTTAATAGGAGAAATTGGCAGTAACACAGTGACAGTAGGAGCCTTTTTAACGCCCCACTCACACCAGTGGACAGGTGACCAAAATGGAAAATTAATAAGGAAACACAAGTCTTAAATGACACATTAGATGAGATGGAGCTCATTGATATCTTCAGGACATTCCATCCAAATGCAGGAGAATACACCTTCTCAAGTGCACATGGAACATTCTCCAGGATAGACCACATCTTGGGTCACAAATCAAACCTCATTAAATTTAAGAAAATTGAAATTGTATCAAGTGTCTTCTCTGACCACAATGCTATGAGACTAGATATAAATTATAAGAAAAAAATTGTAAGAAAAACAAACACATGGAGATTAAATAACACGTTTCTAAATAATGAACAGGTCACTGAAGAAATCAACAGGGAAATCAAAAAGATGTCTAGAAACAAATGACAATGAAAACACGACAACTCAAAACCTATGGGATGCAGCAAAAGCAGCTCTAAGAGGGAAGTTTATAGCAACAATCCTACCTCAAGAAATAAGAAAAACATCGACTAGACAAGCTAACTTTACACCTAAAACTGGAAAAAGAAGAAGAATAAAAAACCCAAAAATTAGTAGAAGGAAGAAATCATAAAGATCCAAGCAGAAATAAATGAAAAAGAAATGAAAGAAATAATAGTAAAGATTAATAAAGCTAAAAGCTGGTTCTTTGAGAAGATAAACAAAATTGACAAACCCTTAGCCAGACTCATCAAGAAAAAAAGAGAGAAGAATCAAGTCAACAAAATTAGAAATGAAAAAGAAGTTACAACAGACAATGCAGAAATATAAAGGATTATAAGACACTATTATGAACAACTACATGGCAATAAAATAGTTGACCTGGAAAAAATGGACAGATTCTTAGAAAAGTTCAGTCTTCTGAGACTGAATGAGGAAGAAATAGAAACTATGAACAACCCAGTTACAAGCACGGAAATTGAAGCTGTGATAAAAAAATCTCCCACAGAACAAAAGCCCAGGCCCAGATGGCTTCACAGGAGAATTCTATCAAACGTTAAGAGAAGAGCTAATGCCTATCCTTCTAAAACTCTTTCAGAAAATTGCAGAGAAAGAAACACTTCCAAATTCATTCTACGAGGCCACCATCACCCTGATACCAAAACCAGACAAAGACAACACAAAAAAAGAAAACTACAGGCCAATATCACTGATGAACATAGATGCAAAAATCCTCAATAAAATTTTAGCAAACAGAATTCAGCAGCACATCAAAAAGCTCATACACCATGATCAAGTTGGGTCTATTCCAGGGATGCAAGGATTCTTCAATATATGCAAATCAATTAATGTGATACACCATATTAACAAATTGAAAGATAAAAAACATATGATCATCTCAATAGATACAGAAAAAGCCTGTGACAAAATTCAGCACCTATTTATGATTAAAATTCTTAAAAAAATGGGCACAAAAGGAACCTACCTCAATGTAGTAAAGGCCTCCTATGACAAGCCTACAGCAAACATTATTCTCAATGGTGAAAAATTGAAAGCATTCCCCCTAAGATCAGGAACAAGACAAGAGTGTCCACTTTCACCACTATTATTCAACATAGTTCTGGAAGTCCTAGCTAGAGCAATCAGAGAAGAAAAAGAAATAAAAGGAATCCAGATGGGAAAAGAAGAAGTAAAGCTCTCACTTTTTTTGCAGATGACATCATAACTGTACATAAAAAACCCTAAAGATAGTAACAGAAAATTACGAGAGCTAATCAGTGAATTTAGCAAAGTCACAGGATACAAAATCAATACACAGAAATCACTTGCATTTCTACATACTAACAATGAAAAATCAGAAAGCAATTAAGGGATCAATCCCATTCACCACTGCAACAAAAATAATTAAATATCTAGGAATAAACTTACCTAAGGAGATGAAAGAACTGTACACAGAAAATTATAAGACACTAATGAAAGAAATCAAAGATGACATAAACAGATGGAGAGATATTCCATGTTCCTGGGTATGAAGAATCAATATTGTGAAAATGACTATACTACCAAATGCAATCTACATATTCAGTGCAATCCCTATCAAATTACCAATGGCATTTTCCACAGAACTAGAACAAAAAACTTCACAATTCATATGGAAACATAGAAGACCCCGAGTAGCCAAAGCAGTCTTGAGAAAGAAGAATGGAGCTGGAGGAATCAAGCTTCCTGACTTTGGGTTATACTACAAAGCTACAGTCATCAAGACAGTATGGTACTGGCACAAAAACAGAAATATAGACCAAGGGGACAGGATACAAAGCCCAGAAATAAGCCCATGCACCTACGGTACCTTGTTTTTCACAAAGGAGGCAGGAATATACAACGGGGCAAAGACAGCCTCTTCATAAACGGGGCTGGGAAAGCTGGACAGCTACATGTAAGAGAATGAAATTAGAACACTTCCCTAACACCATACACAAAAATAGACTCAAAATGGATCAAAGACCTAAATGTAAGACCAGAAACTATAAAACTCTTAGAGGAAAACATAGGCAAAGCACTCGATGACATAAATCAAAGCAAGATCCTCTGTGACCCACCTCCTAGAGTAACAGAAATAAAAACAAAAGTAAACAAGTGGAACCTGATTAAACTTGAAAGCTTTTGCACAGCAAAGGAAGCTATAGCAAGGTAAAAAGGCAACCCTCAGAATGGGAGAAAATAATAGCAAATGAAACAACTGACAAAGGATTAATTTCCAAAATATACAAGCAGCTCATACAACTCAATACCAGAAAAACAAATGACCCAATCAAAAAGTGGGAAAAAACCTAAATAGACATTTCTCCAAAGAAGACATTCAGATGGCTAACAAACACATAAAAAGATGCTCAACATTGCTTATTATTAGAAAAATGCAAATCAAAACTACAATGAGATATCATCTCACACCGGTCAGAATGGCCCTCATATAAAAGTCTACAAACAATAAATGCTGGAAAGGGTGTGGAGAAAGGAGAACACTCTTGCACTGTTCGTGGGAATGTAAATTGATGCAGCCACTATGGAAGATGGTATGGAGATTTCCTAAAAAATTAGAAATAAAACACCATATGACCCAGCAATCCCACTCCCAGGCATATACCCTGAGGAAACCAAAATTGAAAGAGACACATGAATCCCATTGTTCATTGCAGCACTATTGACGATAGCTAAGAACATGGAAGCAACCTAGATGCCCATCGACAGTGACTGGATAAAGAAGCTGTGGTATATGTACACATGGAATATTACTCAGCCATAAACAGGAACACATTCGAGTCAGTTCTAATGAGGTGGATGAACCTAGAACCTTCACACTTTAAGAGGGAAGTGAGTCAGAAAGAGAAAGATAAATCCCGTGTTCTAACACGTATGTATGGAATCTAGAAAGATGGTAATGAAGAATTTACTTACAGGGGAACAATGGAGAGACAGACATAGACAATAGACTTATGGACATGGAGAGAGGGGAGCAGAGGGTGAGATGTGTGGAGAGAGCAACACGCAAACTTACATTACCGTATGTAAAATAGATAGTCAACGGGAATCTGCTGTATGGCTCAGGAAACTCAAACAGGGGCTCTGCATCAACCTAGAGGGGTGGGGTGGGGCGGGGAGGGAGGAGCTTCACAAGGAAGGGGACATATTATACCTATGGCTGATTCATGTTGAGGTTTGACAGAAAACAACAAAATTCTGTAAAGCAATTATTGTTCAATAAAAAGTAAATTAATTTTAAAAAATGGGTACAAAGACATGTAAACTATGAAAATACTAATTTTAAGGTAGGTGCTGTGGTGACAGTGATACAAGCCAAGTTATGCTAGAGAACAAGATAAAGGTGACGAGGGGACCCACATGGTAGAGGGGTCAGATCACTGAGAGGCCGAAACAGTCCTGAAGGCTGAGCGCTGAAGAGCTGAGGCTTTCCAACTGTGGTCTGGAGAAGACTCTTGAGAGTCTCTGGGACAGCAGGATATCAAACCAGTCCATCCTAAAGGAAGTCAACCCTGAATATCCATTGGAGGGACTGATGCTGAAGCTGAAGCTCCCATACTTTGGCCACCCGATGGGAAGAGCCAACTCATTGGAAACAACCCTGATGCTGGGAAAGATTGAGGGCGGGAGGAGAAGGGGCTGACAGAGGATGAGATGGTTGGCTGGCATCATTGACTCAGTGGACGTGAATTTGAGCAAACTCCAGGAGATAGTGAAGGACCGGGGAGCCTGGTGGGCTACAGTTCATGGGGTCGCAAAGAGTCGGACACGACTGAGTGATCGAACGACGGCACCAATTCGTCTTTAACATCAGAATTGGGGGAAATCCCAAATGATAGTTAACCTTTAATTTCTCCATAAAGGAGCTGGGTGAAGTGTCCATGGAACTTCTCTGATTATTTCTTATAACCACAGGGTCGATTTGCAATTATGTCAATAAAAGAAAGACACAGATACCCCCTTCCCTGGTCAGCACCCTGTGCCCAGCAGCTGCCCTCGGTGACTGCCCCATGGAGGGGTCACTGCCTGCCCTCCTCCCAGCCCTAGAGAAGGAAAGGAAGACTTAACCAGAGAGAGAGAGAGAGACGTTTAACCACAGAATCTGAGCAGGTCACAGCAGAAGTCTGCTTTGGACAAAGCTTTGGTTTTTTTCCCCCTTGAGATCTTCATCTTGTTAATTTTTCTGTCCTCTAACAATTTCACGTAAGAAGCTCTCCTGGGAAAGAGATCCTGTGACCCTCTATTTCAATCATCGGCCGCCTTTATTCTACAGATATCCTTAAGTGTTCTCGCCAGTTACGCGCAGGCCAGCCCTGCGGGCGGCTGCCTTTGTGAACATTTTCCTGTGAGCATTCTCCCCTGAGACACGTGGACATGCTCACCAGAGAGCTGTGGGCCCAGATTCCTTTAAGACTCTGAAGCTGGCTCAGCAGTTGCTGCCCTTGTGGGGACACTGGTGAGAAGCGAGGGGGATGCATGTTACAGGAATGTGACCGCTGATCCCCTCAGACCCCAAGGCTGACAGTGAAACCACGGGTCCCCATCAAGTCCACTCGCTGGCACTGAGGATACAACGCTTCCCCAGGAGGAAACTCCCGCCCGCTGCTGGGGTGTCTGCAGGGAGATCCCTCACCCCACTGAGCCCCTCCACTTAGCATCCAGCTGTACCCCGGACCCCATGCATGAGCAGGTCTTTGGGGAGTCCCAGGGGCCCCTCCTGACGGTTCCCTGCCTGTGATGGATGGTCTGGGCCTTGAAGCGCTCAGGGCGTCTTGTTAGGACCTGTAACTGGAGTGACTGCACTGCCGGGAGCTGGGGGCAGCCCCGGGGTCACTGGGCACAACGGCGCCATCCATCTCACAGGCCCCGGGCTTGTCATTCAGTCGCCATGGCACCGGGCGTGTCCCGAAGCCCGTGGTGTGTGAGGAAGGGGGAATAGGGCCCCTCACCGCATCTCCCCTGTCACCGCCTGCTCTGACCTGCCTCCAGCCTTCTACTCTGTCCTGAATTCTCGGTTCCTAACCTGTTGCTTTGCTCACAGCATCTGCCAAATAAGCGCCTAGAGCTTAGAATCAGATGCTCTTATTTAGCAGGATCCTAGACCCAAGTTTTTGACCTGGATCACTGATGTTCAGTTGCTCAGTCATGTTCAACTCTTTGCGACCCCATGGACTGCAGCACACCAGGCTCCTCTGTCCTCCACTATCTCCCGGAGTTTGCTCAAATTCACATCCATCGAGTCGGTGATGCCATCCAACCCTCTCATCCTCTGCTGCCCACTTCTCTTTTTGCTTTCAATATTTCCCAGCATCACATACCCTTCCGGTGACTCGGCTCCTCGCATCAGGGGGCCAAAGTATTGGAGCTGCAGCTTCAGCTTCAGTCCTTCCAATGAACATTCAGGACTGATTTCCTTTAGGGTTGACTGGATATCAAACCTTGCTGTCCAAGGGGCTCTCAAGAGTCTTCTCCAACACCACTGTTCAAAAGCATCAATTCTTTGGTGCTTAGCCTTTTTCATGGTCAAACTCTCACATCCATTCATAACTACTGGAAAAACTACAGCTTTGACTATACGGACCTTTGATGGCAAAGTGATGTCTCTGCTTTTTAATGTGTTGTCTAGTTTTGTCATAACTTTCCTTCCAAGAAGCCAGTGTCTTCTAATTCCATGGCTTCAGTCACCATCCACAGTGAAATTGAGGCCCAAGAAAATAAAATCTGTCACTGCTTCCACTTTCCCCCATCTTGTGCCGTGAAGCGATGGGACCAGACGCTGTGATCCTGGTTTGTTCGTGTTGAGTTTTAAGCCAGCTTTTCACTCTTTTTTCACCCTAGCGAGAGCTTTCTGCCACTGGAGTGGTATCATCCCTTACCTGCTGAGCCACCGGCCCACTCTTTGATGGTAAATGACGGATCAGACTTCTCCAGATAGTGGGCACGTGCCTGGTTATGGCCTATCCTCACTGGAATCCCCAGGAGCCATCACAGCCGCTGCTCTGTGGGCCAGAGCAGCTGCTCACCTGCGCGGGGTCTGGCCACGCAGCTCCACCTCGCATCACTGCATGGAAAGAACTTGCCTCCTTTCGCTCCTCTCGTCCCTAGCCTAGGAGGAAGCTGGTTTTCTCAAAACAACCATATCCTGGGGCTTCCAGAGAACAGAGGCCACAGGGCAAATCCAGAGACTGTGGCCTCTTCCTGCTCTGCTCCCTCCTCTTATCCGGGGACGAGGGCCTGGCTGCCAGCAAAGGACAAAGCCCATGGTGTGTGTCATGGCCATCGTCCTGTCCTACTGGAGGCTGGATGCCCACATCTCCTGGGAGCAGACACTAGCAGATCTCTGGGGAGTCCCAGAGGCCCCTCCTGACTGTTCCCTGCCCATGATGGATGATCTGAGCTCGGGAGCCAGGAAAGGGTGCCCTTCAATGTGGCATCAGGCCCTGTGAGCCCTCCTCACCAGGACTCTGGGTTCGGCACCCCCATGCGTTGGGCAGGGGGGGGACCAGCAGACACCAAGAGAGGAGGGGCTGGCGAGCCCCCTGCCCTGGGCTCGCCCCTCTCCCCCAAGTCCAGCCCTGAGCCTGCACATGCACAAACCTGCCCTCCTCCAGGGGGTGGAAGGCCACGCAGAGAGGGCCAGTGGTGCCTGCTGTCCCCTGACCCTTCAGCTGGAAGACCCCATAGGCCTGAGCGAGAGCAGAAGAGCCGTCCAGTGGAACCCTGAGCACGGGAGGCGAGCGTGATTCCATCTGAGCCCCTGGGCCCTGCTGTTTGTCACAGTCCATCAGAACCATCAGAAGCAAGTTAGTGCGTCTCAGTGAGGCCCACAGACTGAGGCTTCAGTGATGTTTCTGTGGCCACTAAATAGAGTCGGTGCATTAAAACTCTTAATAACCTTGCAAAAATCAATCTAAATTGTAACTGAATTATGTCCACTTAGGCTGAATTTTGTTTGAATTTGGCTACGAAATACAATAACTGGACAAAGAAAATTTAGACCACTTCAGTGGCTGGGAATGCCTAGATCAGCCTTTTTATCTTTAACCACTGAAAGCCCAAAGGATTCTGAAGCTGCTACTGCCATCAGAAAGGCCGAGATCTCTCAGACGTGGACTAGCTTTGATAGTAGACCAGCCTCCCAAACAAAAGAACGAGGAAGTCTTTATTCTAGAGTATCGGCAGCACCATTGCCTTAAAGCCTTGGTGATTTCTGGTGTGTGTGTGTTTCTCTCCCTGAAAATTGCCTTGGCTAAAACCAAGAATATTAAAAATATCTGTTTGTCATACCTGTCAACCTGCTACCAGGCTGAGGAACAGTGTAAAAACTCTGTGTGTGCTAAGTTGCTTCAGGCGTGTCTGACTCTGCGATCCTATGAACCACAGCCACCAGGCTCCTCACTCCGTGGGGTTCTCCAGGCAAGAATATTGGAGTGGGTTGCCAGGTTCTCCTGCAGGGGATCTTCTTGACCCAGAGGTCAAACCTACTTCTCATCATGGCTCTTGCATTCAGGCACGTTCTTTACCACTAGCACCACCAAGGAAGCCCCAAAACTCTTTAGTGTTCGGCAGTTTTTAAGGCCTGGAGATTATGGCTCATCAGTTTTTATCTTATAATTGATATAAAAATTATACAATGAAGCTGCTAATTTATTTGCATTTCTCACTGCAACCCAGTTAATTCAATTGAAACAAATGTCCATTGTGAAAAGCCCACTGAGGTGAAAGTAAGTTGTCAGGACTTACATCATTAGCATTTTCTTGGAGCAGTAACTGTAAGATGCTGTAACACAGTGGGTTGGGCTGGTGTCCGGGGACGCTGAGGGCCGTCAGTCATAGGCAGAGCAGTGGAGAGGTGCCCAGAGGAAGGAGCAGACACCAGAGTTTCTCCTGAGCGCCCTACAGGGTCCTGTCTACAGCTTCCTGAGACTGGACAAGTACCTGGAATTCACCCAGGGCCACAGAGAGCTTGTGTTCCCAGGAGCAAAGCGGGATGTCCTCGAAGTGGGCTGGGTATCGAGAGGAGTCCTTGGACAGTGTCACCCAGCAGTCAGAGAGGGTGAAGCTCTTCTGGATGGACCCTAAGAATTCACTGAAACAAGCCTCAAAAGATCCAGTTGATGCCAATTAACTGCATCTCTGGGTGATAAAAAGAAACACCAAGTCCAAAACCTGTAAAAGGAGAATATCAAAAATACAAGAGCCCTGGCATCTAACAGTGCAAGAGTCACAATGTCCATAATTTAATGAAAAAGTTACTGGATGTGCAAAAGAACAGAGCAATGACCCACAACAGAGACAGAGACTGATCAATAGGAACAGGCTGAGGAATGACAGAGGTGGTAGGAATAACAGGAATTATGAGCATATCCCAGATGTTCCAGAAACTAAGGGAAAACACACAACTTACCTCAGGAGGTTGGATGTAAGTTACATAATGAAAGCCATAAGTAGAAAATCTAGATATATTAAAAAACTGTAATATCTGAGTTGAAAAATGCACAAGATGGGAATAAGAACTGAGTCCCACTAGAAGAAAAGTTAGAAGAAGAGTTTAGTGAACTTGAAAACAGCAGTAGAAAGGATTTTTACTAGAAAAACAGAGCATCAATAGGCAGTGAGAAATATTAAATATTTTAAAATGCATGTATGTGATGCTGCGGCAGGTCACAAATCACTTTAATAATGACAGAAACAATGCAAGTCAAAAGACAGTGAAGCAATATCTTTGAAGTTTTGAAAGAAAAAGAGATCAACCTGAAATTCTATACTAAGCAAAACTTTCAAAATAAAAGTGAAATAAGGCTTTAGACATACAAAAGTTGAAAAACTCAGTGCCAGCAGACTTGAAATGCAAGAAGCAGAGTTAAACTAAGAATTTTAGAGAGTGGACGATGAAGCCAGATGGGAGGATGCGTTTACACAAGGGTGGAGGAACCCTGGAAATGGTCACGAAGAGATCAAGATGTCAGATCTTTTCTTACTATTTAAATCTCTTGGAAAAATATGTCTATCAAAACCAATCAGGAAATTTAAATGAAGCCACCAGTGGTTCCTTGATAAGATCAATAAAATTTGCCCAATGAACTAGGGAAAAAAGAGAAAAGACACACATGTCTAATACCACGCATGAGAAAGGGTACATTGCCACAGGGCCTATGCAGGATGGGATGATTGGATGGCGTCACTGACTCAGCGTGAGATGATTGGATGGCGTCACTGACTCAGCGTGAGATGATTGGATGGCATCACTGACTCAGCGTGAGATGATTGGATGGCGTCAGTGACTCAGCGTGAGATGATTGGATAGCATCACTGACTCAGAGTGAGATGATTGTATGGCACCACTGACTCAGAGTGAGATGATTGGATAGCGTCACTGACTCAGCGTGAGATGATTGGATGGCATCACTGACTCAGTGGGCAAGAGGCTGGACAGACTTCAGGAGATGGTAAAGGACGGGGAAGCCATGTGTGCTGCAGTCCAGGAGGTCACAAAGAGTATGATGTGATTTAGCAACTGAACAGATTAACAGAACAGGAAGGGAAGGATATAAAACATGTTCTTCCAGTGAAGTTTACAACTTAGGCAAAATGGAAACAATCCTTGAGAATCACTAACTACCAAATCTCTTTTAAGAATAGACCACCTGAATAGCCCTAAAAAAGTAAACTTCTGATCCAGACTTCTGCCAAGAATGTAAGGAAGAAATAGTACCAAATTCTACAGAAACTCTTAGACAAAAATGAAGAGGAAAGACTATTTTTGAACATGTTCTGTGAGACCAACATTACTCTGACACCAAAATCTGACAAAAATATTACAAGTAAATAAAATTACAGACCCATAAACCTCATGAATGTGAATGCAAACATTCTAAACACAGTTTTAGCAAATCGAATCCAGCAAAATGTAAAAAGGACAATACATTTCAAAAAATGGTGCTTATTTCAGGAATTTACGTTTGGCCAAACATTAAAACATTGATAGATGTAATTCATTATATTGACACACTATAAAACAAGAACCATGATCATGTCAATATATGCCAAACTTTTTTTTTTACAAAAACCAACTGAAATTCCTGTTGAAAAACCAGCAAATTAAGAAAAGAGGAAAACTAGTTCAAACTGATAAAGGGTAAGTGTGAAAATAAATTAATGAAAAACTGGCCAAACAAAAAACTATAGTTAACATATTAAATGATGTCATACTAAATGCTTTTCCCCTCTGGTCAGTAAGAAGAAAAAGATATCTCTATTGCTATTTCTTTTCAACATTGTATTGGGCAATTTAACCACTGCAGGATATTAAACACACACACACACACACACAAATACAGTAGACAAAGGCATTTAGATTAGAAGTACTGAGTAAAATTATCTTTATTCTCAAATGATGTAATCACCTGTGTAAGAAAGCCTAGGAAAGTAGCTTAACAGATTGCAGGATACAACTTCAATGTACAAACATCAACCATTAGTCTATATCCTTGCAATAAACTATTGGAAACTACGATTTCAAAAAATGACAAGTGCGTATGACCAGAATGTGTAAGACCTACTAAAAACTATAAAACTTTGCTCAGATAAATTAAGAAACACCGAAACAAATAGAGAGATATATCAGATTCAGAGGTCCAAGGATCCAATATTACTGCTAGCAGGCTATTTTGTGCAAACTGATAAACTTATTCTAAAATTAGTTTGCATTTTCAAAGTGCTTTGAAATGTCAAAACAACTTTGAAAGTAAAGGACGAACTTCAAGACGTAAAGCTACAATAATCAAGAGACTGATTGGCACCAAGTTAGGCCACAAGATAAATGGAACAGAATAGAGCCCAGAAAATGATGACGGCACTTGTGAAGAGCTGGGTTTCAGCAAGCACACGGGCGATTCAGCAGAGGAAGGACAGACTTCTTAAGAAGTGGTGCTGAAGCAACTGAATATCAACATGCAAAAAAATGAACTTTGATCCATACATCATACAGAAATGGATGACGGACTTAAATGTAACCACTAAAACTATACAAAATTTAGAAGGAATTGTAGAAGCCTTGGTGACCTTGAGTTAGGCAAAGGTTCCCCAGCTATGACATTCAAAGCATTTTATAAAGTAAAAATTTGATGAATTTGACTTCATAGAAATGAAAACATCTGTTCTTTGAAAGAAACTGATAGCCTAATGAAAAAAGACAGAACCATTGACTGAGAACAATATTTCTTCATCTTATATTGCATTGTATCCAGAATACGTAAATAACTCTCAAAACTTAGTAAAATGACAAACACCCCATTTAAAAAGTATGAAAGATTTGAATAGAGCTTCAACATAGAGGATGTACGAACAGCAAATAAGCACACAATCAGATGATCAATATCGTTGGGTTTATTGTTGTTTAGTCGCTAAATCGTGTTCACTCTTTGTGACCCCATCAACTGCAGCCTGCCAGTCTCCCCTGTCCTCCACCATCTCCCAGAGCGTGCTCAAACTCATGTCCATCGAGTTGGTGATGCCATCCAACCATCTCATCCTCTGTCGTCCCCTTCTCCTCCTGCCTTCAATCTTTCCCAGCATCAGGTTCTCTTCCAGTGAGTCAGCTCTTTGCATCAGGTGGCCAAAGAACTGGAGCTTAAGCTTCAGCATCATTCCTTCCAGTGAATATTCAGGATTGATTTATTTTAGGAGTGACTGGTTCAATATTAAGGAAACACAAATTAAAACCACTGAGATGCCACTAAAGCACGTTAGATGACTAGGAGTCGAGAGCGCCCTCTGCCAAGTGTTATTCGGGAAGAGTAGGAACAGCTAGAATACAGCGTGTGACCACCCCTCAGAAAACACTTCTGTAACTTCTTGAGTTTTGTATTATTTGTCTTTGGTTAACATCCCTTAGTGCATTTTTGAGCAACAGAAAATAACATTTCCGCACTATACTGGTACCACCACTCTAGTGCTATGTCAGCGTGAAAGTGTGGCACAGTCACCCTCTGTGGCCGCCTAAGGCAGTCCTTCCTGCTTCAGTCGGCTGCACACGCCTCACACGCGTGTACATATAACGTCTCATCTCCCCACTGACCTACTCCACGGACAGCTCGTGTCTCGGTTTTTGGCACAAACCGTACCACACTGGCGGCCAGCAGGCAATGGTGCCTGTAGACAGTCCTGTCCAGAACAATTTTTAAACAAGAGCAGTCACATTTTGTCCTTGAAATAAAAGGGTAATAGAATTGCATCAGAGAAGACTGGAGAAAGAGAAATACATTTTAGCAGGTCTTAAAGTGTTTCAAATGCATCTCGAGCACACAACAGGACCTGGAGTGACCAAGCCCGTCTCAGTTCATGACAGCGAAAGTCTTAATGTGACACTTCAGAATTATTGGCAACAATTTTATATTCTGTCTTCTTGTTAAATTTTTATTAAATTTTTATTAGGTTTTGTTTTCTATCAATCAGGTGAAATTTCTTTGAATGTCTAATAAGGTTAATTTCTTTTTCATTTTATACCACATATAACAATTTATTAATTAATAAAATAATCAAGTGAAAACTGTTTTTTCTATTGATTTAAATGCCTGGCCATGCTGTGATAAAAAATAGTTGAGTTTATTTATGTAAGAGCATTTATGGATCCCCTAAAATTTTTATATCTATCAATCATAGATGCCAGGTTATAGTATAATGATTAATCTAAGAAAGGTGACATTATTATCATATTCATTTTTTTAAATTGAATAGTCACATTATTTTAAAATTGTGGTTAAGAACACCTATGGTATAGTGGTAAAGAATCTGCCTGCAATGCAGGAGACCTGGGTTTTATCTGGGTTTTGTCCGGGTCGGGAAGATCCCCTGGAAACGGAAATGGCAACCCACTCCAACATTCTTGCCTGGAAAATCCCATGGACAGAAGAGCCTGGAGGGCTACAGTCCATGGGGCCACAGAGTCAGACACGACTGAGCGCACGCACGCAGAAACACTAAAACAAAGCGCAGGGTTTACCTCTCCAAGCGTGCGCTCCAGCAGTGTCAAGTGCACTCGCTTTGTTGTGCAAACAGTGCTTTTATGACGTCAGACAGACGCAAGGCGATCACCTGACCCTGCCATTCTGCTCGTGGGCACTTACCCAGGAAAAAGGACATGTGTTGTTACGAAGATGTGAATACAAGCGTTCGTAGCAGCTCTATCTGTGGTAGTTAATAACTGGGAACAACCCAAATATCCATCAACATGTGACTGGATAAAACTGGTACATCCGTTCAGTGAAATACTACTAAACAAAAGAAAGGGGAAAAAACCCAAAATATTGAGACACACAACTCTATGGACAGTCTCAGAAATACTCAGGGAAGTGAGGAAGTCCAGGCGAAGATTAATACATCAAGTATTGTCCTGTTTTAAAGAATTAGAGAAAACTCAAATAGCTCTCTAGAGACAAAGCAGACAGCCTGAGCATAGAGACAACAGGACCAAAGGAGAATTACAGAGTAAGACTTGGAGGTGATGGGCAGTGATTTGGATAGATTTGGTGGTGACTTTCTTAATGGGGTGCATCGTAAACTTCAGAGAAACAATTAAAAAACCTCAAATCTGACTCAAAAGCCATACTAGGAAGCTAACAGAGATGTAATATACCAGTGCACGTACAGTGTGTTTGACCAGAATGTCAAAGAAATTGCATCGTAAGTGATGAATTGGTGGGATCTGTCCTTAGAATTTCTCCTATGGCTTGGCTGAGTGAGGGATTCATCCCACCCTCCTGTGAGACAGACTCCTGGGACGTGGGACAGTCACACTTGCTGCGACTTGGCACCTTTCCTTTTTTAAAAAAATTATTTATTTTTAACCAAAGGATAATAGCTTTACAATATTGTGCCAGTTTCTGCCATGCATCAGCATGGATCAGCCACAGGTATACACACGTCCCCTCCCTCTAGAATCTCCCTCCCACCGTCCACCCATCCGGCCCCTCGGCTGTCACAGAGCACGGATTTGAGCTCCCTGCGTCATGCAGTAAATTTCCACTGGCTGTGTCTTTTACTGTGGCAATGTACATGCTTCCCGGCTACGCGCTCCTTTTAACAGTGTGTCTCTGTTAATCCCAGCCCCTAATTTATCCCTCCCCAACTTCCCCTTTGGTAACCACCCGTCTGTTTGTGTCTGTGAGTCTGTTTTATTTTGTGAATGCGTTCGTGTCGCTTTCTGTTTTTGGAGTCCACAAATAAGTGAGATCATATGACACTCGTCTTCCTCCCATGGCTGTGCCTTTTTAGACGGTGGAAAACCACCCTCTAGTGACCGAGCGAGTCCCTGGACCCCGAGGCTGAAAGAAGGCCCGCCCCGCCGGGGACGCCGCGTGTCCTCTGGGGGACAGGCTCGGGCTTGCAGGCGCGGTGGCTGTGGGCCCGCGGGACTCCTTTCCGCACAGCTGCTTCCCTCCGCGGTTAGCAGCGCTCCCTTCTGCGGCACGCCTAGCGGCTAGTGCACCGTTCTATCTTCATGGAGCTCGTTCCTCACTGCACACTGGGTTATAAAGTATATTTTGTGCAGTAAAACTGAGCTCTGTTTCTGTCGTTAGTCCAAGGTATTTCTGCAGGGCTCTGAGGTGTCTGCTGCCAACAGACCCACGAGAAGGGGACCCTCCCGGCCAGGGTGGAGCCCGGGGCCGGTCCGCAGAAACACTGCCGTCCAGTGACGGCGAAGACGGAACGTGGGCCCCGGCGGGGCTTCGTCTCAGGCCTGGACCCCAGCCGGGTAGCGGTGGCCTTTCCGGCCAGCTCTCCAGTGCGGCCACAGTCCCAGCCTGCCCGCTGGCTGGGATCCGGTTTCTGAGGAGGCTGAAGCTCGGGGCAGGACTGTCCAGTGAGTGGTGTCACAAACCTCTGCCTTCTGTGTCCCAGCAAATGGGTTTTCAAAGAGGACAGGCCACCCACCGTCACTTATTCGTCCACTGCTGAGTGATGCCAAGGTCTGCGGCTTTGGGGTCCTGAAGCCCCGGCACCCTGAGCATGACCCCCCAGCTGGTGCGAGGCTCTGGAGGGCCTTGAAATGGGGCTGCCATTCAGGGGTCCCGACCGTCAAACAGGCAGTGAAGCTCCCCGGGCCCCAGGGTACAGCATCTGAGGGTTCCCTTCTCTTTGCTGTCACCATAGATAATGATCACGGATGCAGCAGCTGTCCCAGTTCAGGCTTCTGCCAGCAGAAATGGTGCAGACTGCGGCTTCAACCGCAGACGCTTTTTTCTCGGAGTCCTAGACCCTGGGAGGCCGCGATGCAGGCACCGGATAATTCGGTCTCTAGTGTGGGTCTCCTTCCGGGTCGCAGACCGCCAGCTTCTCCCGGCGTCCTCCGAGGGTGGGCGGCTGAGAGCAGAAGCGAGCTCTGTTTGTAAGTCCATCCCTGAGGCTCCACCCTCAAGACGTCATCGTCTCCGAAGGCCCGCCTCCCATGACATCCGGGCTGGGAGTTCAACAAATGAGTTTGGGAGGATGAGGTCTCCATCCATACCGTCAGTGTTTCAGGTATTCCTATAAAAGGACAAATTCGGGCATGTGAAAATGTGACACCCAGCTGTGGTAATGAAAAATGACTCAGTGTGAGTAGATTTCCAGACACTTTGATGTTAGTGTATATATGTGTACATATGTGTGCATGTATATATATGTATATATATAACAGTAGAAGCACTGTCCACTCACGTTTTTATTGAGGACCCACTGTCACCGGGATTGTAGCTCTACCCACGAGAAATGACATGTGGGAACTTTCTGTGACTTGGCTTCTAAAGGAGACACACAGCTCAGGAAGACAGGTTGAGCGTGAGCAAAAGAACAAACCCAGAAGAAAAGGAGAGCCTTCTCCCGGCCTCCACGCAGCCCTCGAACCTCGTCTGCGGATCTCTACCTGTGGTCCTTCATCAGGATGACGTTCGTGTTCTGAGGCTGGTGGCCTCTTGGACATCACGTGATTCCCAGCATCCCTGACTTTGCCAAGGCTGCCCAGCACACCGACGTGGAAAATCATCGGCTAAGCTCCTTCTAAGAAAGAATCTTGAAGGATGGGTAGACTCTCGAGGGCATGCTGGGTTTAGATTCCCCCAATACCGTGAACAGCGTGGATGGACTCCTGTCCTGCGATGTCCCACGTATTCATGTTGCTTCGGTGGGTGTTTTCTGGGTTGCGCTCTGAGCACCTGAGGCTTGGGAGGCTGAACTGGGTCGCATCCCCCCCTCAGTGGACCCTCAGGAAGAGAACACAGTCCAGCAGACTCTCTTTGGGATCTGAAGTTGTCCATTAGTTATGCAGCCTTCCAGCTGAACGGCTCCTTGCATGGATTTGGCGACCTTCCTGTGACCCCTCGGCAGAAGCATCTCCCGGGCTTTCAGGAACGTCAGGGATGCGGTTGGCGCTGAGGCCATGGCGTGTGCCCGGTGTGCCCTCAAGATTCTATCTGTCCTTCAAAATTCTTCCTTAGAAGTAGCTTAGCAGGCAATTTTCTGCATGTGTGTGCTGGGCAGCCTTGGTGAAGTCAGGGATGCGGGGAATCACGTGATGTCAAAGAGGCCGCCAACCTCATGAGTCCTGAGACAGGAGCCCCTGTCTCCCTGGGGAGGTGCTCAGTGCATTTCCAACCCGATGCCCTCTGTTCTAACGCCCTAACCTGCCCTGGTGGGAATTGAGCACACTTCTTCCTTTATTAAAGCTGGTGACCATCCTGAGGCCCGAGGGAGCCCGAGCAGGTACCCCCCACCCCCGCCGCTGCTCTGCCATTGCCCGAGCCTGTGCACCTGGGCTGACATCGCCATCGTCCTGTCTGACAAATCTGTGCACTGGCTTGTAAAAAAAATCAATACTGTTTTTCCCGGGTACTTTCTCCACAGGTGAGTTGATGGATTATCACGTCTTCCCCTGCCTGCACCTGCCCCAACCTGAATTTTGTTATCACTTTGTTTCTCTTGCTTTAGGGTCAAGCATCGGATAACATCTCCAGTGGGATGACACCAAAAGAGCTTCCACAACCTTATCCCCTGGCGACAGGGCCCCCAGGGACTGAGTGCCGGCTGTGACTATAAAGCGGGCTCCGTATCACCGGGATCCGCCGGCCGACTGACGAGGCGTGCTCAGGAGCCCACGAGCAGCGTCTGTCGCTGGGCTTTGCTGCCAAAGGTGACCGCACGCACTGTTCTGTTACCTGAGTTTGAGACGACGTGGCTGTTATATCAAGCCACCGTGGAATGTGATCGCTCGTCTTGTGATGGGTGGGGGGATGGCTGAAGCTGCAGGAATCAGTCACAAAGGAGCTGCTTATCTGGCGGGAGATCATATCAGTGAGAAGCATCGGGCTTTCCTGCTCCAGGTAGTTGGTGACCGTCTGACGGCATTCCCGCTGCCCTCCCCTCCCAGAGGTGGTAGCTGCTTCTGAACTGCACCCAGAGGTGCAGTCCTGATGACCTCAGGGACCCTTCTCTGCAGAAGAGGCTGTCTGAGCTGGCCTGAGGTAGGGTTCTTGCCTTCTCTTCCCTTCTTGAGATGGTAAATCCACTCTCAGCTCCCAGGGGACCTGAGCACGTCGGGGCCTGGAGGTGGGTGGCTGCAGAGACAGCCTTCTCTGAGTCTGCGTCCCACATCCTCTCCTAAACAGGCTTGGGGTGAAACCAGCACACTGCCCCTGACCACCCATGTCTCCCTCTGCCCCTGTTTCTGTCTGTCTCTGTTTCTGCTTGTCTGTCTATCCTTGTTTCTGTCTGTGTATCTTTGTGTCCCTGTGTCTGTCTGTCTGTCCCTGTTTCTGTCTGTCTGTCCCTGTTTCTGTCCGTCTGTCTGTCCCTGTGTCTGTCTGTCCCTGTTTATGTCTGTCTGTCTGTCTGTCCCTGTTTCTGTCTGTCTGTCTGTCTGTCCCTGTGTCTGTCTGTCCCTGTTTCTGTCCGTCTGTCCCTGTTTCTGTCCGTCTGTCCCTGTTTCTGTCTGTCTGTCTGTCCCTGTGTCTCTCTGTCCCTGTTTATGTCTGTCTGTCTGTCTGTCCCTGTTTCTGTCTGTCTGTCTGTCCCTGTTTCTGTCCATCTGTCTGTCCCTGTTTCTGTCTGTCTGTCCCTGTTTATGTCTGTCTCTCTGTCGCCCTCTCACTCACTCTTGCTGTCTTATTTTGTTCCCTCCTCTCTAACTATAAACTTGCTTGTCTCCATCTGAGATTCAACCACTGACCAGATGCTGCATTTGTGGGATCCTTATTATGAAGATACTAGATATTAGGAAATGACCACAGAGAGGTTTAGGATTCTTAGCAGTAAAAGCAATCTAGAGGTAACAAGTATTTTGCAAGATTTTAAATGTTCTTAAAATCTGACCATTTTTTACCCAAGACGCTGCTTTTTCTGGCCGTCACTACCCTTTGGTGATGGACGAGAGGCTGCCCTCGGGCTGGATGAATGACCCAGGTATTCCATCTGGACCTTCACCTCGCCGGGCTGGCACCAGGGGGAGGGGGTCCACGGGCACCCATGCCTTTAAAGGCTTCAACTAGATTCTCTCAGGCCTGTGTTGTTTCCAGCAATTTTCACAAATGCGTCCCTTTTAGAAGCAGAATCTTCACGATGAATCTCATCAAGTCACTCATTTATGGAGACGCCGGCCATTTCCACTGTACGCTTCTTGGGGAAGCTTGCCGCTGCTCCTTATGGAGTTACTCCATCAAGCATCCCTGTGTTGTGCTCCTTATTTTAACTGCTTAATATCTTAAACGTGGCCTACATTCACCTTTGAATCTTTTACTGCGTCTCAAATTATTTTAGCCCGGTTGTAGCATGTAAGAGGCCTCCACGTTTGCTCTGAATCAAACAGATCTAGGGTAGGTCTGCCCCTGGGTCGCCTCCGCTTCTGGCTCCGGGGTCTGGGGTGGGGGTGGACGCTGGGCCACTTCCTGCACTCGCTCTGAGGACACTGCATCCGGGCGTCTGCCAGGCAGGAGGGCGGTCCCAGTGGTGATGGGGGCTTAGGCCTTGCTGAGCCCACGGATCACGGGGAGTCTTGACGAGTCAGGCAACCTGAGTGGTGCCTCTGTCCCCCGGCGTGCGATCTACCTTCTGATCCGAATCGCCCAGGACCGAGCTCACACACAGCACACCCAGACCTCTGAGAGCCGCCTGGGGCCAGGCCCCGGTCTCTTCAACCGCTCTGCCCTAATCGTTTATCCAGTTCCTGGCTTACAGTCAGCATACAATTAAAACTTGTTGAGTCAATAAAGGATTTAACAAGTAGGTGCATTTTAAAATTTAACATGGTCTGGACAAAAATAAATTCCTGGGGTGCAGGAGTCGGGCCTTTAAAATTCCACCAAAGTATTTCTGTGCTTATGTTGATAGCTTTGCCATATTCAAATGATCGATTCCGTGTCAAGATGTATTTTTTAAAAAAGCTAGTTTAATAACTCTCCGTTGGAAGTGGTTTTGTGTTTTAGGTGTTGCTGTGGTGTGAGACGCAGAGGACACGCATTCTTGGCTCCAGCAATTTAACTGCAATATGTCGGTTTCCAGCAGGAAATCCGATCTGAGTCTGCAGCCCCTCCTGACTCTCTGAGAGTCAATAATTCACCATTTTAGGGCAGCGAGCCCATTAACGATGAACAGCTTGAGAATACACTCTTCATTGATCAGATAAACAAATCATGAGATATTTTATTACAGAATGATGGGCCAATTTATCCATGTTTTCCCGAACAGTGGACTTACATTGAATGTGAAATGGCAAGAAATTTGCTTCCTCAGGGAGCTATCATAAGAAATACAAAGTGAAAGCTGATCGCTAAAATGGCTCATCTAAGTGGATTTATATTGAATTTAACCCAAATTTAAGCCAGACCTCTGATCAACAAAAGTTTTACAGAATGGTGATTGCTTTTTCTTTGTTAGTCTTACTCTAAATCACATGCAATATTCTGTTTCACATTTACATCATGATTTTAGCTTATTCTGGTTGTTTCCTTTTGAAATGCATTCATTATACTGGTTACTTATATAAGCATTATTTGTCATAGTTCTGAATTCATCTTAGGCACATGATTGAGACAACTTTAAATCTATCCCACGAAGATTTAAAATTGCTTTTTAACTTCTAAAAATGCAACAGTTATTGGCTAGATGATGCAAGTGGGATGTGTAGGGAGATATTTGTGCATTTACAGAAAATTCACAGCATCCGTGAAACTGAGCCCAAAACAGATGTGGTCAAACCAGGGAGTTTGGGCAGCTGCGGGACTTGCCTTTCCGGTGTTATTTCAGACTGAATATTCAGAGAAATCCCCCTCGTGAGGACCGTCTATGAACACGGGGTGAAGTTACACTCTCTGGGAAAGCGTCTGAGAGGGGCAGCGGAGAGATGCTGGCCGGGTGTCATGTCAGGGCCATGCTCCCGTCCGGTGCCTGGGGACAGTCCCCTAGGACGGTGCCACGAGGACCCACAAAGATGCCTGTGGCCATCTGCTCCTGCAGGGCAACGTGGCCCAGAGCTGGTGCTTTCCTGACAGTGTCTGCTGATGCCTGATGGTTTAGAACTTGGCTGTTAAAAGGTCTGACATGGTGGGGATGGTGGGGCAGGAGACGAGGTCTGGGTAGGGGGAGACCATATCGGAGGCTCCTGCCAAGTCAGTACTTTTGAGGAACGGTGTCCCAAAGGGCAGATGGGAGAAACATGCCTTCTAGAACATGCTGCCCATTTCTAAATGTTGACGCTAGTAGAAAGGACCAGGGGGAAGATCCTGTTCATTCAGCCACTCAAGGTCCTTTCCAGAGAACGACACTTTAGACAACAGCAATGGCTTTGGAGGGTCCCACAGATGCAATTCTGTGAGACGTGGGCTCAGAATAAAAATTTAATAAGCAAAGGAGATGAACCGTCACAACCAACAGTAAGTGGAAACCACACACAGTTCAAATATTGGAATCATAAGAAACAGAATATGAAATAAATGTATGTAATATGATCAAAGAAACAAAAGGAGATTCATACCAAGAAGTAACAAGAGACTATCAAAACTGCCATGCTGAATTGACAAAGAACCAGTAGAATTTCTAGAAATGAAAGACACAGTAGTCAAAACAGAATCAATGGGCCGGTCACACTGAAGTTTAGAGACTGAGTTAGAACTCAAGTTATTACACACGATCTCTGGAAGACGTTTTAGAAAATGACTCAAAGTATCACAGAATGAGAAAAAAACGGAAAATATGGCAGAGTTCAGAGCAGACGACACAAGAGTAAGGATAAATGAAAGTAATATTCAAAGATGTACACTAAGAATTTTCCAGAGTTAGTAGACAACACATCTCAAATTCAGGAGGCCTAGTGAACCCCAAGCAAGATGAATAGAGAGAAGTTCTCTCCCAGATATAATGAGACTGAAGAATATTACCGGCAAGGACAAGATTTCTCTTGTCAAGACAGAAATGAAGGTTACAAAGGGAAGACCCTCAGACAGTAGTGGGCTGAGAAATTCCCCAGCCTTGCACAGATGTGGCCAACCTGCCAGGATGGGGACTCAGTAAGGCCTGAGGCATCAGGCAGAGCCCATGGGGAGTCACGTCCGCAGGGGGCCAACTGAGCCCCAGGCTGTGGACCACCGTGACTTCCCCCACAAAGCTCCAAAGGAATCCTCCAAAGATCAAACTCATTCCAAAAACTTAAGTGTAAGCAAGAAAAGCACAGTAATCTTTAAAAGAATATAACACACTTTACCATCCAACCAAGCAATGTTCAGTAACAACCCATCAGACATGTGTCGAAGCTGGTCAGTATGATGCAGGATCAGGGGAGGAATTAGTCTAATCAATAGCTATTCAATAGCTGCTTCTCATTATGAGCCACGAAGGCCAGACGGACCAGCATCTTTAAAGTGCTGGAAAAAATAACTGTTCAACCCTAAATATTACATTGAGTTAAACTATTCAAGGATGAGGGCAAAATAAAGATATTTTCAGATATAAGTAAAATAACTCAGCATCAGAAGGCCTTCTACACTACAAAATATGCTGAAGACAATTCTTTGGGATAAAGAATGACACCAGAACATCAAAAATAAAGAGTATCAGGAGTGGTGGGTATGTGCATAAATTAAAAATGCTGCCTTTTTTGCTTTTTTTCCTCTTGATTTTGTTTAAATCATAAAATTGCCTAAGAAACTATAAAATTGTATCATGAAGTTGTATTTAACAGACTGTTATAATGTAAGGGGTAAGGGAGAAATGTAGACTTTAATGTTGCAAGATTTCAATGTTTTACAAGAAAAGTGGACCCATTTAAAGTTAAGAATGTATATTGTAATTTGATAACAACCATGAAAAGAATCAAATTTTATAAAATTTGTTTTAGTTTAAGGAATGATAATAATAAGCCAAAAGATAGGAATGAAGGAGATAGATGGATGATATTAATGGATAGATTATAGACAGCTAGATACCTTACAGATAGATACTTATAGACAGAAAGATGGAGGTGTAGATGATAGTTGAGAGATGGATACAAGATAAATAGATAAAACAGATACATTGTAGACAGATGATAGCAGGTAAACAGATGCCTTACAGACAGATGCTTGGAGAAGTGTAGACGAGAGACAGAGCAAGAGCTGGATAACAGATAAGGAGACGCACTGTAGACAGATGATAGCAGACAGACACAGACGTATAGGTGACAGAACTACTGAGTCAATGGAAGATACAAAATTAAATCATGATAATATTAATAGAAAATAAGCAGGAATGGGGAAAACAAATATCAAATAGAAAATATGGAAAAGGATTTGGAAAATGGTAGAGTTAACCAAACTGTATCAGTAATTAGATTAGTTGGAAATAGTCTAAACACTGATTAAAAGGCAGATATTATTAAATTGGAAAAGAAAGTAAGACCTAACTGCATCTTGTACACAAGAATTTCACTTTAAATATAAGAACACACACAGTTTAGAACTAAAGTTTGGATAAATACATATCAAAAGAAAGAAAATAAAGCTGAAGTGGCAGTATTAGTATCAGGATTGAATTTCAAAATAAGGAACATCACAAGGGATAGAGAGGAATATTTACCAGCAATAGAGCTGTTTCACAGAAAGAACGAAACAACCCAAAATGTGTATAGATTCAACAAGAGTCTCAAAATACATGAAGCAAGACCGAGAGGGATAAATCGCACAATCCACAAGTATAGTAAAGTCATCTCCACCTTCTTCTCTCAGGAGTTGGACTAAAAATGGGTAGAAATTGGTAAAAAATATTTGAACAGTGTTTTCAACCAACCTGACTTGTAACACTGAATCACCAACAGCAAAACACACTTCAGCTTGGAAGTAACACAGTCTGAAAGATACACCATATTCTGGGCCTTAAGCATACCTCCATAGGCCCAGAAGGACCGGAATAACAAAACGCGAGTCTTCAGACACTAATGACTTTCATTTAGAGACAATCGCAAACAGAGTCTGAAATTAACAACTCAGCTCTAACAGCGAGTCTTCAGACACTAATGACGTTCATTTAGAAACAATCGCAAAGAGAGTCTGAAATTAACAACTCAGCTCTAAGGATTGGTACATCTCACCCTCAACCCCAAACAAGACATTTTTAAACTGAATGAAAATAAAAAGGTAACATCAAAAGTACAGCTAAAGCAGGGCATAGAGGTAAACGTACAGCATTAGACGCTCATGTCAGAACAAAAGGAAAGGCTCGAATTAATAACCTAAGGTCTATAAAAACTAGGTAAAGAAGGAACAGAACCTGGAAAGACAATAGCACCTATGGAAGTCAATGAGATAAAAGACAAGGGCTTTGGAAGATCGACACACGATCAACCTCTAGCTCTGTTGTGAAATGTCCTAGTCTGGTGAGCGCGAGTCTGTCTTCCTTCTGTTGAGCCTTTAATTTCTCCTCCATCCATTTTCTCCAGCATCTTTCTGGAACTTGTGTGTGGACCCTGTTTCTTAACTCATTATTCATCATTTTTCCTCTATGATCGAGGTGGGTTACTTGACTTCTCCTGAGATCTCTAACAGTGTTCTTTATATTTTATTTCAGCAACTCCATATTCAATTTCCACCACTACTTCCTCATGTCTTCTTAAAAGTGCCAGTATACTTCTATGAATGCAATATCCTATTATATCTTTCTGGGAGTCTAATAAGAAAAGTTGTTTATTTTTACTTTTCTTCTATGCTGGAAGAAGCACAAGCTGGAATCAAGATTGCCAGGAGAAATATCAATAACCTCAGATATGCAGATAACACCACCCTTATGGCAGAAAGTGAAGAAGAACTGAAAAGCCTCTTGATGAAAGTGAAAGAGGAGAGTGAAAAAGTTGGCTTAAAGCTCATCATTCAGAAAACTAAGATCATGGCATTTGGTCCCATCACTTCATGGGAAATAGATGGGGAAACAGTGGAAATAGTGTCAGACTTTATTTTTCTGGGCTCCAAAATCACTGCAGATGGTGACTGCAGCCATGAAATTAAAAGACGCTTACTCCTTGGAAGAATTGATGCTTTTGTACTGTGGTGTTGGAGAAGACTCTTGAGAGTCCCTTCGACTGCAAGGAGATCCAACCAGTCCATTCTGAAGGAGATCAGTCCTGGGTGTTCATTGGAAGGACTGATGCTGAAGCTGAAACTCCAATACTTTGGCCACCTCATGCGAAGAATTGACTCATTGGAAAAGACTCTGATGCTGGGAGGGATTGGGGGCAGGAGGAGAAGGGGATGACAGAGGATGAGATGGCCGGATGGCACCACTGACTTGATGGACATGAGTTTGAGTGAACTCCGGGAGCTGGTGATGGACAGGGAGGCCTGGAGTGCTGTGATTCATGAGGTCGCAAAGAGTCGGACACGACAGAGCAACTGAACTGAACTGAATGGATTCTCTAGATTACTTGCAGTCTTTGATATCAGTGGGATAGTACTAGTATCATTACTTCCACCTGGGATTGCTTTGGCATTTATGGTCATCCAGTGTTCTTTTCTGCTCCTCTCCTGGCCTTGGATTTACCCTGAGAGCCTGAGTTCTTCCAGGAAGACCACTCAGTGTCCATGCAGATGGTTCTGTGTCTGGGCTGTGGGCAATACCATGGCCAGCATCTTGCTGAGGCCTTGTCAACTGATACCTCAGTTTCCTGTGGCAAGAGGCTCTCCCCTCCTCTCTCATCCTAGGCACCCCCCACACCTGCCTCCATGCACGTGCACACACACGCACATACACACACACATGCAGTGGTGAGACTTGGCAGGATTCTCGCTGGAAGGAGTTTTCATCCTTGACCACAGCCTTGCTGTCCCAGTCCATCCTGGGCGGGGACGTCCCCATCAAGCTTCATCCACCACAAAAGCCCCAGGTCTGTAGTAGTGCCTCAACTGCTCTGCAAGGCTGTCGTTGTGGCTTGGTGCACACAAGCTCCCTACCAGGTTAGGATGTTCAGTTGCAGTGTGTGTAAGGGGAGCTCACAAGCTCGGTCTATTATCTCAAACCACAAATCTGTAAAATTGGTTGATGGTTGGTCGCCAAGCCTGTTGAAAACTCTCCCTGCAGTTAGAACGTGGGGATCCACCGACAGCTCCTGAAAATGAAAGTCGCTCAGTCGTGTCGGACTCTTTTCTACCCCATGGACTATACAGTCCACAGAATTCTCCAGGCCAGAATACTGGAGTGGGTAGCCTCTCCCTTCTCCACGGGATCTTCCTAACCCAGGGATCGAACTCAGGTCTCCCGCATCGCACACAGATTCTTTACCAGCTGAGCCACAAGGGAAGCCCAAAGTATTGAGTCTCCAAAGTCATGAACACTTTTCCAATAATTCAGTACTGCGTGATACATTACCCCAAATTGTAGTGGCTTAGTGAAGTGAAAGTTGCTCAGGCGTGTCCAGCTCTTTGCAACCCCCTGGACTATATGGTCCATGGAATTCTCTAGGCCAGAATACTGGAATGGGTAGCCTATCCCTTCTGCAGCAGATCTTTCTGACCCAGGAATAGAACTGGGGTCTCTTGCATTGCAGGCAGATTCTTTACCGAGTGAGCTATCAGGGAAGGATCCTTTACCAGACAGGCTGTGAGGAGTGATCAGTCCAATGCCCCCTGTTTGAACATCTTCCTTCAACGTGCTCACATCGATAGCTGATGGATAAACTCTCCTGGAGGCTCTGCAGCTGACCTGAGTACAAGCAGCTGTGTGGTCCAGATGGCCCTGGGTCTGGAGCTGGTGTGTGGGTGTTGCTGGGTTCTGTACCTGAGGGCCCCATCTGCCCACCTTCACCTGACCACTCTTCTCCAGGTGATGCAGACGGCCCTGGCTTGGAGTCACTCCCTGGGTGTTGCTGGGTTCTGTACCTGAGGGCCCCATCTGCCCACCTTCACCTGACCACTCTTCTCCAGGTGATGCAGACGGCCCTGGCTTGGAGTCACTCCCTGGGTGTTGCTGGGTTCTGTATGTGTGGGCCCCCATCGCCCCCCTTCCCTGATGTGTCCACTCCAGGCAACCCCCCGGGGACCCATCACCCTTGGGAAGCTTTGAGGGCGGGTGTTACTGAATCAGTATGGGTCCACTTTTGAGGCTTCTCTCTGCAGCTGGCTTCTGATGTCCGAGAGCCCAGCTTTCCAGGGCTTGCATGACCCGGTGGCTCTGCTCCACTCAGCTGCTCCAGGACCGGCACGAGCGGCTCTTCCAGGACCTCTTGGATGGCGATGGCCATCTCAGTGGCCACACGGCCCATGACGAGCACGTCATGAGCACTCAGCTCGCATCTGGGAAAAATCAATGGGCTGGGGCACGGGAGGACGCTGTCCTTGGGGACCAGCCCCACCATCCTGTGGCTGCCCCTCCTCTCACCTGTGATGGTTGTGTCTTCTCCCTGGGGACCCACTCCCCTCCCCGATTGTCCCTCCACATCTGCCCTCCAAGCCTGGGTCACCCTGACCTCTGCTTCTCGCCGCGGCCAGGGCCCTGGCGAGCTGGATGAAGACCATGTTTGTCACACCAGTAAGTGGTCACGTGAAGCACACCAATTTACCTTGCCCACAGAGCTCATATGGCGAAACCAATACAATATTGTAAAGTAATTAGCCTCCAATTAAATAAATTTATATTAAAAAATAAAATGTGAGTGGTGTGCTATTCACAAAAATTCTTCATTCAGCCAAACAGGTCCAACAGGCCTTCAACTTGGAAAAAAGATTTGCTGTTAGACAAAGGTTTTTTTTAAAAAAAGAAACAGAATTAAAAAATTATAATTTCAAATCACATAACACAAATTGTTCTTCTCCTGATCAATGTGTGGTGTCACTGTACTTTTCTTTTTTTAAAAAGAGATAACATGACTTTCTTGAACTCTGAGTGTATTAGGTATAAGTGATAATGTGGATGCAGCTAGATTTATGTACTCGTGTTTATTATAAATTGGATATAATAAAATGAATATAAATATAAATTAAAAATATAAATATAAAATAAACTGAATATAATAAACTTTTATTATAAATTGTTCTTTCGGGATATAAATTAATCTTGTAGTTTTTAGGTCTTAAAGAAAAAAGAATGAAATGCACACTAATTCATTGATATTTAGGAAATTTTAGACATATTCTGCAGTTTGCTTTATCTATTACTGAAAACAAGTAGATATGAACAACTATTTCTTTTACAGAACAGAAAGAAAAGGTCACACGTCTGACAAGGATGCTCCCTGGAACCCGACCTGCGTGGAGGAAGTGGTCTCAGAGGCCGGGGCCCCCTCCTGCTGGCCCTCTGGGTCTGTGGCCCGCAGCCGGCCAACCCCCAGCTCCTCCTGGACTGGAGAAGGCGTTTCAGCGTCAGTAGGAGGGTCCGCCTCCTCTCACCCCTCACAGTCCTGCTCAAATCCTTCCCAGACCAGTGGCTTCCCAAGGTAGGGACTGTGGGCCTCTCCACCTTCAGTCCCCTGTGATGGTGATGACCGGAGAGTGGGGGCCTCCTGATGCCCGTGGGTGCTGCTGTGGACAGCGTCCACCCACACGGTACAGAAGCCAAACTAGGTATGACATAGTTCAGTTCGGTGCAGTCACTCAGTCGTGTCCGACTCTTTGCGACCTCATGAATCACAGCACACCAGGCCTCCCTGTCCATCACCAACTCCTGGAGTTTACCCAGACTCATGTCCATTGAGTTGGTGATGCCATCCAACCATCTCATCCTCTGTCGTCCCCTCCTTCTCCTGCCGTCAATCTTTCCCAGCATCAGGGTCTTTTCAAATGAGTTAGCCCTTCGTATCAGGTGGCCGAAGTATTGGAGTTTCAGCTTCAACATCAGTCCTTCCAATGAACACCCAGGACTAATCTCCTTTAGGATGGACTGGTTGGATCTCCTTGCAGTCCAAGGGACTCTCAAGAGTCTTCAACACCACAGTTCAAAAGCATCAATTCTTTGGCGCTCAGCTTTCTTTATAGTCCAACTCTCACATCCATACATGACTACTGGAAAAACCGTAGGTATGACACAGTCCCTCCTAACTGATGTTCCTCAAGACCTATTTTCTTGGACATTGTCATCTTTTGGTTTTATTTTTGTGTTTGTTGGTTGGTCTTTTTCAGACCACTGTCTTTAAAGCCGAGATGATGCGAGTGTAAGAATCCATCCAGACATGTGGGCCATTTCCAAGATCAATGGAGTCGGTTTCCTGCTCTAGTGGTTTCTGGGAGCCATTTAGATTGTGCAAATAAATGGTCACATTATACATCCTATCAATTGCTCCAAATAAATACAGCCTAAAGCAGCTGGCCCCAAGGAGCAAACAGGATGGACGGATGGAGCATCTTATAGCTGCTTTAGATACAAAAATCAATAAGATAATTCTGAGTCCATGGAGGTAAGTTTCAATTGTCAAGTTTACTTTGTTCTTGCTGCTATTTAGTCGCTAAATCTTGTCCAACTCTTCTGTGACCCCATGGGCTGTTGCCCGCCAGGCCCCTCTGTCCATGGGATTCTCCAGGCAAGGATACTGGAGTGGGGTGCCATTCCCTTCTCCAGGGGATCTTCTCCACCCAGGGATCCAACTCCAGTTTCCTGCATTGCAGGCAGATTCTTTACCATCTGAGCCTTCAGGGAAGCCCATGCTCTTGGTGGAGGGGACTGACAAATTCTTGCCCATGGGGACGTCTGTCTGCAGCGATGTGAGCATGGCACCAGGAGGAGCAGCCCCAGGGTGATGGGGCTGGAGCTGAGGGCCCGGGGTGTTGGGTGTTTGTGGGCAGGAGGTGGGGTTCCCTCCTTGGCCAGCAAGGGTGCTGTTGGCCTGCACCCACAGTTAGGTTCTCTGTGGCCCGTCTCACTCTGGACAGCTGGTCCTGCGGATGCCCTCGTATCTGAGCCTGCTGGAAGCCCTGGTTGCCGTTCATTCTGCCCCGGTGCGAAGCTGGCGTTCACCTGAGCACGGTGGAGCCTCCTGAACGGCACCCCATGGAGCCCAGAGGCTGAAGAGTGCGCAGGCATGACTCCGTCTCTCCTGGACTTTTGCTGCTGACAGGGCGCTGGGCAGTGGGCGAGGGGGAGATGGGCAGTGGTGCGTGTGGGGTGCAGAGGCTGGCCGGGCATGTGCCCAGAGTATCATGGAGGAGAGAGGGCGGAGGCACCGATAGGAGCAGGACACGGGGAGGCCAGCCCTGGGAAAGAGCACAAGCACGGGGGTGGAAGGCCGCTGTGAGGCGGGGACCTGGGAACAGCGCGCCTCAGCCCGGGGGTGTCCCGGCCATGCCCCAGAGTGGACGGTCTCACGGCTAAACGCACAAGGCCGTTGGCTGGTCCTGTGGAGAGAGTCAGACGTGCTGGAGCAGCTTCTGATTCTGGGAGGCCTGTCTTGGGCGTCTGGACCCCCAGAGAGGTGGGCAGCTGCGGGGCAGGGGGCCCTTCTCTAGGGGCGGGGGACAGACTTCCAGGGAGAAGAATGTTCTGGAAATACAGTGGGACCGCGTGGGGACCTGAGCGCCAGCCTCCCACGTCTGCCTCCCGTTGCTCTCAGCGTCGAGAGCATCAGTAATGCCTCACAAAGAAACGCCCACCTACTGATTTATTACTTGTCCAAAATAGTTTTTTTTTCTTTAAAAAAAGTCAAGGGCCAGTGGGGACTGACCGGTGCAGACAGTGGGGAGCGGCCTCCTGCCGGCGGAGGCGGAGGCCTGCGGCATCGATTCGACTCCGGTAATGAACTCGAATAACAGCTCTATCGCTGCCGCCCGCCCATTGGCCCGGGTGCCCTCCAAATTAGCCACAAAGAAGCCAGCCTGTCAATATTAATTCCACCGCAGAGATTACTTGTTCTGGGAGAACAAAGGTGTTCTGGCTTGGGCAGAACAACTTAACTCCTGTCTCATAAAATTTAAGCTGCTATTGATCGCCTGCTTCTATTGTGAGGAGGATTAAACACGCACACACGCGCGCACAGGCGCACACGCGCTCCGGAGGTGGCACGGCCCGCGCCCCCATCACTCACACGGCGCGGCCCTGCTCCCCGCCTGCCCAGAATCATTCAGCAGCATGGAGCAAATTAAATCAATGAATTCATCCTAGCAGATGGCCACTTTAACACTCGGTTAGCCTTTAGATAATTGAGCGTTGACTCTGGAATCATAAAATGGATGGCTCGTTTGTACATTTTACTGAAATAGATCGCCGAGGTTAAATAAATGAAATCCCATTTGTCAGGCGGTAATAAATGGTCTCCCTTTCTGCAAACAGCTCTGTTTGGCCTAATAAATACAGAGATGTTACAGGGCCCCTCCCCTGATGGGGTTACAGCTTAATGAAATGGTCTTCCCTAGGCTTGTTTCTGCCTCCTCCTGCAGTGTGTGATAAGTAGCAAACCAACGAAGCTTGTAATTACAATCTTACAGAAACCCGGCCAATCTGTATATAAATCTCACCCTCCAATTACAAGATGTAATAATTTTGCAGTCAAGCTGGTAATGAGGTCTAATACTCATGCCTGCGATAATCCCCCCCGGATGCTGACTCTATCAGATGTTAACTTTGTAATTATACTGGCAGAAAATCATTATTTCATGTTCAGCAGAAAAATGAGGTTGGTGGGAAGTTAATTTTCTCTATGCTCTGTGAAGCATAGACAAAATTTTAATGATTTAATCATTATGGTTATCCCTCTTACAATTGACCTGTGTTACATGTGGAGGAACACTGGCACATTTAAAAGTCCCTGTTACTCGATAAAGCTTGCCAGGTATGCAGCTTTTAATGTCAGAGTAACTGTATACAATTAAACTATTACCCGGCCAATCGGGAAAACTCATTTTATTTTTAGTTTTCACTGCTTGTGCATGTGTGATTCATGGAAATATCCATGTCTTGCCCACACTGTAATAAACAGCTAATTTAAAAAAATTGAATTATGCTTTCCTGATGATGTCAGCCCCAGAAAATATCATTATGAAAGAGCAGTGCCAGCAGATGACTTGTGTGTGTGGGCCTGGGAAGTTATGGCCCCCATGTCTCCCTCAAAAAACAAGGACAGAAAAGTGGGGGGAGATGCCAACATCGTGAGATTTAATATTTATAAATTTGGCACATGCGCACCCACAGCGCACATGTGAAGCTTCCCAGCCAGTTACCAGCATCAGAGAGAGAGAGAGGATGAACATCACACCCCCAGGGAGTGGGGTTCAGTGATGACTTCAGGAAACACAGAGAGCACGTGCCTCCCAGTGCTGTGCTTCGTGCTCAAGCCAGCTTTGCCCTGAAACTCCTAAAAGTATCCCTGGGACGTTTCTGCTGACCTGGTCCAGCCCTCGCAGCAGCTTGCGCTCATCCACGTGTGTCCACACCAGCCTCCGTGGTGAGGCCTGTTGTCGGTGACAGTCCCACGTGAGTGTGGATGGCTGTCCCAGCAAACAGAGCAAGCTTGTGTGGGGACCACAACTCATGTTTCTGGTTCTAGATTTTACCGGTTTTTCCTGTCTATGCCTTTGTGCCAAGATTAAATCTTCCACGTCACGCTTAGCCCACCCGCCTTCTGAGGACCATCGCTTCCCCTCCTGGCCTCTCACGGCTGCGAGAACAAGGCCACGTTCACGCTGGACTTTGAGGGGCTTGTGAGGAGCTCCATGCAAGGGGAGAGCCTGAGGAACTAAACCGGGATATTTTGGAAGGAAAATTCCCAACTGGTGAATTAGCTTTTAACTAAACCTCGTCCATATGGAGACATTGGCTGATTAAATTGTGTACACATTACAGAGATAGGGCCCACAGATGTCAGGGTGGACTGTGCAAAGCCAGATGTGAGCATGTTGGTAACTCACGGAGCTTGGCTTTGCTCCTCCCCAAACTGGCCATCACAGTAGAGGAAGCGTTTGCCTTTTCAGCATAGAAGCCACAGCGATGGTTCTGAGTGGGCTTTTAAGTCCTCCGCTTGTATCAGGACCTCTAAGTTTCTTATGAAATGTACGAGTGTGTTTGTCCCAAGATGAATCCAGCCGCGTGGTCCCGTCACGAGATTGCTCGTCACTCACCCAATTCCCGCCTCCGTTGGCTTTCCCCAGGGAGCAAGGAGTCCCTTAGGAAAGCTTGCCCAATTCCCCCAAGCTCCCATCCCGAGGCCCTGGCTTCCTGGGGAGCACTGGGCCTCAGCTTGTCTCAGACTCTGTGCATCTGGCCTCCTGACACCCGGCCTCTCAGGAGGGTTCCTCGTTAGCCCTTCAGGCTGGTGTCTCCTTCTTACTCAGATGCCGCTGGCTCCTGCCAGGCTGGGCTCAGACTTGGCACCACTTTATCCAGGCATACGCCTGCAATTGGCCAGTGGGGCTGGGGGGCCTGGGGAATGGGATGAACTTCTTCCACTGAGTATGTGTCTGTTAGTAGCTCAGTCGTGTCCAACTCTTGGTGACCCCATCGACTGTAGCCAGCCAGTCTCCTCTGTCCATGAATTCTCCAGGCAAGAATACTGGAGTGGGTTGCCATTCCCTTCTCCGGGGAATCTTCTTGATCCAGGGATCAAGCCTGGGCCTCCTGCACTGCAGGCAGATTGTTTATCATCTGAGCCACCAGGAAAGCCCAATAATGTTGTGCTGAATAATCTGCATTGAATAATCATGTACTAATCTTACTTCCTTGCCTGAAGAAGGAGAGATTCGAATACTTTTGTAGGAAGAACAGCATCTGACAGAGCAGGACTGTAGAAGTCTTGTCCCTTCCCAGTGAACTGGAGCTTGCAGACTTCTAAGCAGAGACCTCTCCTCTGTCCTCCTGGGAGCACCCTGCTGGCTGGGACTCGGTCCTTCAGCCCTGACAGTGAGATGTTGCCTGCCGTTCCCACCAGGTCAGGGCAGTAGCAAATCTCTTCCCCTGAAAATTACCCTCAAAATCTTTAGAATCCCTCACTTTCGGAAGAACAGTTTTCTTTTTGCCTAAAATGCTGCCCCTCTGCTTCCCTCTCAAGATCAAGATGGCTGGCCATTTGGACCTTTTTTTCAAGATTTTTTTTTTTTGATGTGGACCATTTTTTAAAGAAGTCTTTATTGATTTTGTTACAATACTGCTTATGTTTTATGTTTTAATTTTTTGGTTGAAAGGTGTGTGGGGTCTTGGCTCTCTGACCAGGGATCAAATCTGATCCCCCTGTATTGGAAGGCAAAGGCTTAGCCACTGGACACCAGGGAAGTCCCTGGACCTTCTTTAAGATGCAAGTGGTTAACAGGTGATGCCCTGGTTGGAGGGGTGCTTTGAAGGTCCCAGCAGAGTCAAGTCCCACCTCCCCCACATCTGAGGTGTCCCAGGTTGCAGTGGCTGGGCTCCCAGGTACCGGGTTGAGTGCTGTTTCTGGGTGTGTCTGTGGGGGTGCTTCTGCATGAGGCCAGCCCTTGAATGGGGGCTGAGTGGAGCAGTCTGCCCTCCACACTGCGGGCAGCACCCTCTCCTTTGAGGGTCTGAACAGAACAAGGCAGAAGGAGGGAGGGTCTGTCTCCTGACTGTTGGACTGGGACATGGGGCTCCCGCCCTCAGACCTGGACTTACACCTTTGGCTTTCCTGTTTTCAGGCCATCACACTCGGACTGAGCCGAACACAGGCCCTTCTGGGGCTCCAGTTTGCAGAGGGCAGATCACGGGAATTCTCAGCCTTCATAATCACATGAGCCAATCCTTCCTTCACAATAAGTCTGTCTACCGATCTATCTACCTAACTATGTATTATCTATCTATCATCTGTCCATCCATCCATCCATTCACCTATCTATCCATCAATCTTCTATCTACTATTTTTCTATGTATTGTCTATCCATCTCTTTCCAATTTGTAATCTATCCATCTATTGAGTATCTATTAAATATCTCTTTATCTATGTCTCTATTATCAGTCTATCCATCCAACAACTATCTGTCATCTATCTAACCATCTGTTGATAATCTATCTGTGTCTCTATTATCTGTCTATCCATCAATCAATCATGTAACCATCTAATATGTATGTATGTATCTATCTGACTATCTATAATCATCACTGCCATCACCACCATATTCATCACTATTACTACCATCACCAGCATCTCCAGCATCACCACCATCATCATCACCACCATCACCATCATCACCATCACCACCACCACCATCGCCACCACCATCACCACCATCACCACCATCACCATCATCATCACCATAATCACCACCATCACCACCATCATCACCACCATCACCACCATCATCACCACCATCACCACCACCACCACCACCATCACCACACCATCACCACCATCGCCACCACCACCATCACACCATCACCACCACCACCACCACCATCACCACCATCACCACCATCACCACCATCATCACCACCATCACCACCATCACCACCACCATCCACCACCATCACCACCATCACCACCATCATCACCATCATCACCACCATCACCACCACCATCACCATCATCACCACCATTGCCACCATCACACCACCATCACCATCATCATCACCATCATCACCACCATCACCACCACCATCATCACCACCACCATCATCACCACCATCATCACCACTATCACCATCACCACCACCACCATCGCCACCACCATCACCACCATCACCACCATCATCACCACCATCACCATCATCATCACCATAATCACCACCATCACCACCACCATAATCACCACCATCACCACCATCATCACCACCATCACCACCATCATCACCACCATCATCACCATCACCATCACCACCACCACCATCACCACCACCATCACCACCATCACCACCATCATCACCACCATCACCATCACCATCAATCACAATCACCACCACCATCGCCACCATCACCATCATCATCACCAGAATCACCACCATCACCACCACCATAATCACCACCATCACCACCATCATCACCACCATCATCACCATCACCATCACCACCACCACCATCGCCACCACCATCACCACCACCATCACCACCATCATCACCACCATCATCATCACCACCATCATCACCACCATCATCACCATCATCACCACCATCACCACCATCACCATCACCACCATCACCACCATCATCACCACCATCACCACCATCACCACCATCATCACCACCATCACCATCACCACCACCATCACCACCACCACCACCATCACCACCACCATCACCACCACCACCATCACCACCACCACCACCACCACCACCACCACCACCACCACCACCATCACCATCACACCATCACCACCACCATCACCACCATCACCACCATCATCACCACCATCACCATCACCACCATCATCACCATCCATCACCACCACCACCATCATCCACCCATCACCACCATCATCACCACCACCATCGCCACCACCATCACCATCACCATCATCATCACCATCATCACCACCATCGCCACCATCACCACCACCATCACCACCATCACCACCATCACCACCACCATCACCACCATCACCACCACCATCACCACACACCACCACCATCACCATCACCATCACCACCACCACCATCACCATCACCACCACCACCACCATCACCATCACCATCATCACCACCATCACCACCACCATCATCACCACCATCACCACCATCACACCACCACCACCATCGCCACCACCATCACCATCATCATCATCACCATCACACCACCATCACCACCACCATCCCACCACACCACCATCACCACCACCATCACCACCATCACCACCACCATCACCACCACACCACCACCATCACCACCATCCACCATCACCACCACCATCACACCACCACCACCATCACCATCACCATCACCATCACCACCATCATCACCATCACCATCCATCATCACCATCACCATCATCACCATCACCACCATCATCCCACCATCACCATCATCACCACCATCACCACCATCACCACCATCACCACCATCACCACCATCATCGCACCATCATCACCATCACCACCATCATCACCATCACCACCATCATCACCATCACCACCATCACCACCATCACCACCATCATCATCACCATCACCACCATCATCACCACCATCACCACCATCACCATCACCACCATCACCACCATCACTACCATCATCACCACCATCACCATCACCACAATCATCACTATCACCACCATCGCCACCATCATCACCACCATCGCCATCACCACCATCACCACCATCGCCACCATCACCACCATCATCATCACCATCACCACCATCATCACCATCATTACCACCATCGCCATCACCACCATCACCACCATCATTGCCACCATCACCACCATCATCATCACCATCACCACCATCACCACCATCACCACCATCATCACCATCACCACCATCATCACCATCATTACCACCATCGCCATCACCACCATCACCACCATCACTACCATCATCACCACCATCACCATCACCACAATCATCACTATCACCACCATCACCACCATCATCACCACCACCACCATCACCACCATCACCATCATCACCATTGCCACCATCATCACCATCACCACCATCATCACCATCATTACCACCATCGCCATCACCACCATCACCACCATCATCACCACCATCACCATCACCACCATCATCACCATCACCACCATCATTGCCACCATCACCACCATCATCATCACCATCACCACCATCACCACCATCACCACCATCACCACCATCACCACCATCGCCACTATCACCACCATCATCACCACCATCGCCACCATCACCACCATCATTGCCACCATTGCCATCATCACCACCATCACCACCATCACCATCACCACCACCACCACCACCAATCATCTGCTCCTGCTGGCTCTGCTTCTCTGGAGAACCCTGTGTCATGCAGTCATCAATGTTCAATATGTATTTCTGGGAAAGGAACAAGACTTAAGCTGCAGAATATCTGAGTTTTCTATAAAATGAGGAGCTTTCAAACAAGCTCCTTTGCCTTGGTGGCGGGAACACAGGATGAGATTTGAGCTGCGTGCCAGAGCTGTGTGTGGTGTGGGCATTGAGAGAACAGGGAGGAGCCCCCCTGAGTCCCATCCCTGGAAGGAGCCAAGACCTCCTCGTGGTGCTGAGGGAGGGAAGCTCAGTGGGTTTTGACAATAACATTTTACTTATGCTTCTAATGCTTTATTTTCTCTTAATATTTGTAGGTTCTTTCAAGTCTTTTATGGAAGCAATTAAGATATGTGTGAATATAAACAAATAAATATGAGTTATAACTAAGAACAAGTTGTTGGGTGATGCTGGGGTCAGACACCTGGTGATGACGTTGGAGGTCACACGTCGGCTGCCACATTCCCCACCATGCACCCCTTGGAGTCACAGAAACATGATGTGTATGTTTGCCCTGGGGAGGCGCAGACTGGCATTATTTACAAGTGGGAGCCAGGAAGCCAGTCAATAGGGTTTGCATTCTGGCCCCATACTTCCCTAGCAGATCAGAGCCTAAGCACACATTCCTGCCTCAAGTGGATAATGAATAATCTTCCTTATTCATGCAGCTCTTACAAGGATTACATGCATATCTGATGCTTAGCACAATACCTGGAAATAGACATTTCTTGAAGAATGTTAGCCATTGTTTAACCTGAATGCAGAGTCAACGCTGTGGATTATACCACAAATGTTTCTGCTCCTAGGAGGGAGGGCTCCAGAAGCATGCTGTTTTCCAGCCATGCTGTGGCAGGGGTGGGGGTGGTGTGGGGCCGTGTGAGTGGTGGGGGTGCTGGGCTCCATCTCTGCCTTCCTCCACCAACCAGGCACCAGACCTGTAGGCAGGCACACCCACAGAGAGCATCAGCTCCTTTACCGTGAAAATGTCCAACTGTCCTTTGCTTCAGTATGCAGGGAGCATGATGACAGGTCAGATTGCACCAGCGTCATCAAAGTTTTGCCTATTTATTATAAGAAAGCCTTGGATTTTCCTAAATGCTGAAAAAATAAAGACGTGTTTATAGTCTCAGTCAGTTCAGTTCAGTCGCTCAGTCGTTCCTGACTCTTTGTGACCCCATAGACTGCAGCGCAGCAGGCTGCCCTGTCCTTCACCATTTCCCTAAGTTCGCTCAAACTGACGTCCACTGAGTCGGTGATGCCGTCCAACCGTCTCATCCTCTGTCGTCCCCTTCTCCTCCCGCCTTCAATCTTTCCCAGCATCAGCGTCTTTCCCAATGAGTCAGTTCTTTGCATCAGGTGGTCAAAGTATTGCAGTTTCAGCTTCAGCACCAGTCCCTCCAGCAAATAGTCAGCACTGATCTCCTTCAGAATGGACTGGTTGGATCTCCTTGCAGTCCAAGGGACTCTCAAGAGTCTTCTCCAACACCACAGTTCAAAAGCATCAATTTTTCAGCACTCAGCTTTCTTTATGGTCCAACTCTCACATCCATACATGACTACTGGAGAAACCACAGCTTTGACTAGATGGACCTTTGTCAGCAAAGTTATGTCTCTGCTTTTTAATATGCTGTCTAGGTTGGTCATAGCTTTTCTTCCAAGGAGCAAGCGTCCTTTAATGTCATGGTTGCAGTCACCATCTGCAGTGATTCTGGAGCCCGAGAAAATAAAGTCTGTCACTGTTTCCACTGTTTCCCCATCTATTTCCCATGAAGTGATGGGACCAGATGTTATGATCTTCATTTTTTGAATGTTGAGTTTTAAGCCAGCTTTTTCACTCTCCTCTTTCACTTTTCCCTAACATCTTGGCAATCTCTAACTTCCCCTCAAGGCAGTTTCCACTGTGTAACCTGGTGGAGAAGTGAGGAGAGCTCAGGACCACGTCCAGGTTCTTCTGGTCAGTGGAAGAAAGGACACATCCCTTACACCCTCAGAACCCAAAGGCCCCTCCAGTCCCATTTCACAACTCTTGGTTGGCCAACTCGCAGCAGTAAAATGTTGCAACTGAAAGAAGCTATGGGCCCTAGTGACCCCAGTGAGACTCCCCACGTGCCAGGTCCTAAGATTTAGCCCCAGACCAAGTTTTTCTGGGGGAAACTCTCTGCTCTGCAGTTGAATGGCGATGGTTTTTAAAAACACAGACAAAGGTCTCTCTCATCATGTGCTCATCTATGACTCAAAGAAAGTTATTTAAACTCGTTGAGGCTCAGCATGCTTGTCTCAGAAGTGGAGTTAACCACTGCTTCCTGTGGTTGCTTGAGGAAGAAATTGGGAACTTGGTAAAGTAGTCACTGGGCTTCCCTGGTGGCCAAGATGGTAAAGAATCTGCCTGCAATGCAGGAAATTTGGGTTTGATCCTTGGATTGGGAAGATCCCCTGGAGAAGGAAATGGCAACCCACTCCAGTATTCTTGCCTGGAGAATTCCATGGACAGAGGAGCCTGGCGGGCTGCAGTCCAAGGGGTCACAAAGAGTTGGACACGACTAAGCGACTGACACTAAAGTAGATACTAGAGAACCTGGCCCCTGGAATATGATCAGTGAAGACGTGGCCTTGAAGGCAAACAAGGGCTCCATGCTCCTCCCAAAGGCCCAATTCACTGGGCCTTCCTTGGACACACACATGCACACATGCACACACACACACACACACACTACGTGAACACACACACTCTAGAACACCTGCATGAGAAATGCAGTTCTTCTTAAATAGAAACAGAACATTGCTGAGATGCTCGAAGTTAGTGGCAGAGGCCAGAATTCTATGCCACAGAATCCAAGCCTTCTCTGCTCCTGGTCCCAGGCCCCATCTGTCTCCCTCTGGAAATTTTCCCCGATTTGTTCTCCAACAGGGGCACTTCCACAGTGTCTCTTGGAGAACAGTCTTCTGCCTTTTCCTGGCGGTTCCCACATAGAGTTCTACCCACCAATCCAAGAAGAAAAATGGAACAATCTGGACAGACTACCCCCACCCCGACCCCAGGAGGAGACGCGGAGGGAGCTCTAAATGCATCTCATGTTTTCCTGCCTGACCTTGTGAATATCACGGTACATATAAACGCGTGCTTTTCTCCCAGCATCAAGTCTTTTCAATGAGTCAACTCTTTTAAATGATCATGAGGTGGCCAAAGTACTGGAGTTTCAGCTTTAGCATCATTCCTTCAAAAGAAATCCCAGGGCTGATCTCCTTCAGAATGGACTGGTTGGATCTCCTTGCAGTCAAGGGACTCTCAAGTCTTCTCAACACCACAGTTCAAAAGCATCAATTCTTTGGGCGCTCAGCCTTCTTCACAGTCAACTCTCACATCCCTTCCAAGGAGTAAGCATCTTTTAATTTCATGGCTGCAGTCACCATCTGCAGTGATTTTGGAGCCCAAAAAATAAAGTCTGACACTGTTTCCACTGTTTCCCCATCTATTTCCCATGAAGTGATGGGACCGGATGCCATGATCTTCGTTTTCTGAATGTTGAGCTTTAAGCCAACTTTTTCCTCTCCTTTTCTTTCACTTTCATCAGAGTTCATCAGAGGCTTTGACTCTTTGCGACCCCATGAACTGTAGCACGCCAGGCTTCCCTGTCCTTCACTATCTCCTGGAATTTGTTCAAACTCATGTGCGTCGGGTCAGTGATTCCATCCAAGCGTCTCCTCCTCTGTTGCCTCCTTCTCCTTACCTCTCTTTTACCTTACTTTACTTCTCCTGCTCTCAATCTTTCCCAGCATCAGGGTATTTTCCAGTGAGTCAGCTCTTTGCATTAGGTGGCCAAAGTATTGCAGTTTGAGCTTCATCATCAGTCCTTCCAATGAATATTCAGTACTGATTTCCTTTAAGATGGACTGGTTGGATCTCCTTGCAGTCCAAGGGACTCTCAAGAGTCTTCTCCAGCACCACAGTTCAAAAGCATCAATTCTTCAGTGCTCAACCTTCTTTATGGTCCAACTCTCACATCCATACATGACTACTGGAAAAACCATAGCTTTGACTAGATGAACCTTTGTTGCAAAGTAATGCCTCTGGTTTTTAATGTGCTAGCTAGGTTTGTTATAGCTTTCCTTCCAACAAAGAAGTGTCTTTTAATTTCATGGCTGCAGTCACCATCCACAGTGATTTTGGAGCCCAAGAAAATAAACTCTGCCACTCTTTCTACTTTTCCCCCATCTATTTGCTGTGCAGTGATGGGAGCAGATGCCCTGATCTGAGTTTTTTGAATGTTGAGTTTTAAGCCAGCTTTTTCATTCTCGTCTTTCACTCTCATCAAGAGGCTCTTTAGTTCCTCTGATTTTTGCCATAAAAGTGATATCATCTGAGCATCTGAGGTTATTATTTCTCCTGGCAATGATAAGATTCTCCATGGAGAGACAACTGTTTTTCTACATTTCCTGCTTTTACTTTTTTTTTTTTAAAGACAGGACTAAAGCTCTGTATCTAAATTGTACTTTCCATTCCTGACATATGCCAAAATGTGCCTTATCAAATTTTGGTGGTAGAGTCATGCATGACGTGCACAACCTAAGGAGCACAGATTATTGATTTGCTCCGGACACAGTTTGGCTGGCTCGGGGATTAGCAACGAGGTTTAAGAGGAAGCCAAAGTACATTTGTTTATGATAAATATTTTAAGTTTCTGTCCTAGAGCGTGGCCAACCATGTCTGCACTTTGATGACTAATTTCCATGTTTTATGCCCTGCCTCACCCCAAGCTGTTCTCATACATTTTCTTGCCCTGAAATTTCTGAAGTTAGTATGGAGGAACTTTTCTGGGACACTGGAGTTTGGAGTGAGGAGGTAAAGAGGAACAGGGCTCCCAAGCCCCAGGCTCACTCCTGGGAAGCTGAGAACAGTCCAGACACTGTACAGAGTCTGTGAGATGGGCCGTGACTGGGCCATCTTCACTGGCTGTGATGGGGCCACGCTGGGTCATCTCGGCACTTGGCCAGGCCTTGTAACACTCTTCGTCTTCAATAGGGGTGGTACTTTCTTGAAGTTCCCCTTTTCTAATTTTATGTCTCAGGTTTACTTAACCTTTCTAAGATTTGATTCAAGATAAAAGTTTCTTTTACATGTAGATCAGTATTTATTTTATTCCTTCCAAGTCTTGTTTTTAGCAGATTGCTTTATCCCCCCAGAAGAGAGCATTTGCATTTTGGATTAAAGAGAGATTTTGTCAGATTTGCAATTCTTTTAATCATAATAAAACATGTTGGCATGTTGTTGAACATGTTTATAAAAAATGCACGTATTTGCATTGGCGAGAAGCTGTCCAGGAAATGCCAAGAACTGCCAGGCACGTTTCAGATGCTCCAGATAATACATGATCATTTTGCTGTTTTCATAAGCATGCTGAATTGCCTTGACTCATTCTGCGTAGAGAAATACAGGTAGAGTAAAAAGGCTGTGTCCTGTGGCCACGGTTTCCTGTCATTATACTGACTTACTATCAGTGTTGCCAGATACTCAGAGAACGGCAGGCTATTGAGGAGAACATAGGTATCGTTTCTCATTCTTCTAGGAAAAGCAGTTCTAAACTTCCCAGAGTAAAGAATAAAAACACACCCTGCTTTTAAATGCCATCACGTTAATCTGGTTCAGTGAAAAGCTTGGGACAGTAAATTTGCTGGTGACAGCCTTCCAGCTTTCCTTCTTCTGAGAATGTCTTCACCCCTTTTCTTTCCTGAAGGGCAGTCTCGCTGGGCAGAGATGTCACAGTTCTCAGCTGCTCTTTAAACACAGAAAGTAAGTGCTGCTCTGCTTTCCTCTGACCCCATGCTTTAGGGAGCGGAACCTGCTGCCATCCTCACTGATGTTCCTGGAGGTAAGTGTTGTTTCTCTTTCGTTGCTTTCAAGATTTTTTCCTTTGATTTTTGCTTTCAGAAGTTTATGGTATGTTTGTATGCTTCTGTTTTTATTTATGTATATATTTTTATTAATTTTTTTTTTTGCTGTTCTGTGTCCTTGTTGCTGCACAGGCCTTTCTGGAGTTGCGCAGAATGGAGGCTCCTGTCCGGTTGAGGAGCATAGGCTCTCGGTTGCGTGGGCTCAGTAGCTGGGGCACATGGGCTCAGTGGCTCTGTGGCCTGTGGGGGTCTTCCTGGACCAGGGCTTGAGCCTGCGTCTCCTGCACGGGCGGGTGGACGCTTACCCTCTGGGCCCCAGGAAAGTCCTGTGTGCTTTTGTTTTCCGTTCGTCTCGCTTGGAGTTTGCTCGTCTGCAGTATGTGCAGGCTTGTGTCTTTCACCAGATTGAGGGCATTTCCTGCTGTGACTTCTTCCAACCCTGATTCAGACTCGCTCTTGCCGCCCTCTGAGGACCCCCGGAGACAGACCCTGGACACTGTCAGAGTCCATGCAGTCCACGAGGCTGCCCTCACTTCCCTCCCAGCCTGTCTTCTTGCTGTTGTTGGTCGGGTACACTCTACTGATCTTTCCTCAAGTTCAACGACCACTGCCTCTGTCAGCTGCACCCTCCTGCTGAGCTCACCCAGGCGGCGGCTCATCGACTGGAGCTTTCAGGCTATACTTTCCATTTGGCTATTTCTAGAAATTCCATTTCTCTGTCGTGTTTTCCCCTCACTTATTTTCAGGCAATTTGTAATCGATTACTGAAAAATTTTTTGTGACAGCTGCTTTAAGCCCTCGGTGGACATTTCTGGCGTCTGGCCCATCTCGGTGTCGTCACTGGCTAACGCCTCCTCTTGTCGCAGGTGTGGTTGCTTGTTTCTCGGTGTCACCGGGCCCTGGACAGTCTGTCTGCTCTGTTGGGAAATGCTGATTCCTGGTAGGCGTCCCTTTTGGGTGTTGCACGTGGGTCCTGGCTTCCGTCTGTGGGCTGGGGCTCCAGTGATGGTTTAATTTTCTGGCCTTTGTGGTGCTATTTGGTCAGCTCGGTGTAGCTGGGACTTCTGTGCTCCGGGTGGCCCCTGCTGGTGTTACCTGAGAGGGTGGTTCGGGCTCCTGACAGGGCCCTCCCGTGTCTCTTGTTGGCCAAGAAGACCCTCGGGCCCGGGAGAGTGAAGAGACTTCCCTGGCTGGTCACTTCGTAAGGGGTTTCTACAGACGTCTGTGGCTGCCCTGGGGTCTCTGAGCAGGGGCGGCGCTCCAGCCACAGCTCAATATGGAGGAAAGTGAGGACATGAGGCTGTGGGATGAGAAGTGGGAGAAAACTGTGCCCGTAACCTGGAGACGGCTGCCAGGTGGGGGTCTGTGCAGACAAGCTGGGGAGGGCAGGGCGGGCAGAGGGGCTGTTCCCACGGATGACGAGCATCCCGGTGATGTGAGCTGGGCAGGGCGGCAGGGACCAGGCAGGCAGAAAGACGCGCTGACTCTGCACCGTCTTCTCGCCGTTGGTGCTTATTAACCGGAAAACCATTTGTGTAGGCAGGTAACGTTTTAATGTATCTGCGTTTTTTCTTTAATAAAGATGTCAAAAGAAACTGAGAGCAAATTAAGTCACATCGTTATGGTGTTTTCCTCACTTTTAAAATTGGTAAAATGCCCCCAAGGGGCTGAGGGCCTATGTGGCAGGGTAACTTGCTTTGTCTCTGGGAAGACATAGGTGAAATGCCTGAAGGGCCACCCCCGTCAGCGTCCCCCCTTCACCTGTGGGGCATCCCCGCAGCTCTGCTCGTGGCCACTGAGGGGGCACGGGGGTGACCGCAGCCCTGGTTGCTGCCAGTTCACAGGGAGGACAGACGGACAGTGCAGGCCCCAGAACTTTGTCCTGTTGCCCAGCAGCGGGAACCGAGGGCCCCCGGTTTTGAGCAGGAGCGGCTGGAGATAGGACGTGGGGACCCCCTACTGTGCTTTGAGCTGGCCTTCTCCTGCTTTTCAGGGAAAAGCTTGAGATTGATTCTGCATTAAAAACTGATTTTCAAGAATGGTTTTAGATTTTACAAAAAAACTTAGCAGAGAGTGCAGAGTGTTCTCATACTTGCTCATACCCCAAATCCAGCTTTTCCCTCTCCTGACATCTTGCTTTCCCGTGGTACAGTTGTCAGTTACGAGCCACCATTGATACGTTAGTGTCCATGCTGGCCCTCATGTATTCTGTGGGTTCGGCAAATGCATAATGTCTTACAGAGCATTTTCATCCACTGGAGAACCCCATTCTCCACCCCTTCATCTCTCCCCGGACCCTGACAAGGACTGGCCCTTTTACTGTTTCTACAGTTTTGTCTTTGGCAAAACGTCGCGTAGGACGCAGCCTTTTCAGATCGGCTTCTCTCGCTCAGTGACGTGAACTTGCGAGGCCGCCATGTCTGTGTGTGGCTTGAAAGCTCATTTCTTTTGGGCTGAATAACACCCACTGTCTGCACGCACCATGGCTTGTTCATCTGCTCGCCACTGAAGGGCACGCGTGCTGCCCAGCAAACTCTTCCGGAGGAGAAGCAGCAAGTCAGGATACTGCGTGTATTTTTCAGGGACAGAGGCTTTAATGCCCTTGGACTTCTATGAACCTGTTTTCCAAGGTGCAGGGAAATCAGAAATGTAAAGGAGCAAATATTTATAAAGTGCTTTTAGCTCTGCTGATAACAAGTACTTAGTTGGGTTGCTGGTTAGGTCAATGAGCAGGTCAAATAAACACTAAATATTTTCCATTTTCAACAGAAAAATGGCTACTTTAGGGCCATAATAGGGCTTCCCCAATGGCTCAGTGGTAAAGAACTGGCCTGCCGATGCGGGGGACACAGGTTCCATCCCTGGTTTGGGAGGATCCCCTGGAGGAGGCTGTGGCAACCCACTCCAGCATTCTTGCTGGAGAGTCCCATGGACAGAGGAGCCTGGCAGGCTGCAGTCCATGGGGTCACAGAGAGTCAGACGCGACGAAAGCAACTTAATACGCGTGCACACACACACACACAAACACGGCCATAGTAAGGACAAATTTAACATAGTTTTGAACATTTGCCACGTGGAGAGAACATGAAGACATGATGAAGTTGAACAATGATTTGCCTGAAGGCGTGCCTGCCTTTCCAGGTCTGCACCTGCCGTACAGTGACCTCTGTTAACGACTGGCCAGAAGTATGCTGGGAGGTTGGGATTTAAGTCCTGGAAACACAGACAGTCAGAGGAGATGTACGTTTTGCAAAGGCACAGCTTTGTGCTTTTCCTGTAGGTTTTACTTTTAAATGAGAAGCTTGCCTTGTTTTCACAGTGAAGTCTGAGCACTGCCTGGAAACACACGGGCTTGAACAGTGGTCTCACTTGTTCGTGCAAACAGTGATAGCCCGACTCCTTTCTTCCTCCTGCGTGTGATTACACAGGGTGGCAGGCTCAGTCCCTTCCAACGTAAAGCATGTCATCTGCTTTAGAGGCAGGGTTTTTTTTTCCCGGGAACATTGTTTTTTTAAATCTGTATTGCAGTATAGATGCTTTACAAGGTTGTATTAGTTTCTGCTATATAGCAAAGTGAATCAGCCACATATTTACATATGGAGTGAAAGTGAAACTGTCAGTCAGTCTGAGTCGTGCAGTCGTGTCCGATGGTTTTGCAACCCAGTTGCCTGTAGCCCGCCAGGCTCCTCTGTCCATGGGAGTCTCCAGGCAAGAACACTGCAGTGGGCAGCCATTTCCTACTGCAGGCGATCTTCCTGACCCAGGGGTCAAACCCGCGTCTCCTGCATTGCAGTGGGTACTTAACCATCTTAACCACAGGGACCCCTGTTTCTTGGATTTGCTCCCCATTCAGGTCGCCACAGAGCAGTGAGCAGAGTTCCCTGTGCTGCAGTGTGCTCTCCCTAGTTATGTGCTTTCTGTGTACCAGCAACAGCGAGCGCTTGTCGGCCTCAGCCTCCCGACTCCCCCTCCCCCTGGTGTCTGTACGTTTGTTCTCTACATCTGTGTCTCCATCTCTGCTTTCAAACACGATCATCTGTAGCATCTTCTCGATCCCACATGGGTGCATTCATAGATGATATTTGTTTTTCTCTTTCGGACTTATTTCACTCCGCATGATCACATCTCAAAACTAACAATTTGAACATAATCTAATTAATCCCCCCATTTTCGTCGTGACTGTACATGTTACGTGACTTTGATGCCTAAATAAAAGAAATGGGAGTTTGCTGTCTGTGAGGCCAGAGCCACTCTCAGTGAGGACGCGGGCATGACATCTAGGAGCATCCAAGCCTGGGCTCCGGTGCCCGCCCGTGGATGCTGTCCATCCAAGCAGTTTACACCTGGTGCTGATGCCTCGCAAAATGCACTCATGGAAACTTCCAGTCACACTCGGAAAGTTTGGTAGATGGTGTCTCTTTTCGCTTAGTTTTTTTTTTTTTTTTCAATTTCCCCCCTGAAACTCCAGCTCCAGGCCCTTGACTCCCCAGCTCGATACCTTTTTTGTTAATAGATCTAATCAGCAGCATGTTGAACAAGAGAAGCCCTTTCTGTGTGCGCTGTTCGGACAAGAGGAGCCCCGCTGTAGATCACCAGAATAAACAACTCCGGCCGATTCAATTACAAGGCTGGGCCCTGGCTTTTATCTGGCTGTGACATCATTTCAATCAAAATGTAAAATAATACAATCCAATAGTTGCGAGAGGAAGAGATAGGACACAGGCGGCTGCACTTAGTCATTTAATAAAAGGAGGGAGGAAGGTGGGGCCGGCCTCCTCTGACAGCCGGCGAGGGCGCCCGGCTCCCAAACTCCATTACCTGCTGTAATGGTATTCAGGCCCTGAACGCAGGAAATTGTCTATTACTTTTTATTAGTGGAAGCTGTTATGTAGGATGCAGACTACTGCTCTGTTTTTTTTTTTTTGCTTTGTTCGTTTAATTAACAAAACCATGAGATCTCCCTATTGGCAGCTTCTCCTTGAAGCTTCTATTGGTTTTTTCCCCCTTAGAGCTGGAATTTTATTCATTTCCTTTGTCTCCTTTGAATTTTTTTTTTTTTTTAATAGGTGATGTTTTCCAAGACCTGCAAATCCTGGTGAGAAGAAAAACAGGATTCCAGGGCAAACACAGCGTCTCTAAACTGCTTGGGCTGCGAAAACCACGGGCAGGACGTTTCCTCCTCACGGCATTTTTTGTGGAAAAGGTTCCCCTTCGATTCTGAGACTTTTACAGGGAGGAGGGTCAGCGAGTGTGGCCTGCTTTGTGTCAGGGTGATACAAACAAGCGATAATAACCAGTTCTATCTATGGGGTCTGAAAGCCAGGAGAGAGGAAAGGAGACTGTGCTTTAGCAGGAGGGGAGGGGACGGAGCGTGTCAGGAGGCTGGGTCCTGGGTCCTGGGCCCTGCCCCATCTGGACATTGACCACAACCCAGGTGATCAATGGGTTCAGCGTTTTTCCTTGAACTGTATCCGGTTTATAAGAATCAATCATTTTTTTAAAGGAAAAAAACAATCTGCTTTCCATCAATATGTTTGATCATTCTGTGCACGAGCAGGCCCACCACAGAACCTGCCTTGAATGGCCTCAGAGCAGGGTCACTTGCTGAGATGGCCCGTGAGTGTGAACAGGCCCCTGCCCCCAGGAGTACTTGGGGCTCCAGCTCTGGGCTGATTGGATTTGGTTCTCCCTGGCAGAAGAGAGATAAGTACAATTTCCCCCCGGCCTCATGAAGAGCACAGTGTCGCTGGGAAGGTGGAATCTTTATAATAGAAGTTACATAGCAACATGCTCCATTACAAATGGGAACAAAACAAGAAATCAGGAAACTGGGTGACTTGCATAAGAGGAAGCTAAATGGGGCTTGCCGGCGGCCTCCGAGCGGAGGCGCAGGGCTCCTGCTGCTGCAGGGCCTCAGGCTCGTCCCCACGCCTCGCTCGGGGACCACGACCTCTGACCTCCCGTCCCTCGGTCCAAGTCCAGCCGCGTCAAAGAACCGAGGCTCCGGAGGAGCTGGGGGCCTCTGTGTGCGTGGCCCTCATGCTGGCGTTCTGCTCCATCCCTGCCTGTGGGGAGGGGTCGCCCCCTGACGCCCGGGCCAAACCAGGGGCCTCCCAGGAGAGTCCTGTGCACCCAGCCTGGACAGCCAGAGTGGAGAGCAAGGGTGCCCACCTGGAACCCCTGCCCCTCCACTCCGGGGCTCTGAGCAGGAAGGAGGATAAAGCAGATTCCAGTGGAGGGACTGGCCACAAGCTTCCAAACGTGTTTGGACCTGGCTGTGGGCCTTTGACCTAGCTTCCTCTCTGAGCCCTGAAAACACCAGGAGGTCTGTGAGGGCGCAGAGATGTGATGAAATTGTATCTCAGGATTACAGCTCCATGGCACTGCCTCACGTGTCAGCAAAAACCACAGAGGAGCCACGGGGTGGCAGGGCCTGGATGGAGCGGGGGGCGTGCGGGGTGGGAGGGAGGTGGTGGGGGGCTCGGGGCTGGGCCCCCCGCCTCTGTCTTCTGTCTGCACCCTGCAGGACGCTGAGCCGCCTGGCAGAACCGGCGGGGAGTGAGCACTGAAGCAGACTTGGTTTATCAGCTCAGTTCCGTCGCTCAGTTCCGTCGCCCAGGACTACAGGACGCCAGGCCTCCTGTCCATCACCAACTCCTGGAGTTTACTCAAACTCATGTCCATGGAGTCGGTGATGCCATCCAACCGTCTCATCCTCTGTCGTCCCCTTCTCCTCCTGCCCTCAACCTTTCCCAGCATCAGGGTCTTTTCAAATGAGTCAGCTCTTTGCAGTCTTCTCCAGCACCACAGTTCAAAAGCATCAATTCTTTGGCACTCAGCTTTCTTCATAGTACAACTCTAACATCCATACATGACTACTGGAAAAACCATAGCCTTGACTAGATGGACCTTTGTTGGCAAAGTAATGTCTCTGCTTTTTAATATGCTGTCTAGGTTGGCCATAGCTTTTCTTCCAAGGAGCAAGCGTCTTTTAATTTCATGGCTGTAGTCACCATCTGCAGTGATTTTGGAGCACCCCAAAATAAAGTCAGCCACTGTTTCTACTGTTTCCTCATTTATTTGCCATGAAGTGATGGGACCAGATGCCATGATCTTAGTCCCCACATAAAACACTCAGGTTGCAATGTTTCTGAACACAGAACCTGCAACCTGATGACATACCATCCAGTTTCCAGGACAAACTGGACTGTGAGAGTCTGGGCATCATTCAGGTGACAGTGCAGTTGAGGAAAATGGCAGGAATAAAACAGAAGAACAAGAAGAGCTGAAGCTTGCTGTGTGCCAAGTGCCCCTGGCAGAGACGGCCAGTGAGCACGGCTGGCACTTTTCCGTGTGTTGTTTCCCAGGACCCTCGTGACAGCCCAGCAGGGAGACACGTGGCACCCCCCTTCATGGCTGGGACGGGGGATGGAGCCCCACGGCCCCAGCAGACCATCCAGGGCTGGGCAGGTACATCCGCCTCGCGTCCCCAGCCTCCTTAGAGACGCAGGGGGCCTTGTGCTGCACCGTGAGGTCTGGGTGTCTGTTTATTACCAAATACTTGGCAGATGTTCACTCTCTTTTTCCTGCTTCAAAAGGAGTCTTAAAAGAGGTCAGAATCTGAGTGAAAATACTAAATCACATTGGGATTCGAGTACTTGGAGACCTCTGGAGGACATCTAAACTCGTTCTCCTTCTCTCTGAAGCTTCATCTTTCAGATCAGTCTTTCCCAGCTCACAGGAGGTGCAGGGCTGGTGGGCAGATGGACAGACAGTTGAAGCAGCTAAAGACCACACGACGTGTGCTGTGCAGGGGTCATGTGACATGTGGTGGGCTTGTGTGTCGAGGTCATGGGTGTAGGGGGTCCCAGGACGCACGGTGGTTGCCTGCCATATGGACGTCACACCTCACTCCCGGTGGTCATAGGACGCATCATGCGTGTGGCACCCCGTTGGTCACGTGGTAACCCATGTGACGCTTAAACACCACAGACCACACATCAGAGGCACCTGTTCTTCAAAGAGCACCTCTCCTCCACACCCGGACCTTCCCCTGACATGGAGCCTGGCTTTTTACCACTTTCCCTGGGCCTCTCACGTAGCTCAGTTAGTCAAAATATCTGCCTGCAATGCAGGAGACCTGGGTTTGATTCCTGGGTTGGGAAGATCCCCTGGAGAAGGAAATGGCAACCCACTCCAGTATTCTTGCCTGGAGAATCCCAGGGACGGAGGAGCCTGGCGGGCTACAGTCCATGAGGCTGCAAGAGTCAGACACGACTTAGCGACTAAACCACCACTTGTACCTTCTTGATTCATCTACCCCTCTTCCGGGGCTTCTGTCCCAGCAAAGCCCGGGCCCCCACTGCCTCTCTCAAGTCTCCTGATCAGGCTTCTTCTGCTGATGCTCAGACAAGGGGCTGCAGTCTCCACTCTGGCATCATGGGTCACTGACTCCAGGGCCAGCCAAGCCTGCATTGACCCACAGCAGCGGCACTTCCAGCCCCGCTCCTGCTTGAACACCTCCCTGCCTGGTTCCCAAAGCTCCCTCTCCACTAACGTGTCCAGTGGTGTTTGCTGAACTTCACCTGAGTGCCTGCCCCTCCACCCTCGGGGCTCTGGCTCCAGGTGGGCAGACAGATCCCACAGCAGACACAGGAACCCTCCTGTGTGTCAGGAGGAGACTACAGCCATGGGCGTGGCGCCCGGGGGCAGGGCTGCTCAACCCCTCGCTCTCTTCTCCCAGCACTGCTTGTGTTGAAGGCTTCCTGATTTTCGTGGCTTCCTTACTTGCATGTGATGGTTTCAGCCCCTTTCAAGAAACTTGGTGCATATACACAATGGGATATTACTCAGCTATTAAACAGAATGCATTTGAATCAGTCCTAATGAGGTGGATGAAACAGAAAGAAAAACACCAATACAGTATATTAATGCATATATATGGAATTTAGAAAGATGGTAACGATGACCCTATATGTGAGACAGCGAAAGAGACACAGATGTAAAGAACAGACTTTTGGGCTCTGTGGGAGAAGGCGAGGGTGGGATGATTTGAGAGAATAGCATTGAAACATGTATATTATCATATGTGAAAAGATCACCAGTCCAGGTTTGATGCATGAGACAGGGTGCTCAGGGCCAGTGCACTGGGATGACCCTGAGGGATGGGATGGGGAGGGAGGTGGGAGGGAAGGTCAGGATGGGGGACACATGTACACCCTATGGCTGATTCATGTCAATGTATGGCAAAAACCACCACAGTATTGTAAAGTAATTAGCCTCCAATTAAAATTTTAAAAAATGGCAAAAAAAAAAAGAAAAGAAAAGAAACTCCATCTCCTTTATATGCAGAGGATCCCTGCCTGCATCTGCGGCATGGATGACCCCCCAGACCGCAGTCACCCACCTGTCAGATGGCTCCGCTTCCACACGCGGTCAGCAGCGCCTGCCCCCTGTGCTGACGTCAGGGCTCGCCTTCCTCCGCGCCTGCCCCTCTCAGCACACGCAGAGCTCTCCTCCCCTCGTTCGCATCCCGACCCTGGAATTAGACACGGCTTCTCTCATCTCCAGAGCACACGGCCCACCTGACAGCAAGCCCGGAGGGCCCACCTTCCCTCCCACCCCCTGGAGACCAGCAGAGGGTGACAGCTGGTCCTCTGGGTGACCCCGTCAATCCAGAAAGGGCCTCCCCTCCCCTGAGGGTGAGAGCCTGTCCCTGCCTCAGCGCCTCTGGGGCTGTGCGCTGCAGCTCCTCCTACCGGACCGGCTTCACGCAGCTTTGCTCTCCTTCTCGGCCTCTGCTTTGGCTACACCGAGCCCTCGGTGACTGTGGACAATGCCCAGCGTACTCCCACATCCAGGCCCTTCCTTTCTCCTCCAAGCAGGATTCTTCCTCCCCGTCCTTTTCTGGCTCCCTCAGCTCCCTCATGTCTGCTCAAATGTCACCTTCTCAGTGAGGCCCTCCATCACTACACTATGCATGACCACACCATCCCATGGCTCCTCCATCCCCTGGCTCCTCCATTACAAGGCTCCTCCACCCCATGGCCACACCATCCCATGGCTCCTCCACCCCATGGCTCCTCCATCATATGGCTCCTCCATTGCATGGCTCCTCCATCCCATGGCTTCTCCATCCCAAGGCTCCTCCACCCCATGGCTCCTGCACCCCATGGCTCCTCCATACCTTGGCTCCTCCATCCCATGGCCACAGCATCACAAGGCTGCTCCATCAGAGGCTCCTCCATCCCGAGGCTCCTTCATCCCGAGGATCCTCCATCCCGAGGCTCCTCCATCTCATGGCTCCTCCACCCCATGGCTCCTCCACCCCATGGCTCCTCCATCCCAAGGCTCCTCCATCCCGAGGCTCCTTCATCCCGAGGCTCCTCCATCCCATGGCTCCTCCATTCCATGGCTCCTCCATCCCATGGCTCCTCCATCCTGAGGCTCCTCCATCACATGGCTCCTCCATCCCATGGCTCCTCCATCCAAAGGCTCCTCCATCCCATGGCTCCTTCATCCTGAGGCTCCTCCATCCCATGGCTCCTCCATCCAGAGTGTCCTCCATCCCATGGACACACATGGCTCCTCCATCCCAAGGCTCCTCCATCCCGAGGCTCCTCCATCCCGAGGCTTCTCCATCTCATGGCTCCTCCATCCCATGGCTCCTCCATCCCAAGGCTCCTCAATCCCATGGCCACACCATTGCAAGGCTCCTCCATCCCATGGCTCCTCCATCCCATCCTCAATCCCATCCATCCATTGAGGCTCCTCCATCCCATGGCCTCCTCCATCCCTCCATCCCTCCTCCATCCTGAGGCTCCTCCATCACATGGATCCCATGGCTCCTCCATCCAAAGGCTCCTCCATCCCATGGCTCCTTCATCCTGAGGCTCCTCCATCACATGGCTCCTCCATCCCATGGCTCCTCCATCCAGAGTGTCCTCCATCCCATGGACACACATGGCTCCTCCATCCCAAGGCTCCTCCATCCCGAGGCTCCTCCATCCCGAGGCTTCTCCATCTCATGGCTCCTCCACCCCATGACTCTTCCATCCCGAGGCTCCTCCATCCCAAGGCTCCTCCATCCCATGGCTCCTCCATCCCAAGGCTCCTCCATCCCGAGGCTCCTCCATCCCAAGGCTCCTCCATCCCAAGGCTCCTCCATCCCAAGGCTCCTCCATCCCAAGGCTCCTCCATCCCATGGCTCCTCCATCCCAAGGCTCCTCCATCCCATGGCCACACCATTGCAAGGCTCCTCCATCCCGAGGCTCCTCCATCCCGAGGCTCCTCCATCCCAAGGCTCCTCCATCCCATGGCCACACCATTGCAAGGCTCCTCCGTTCCATGGCTCCTCCACCTCGAGGCTCTTCCATCTCACGGCTCCTGCCTGGCCCATGCCCCCTTTCCCGGCTTGGGCCTTCTCTTTGGCCCTTGTCACCACATCACACAGTATCCAGATTCATTCCTCTGATTCTCACTCCCCCATCCCCCCATCCTCTGACCGTGTGCCCAGCGACTCTGACCTGTTTTCCATGCTGGTCTCTATCCTCTAGAAGGGCAGTCTCTTTCCTGTGAGGCCTTCTGGGTGGGCTCCTAGAAAACGCACGGATGCTCTGTTTCGATGCTGACAGGTGTGCCTCAGGAGGCGCCCGGCGACCTTGGAGCGAGCTCGTTGTGTGAGCTGCTGGGCTCCACAGAGAAGCTGAGGGCCCGCCTGTCCACCGGCCTGCGTGTAGGGACTTGGCTGCTAGAGCGTGTCCGCTCACCTCTCCACCAGGGCATCCTCCTGGGGCCTCGCCTGCTGAGGGGCCCGGTGTCACGGGCCATTGTACCCAGTCTCTCCTCTGTTGTTGGCAGGAGCCAAACGGGCGCAAAGCGAGTAAGCCTCGCACGACGGCACGTCCACCCCCAGGGCCAGCAGGCTGTCGTCTGGGACGTGGTGGGCACAGTTGCTCAGCTGTGCCCGACCCTGTGTAACCCCATGGACTGTAGCCCACCAGGCTTCTCTGTCCACGGGATTCTGCAGGCCAGCATACCGGGGTGGGGTCACCTGCCCTCCAGCCGGGGTGGCACCTCCCGGAGGAGCCGAACGGGCCTCTGTCCCAGGCCCTGGAGTCCCCAGGGCAGCGCCCGTGCCCGGCTCCGCTCTGCTGCGCTTCCACTCACATTACCCCCGAACTTCCGGGGCCCCGGTTACGGGGGCACCTCCTCTCAGCCATCCTCGGGGCACTGGGAACTTGGCCCAGCGGTCCTGGGAGCAGCTGGCCTGCTGCAAGCCGGGCAGGGTCGAGGGCAAGAGGCCCTCAGGGCGGCTGCAGGGCCAGTGGGCTCAGCAGAGACCCGCAAACCCATGGCGGGGGGTGGCAGGCGGGGCCCACTTGTCAGGGACACAGGGCCTTCTGGGGAGGTATACGTGCTGCCCCTGCAGCTCGCGGGCCCGCTGGCTCGGGCGGGTGGTGCCGCAGGCAGGGACCACGGGCTCCTCCCCACTGGCAGGGGGCCTGCTCTCCTGACCCAGGAAAGGCCGGCTCCTCTCAGGGGCTCCTGGGCCCGAGTGGGAAGGAAGCCCTGCCTGTGTGTGTCCCCGCCGTGGGATGGGGTCGTCTCAGACCCGGGATCTCCAGCCCTCAGAGGTTCGCGGACAGATGCCCCGCAGGGAGTGGGAGCTCTCTCCCTTGGAAGACTGGACGGCACACACCTGCTCTGCCTGCTCTGATACGGCGGTGAGTGGGCTCGTCCAAGGTGGGGGCCGCACAGAACAGGCCCCCGCCCTCTGCCTCCATGGTGAGGGTCAGGCCGGTGGCCTCGGGAGCCACGGAGAGGGACACGCCATTCCCTGGCCTGGAGTCCGGGTCATGGCGCCCTCCTCCTGGGGAGGCCCCCGGGGCAGAGCCCACTTTGTGCTGCCTTTGTGGGGGGACTGCCCTGAGGCAGCCTCACCTACCAGGACCCCAGCTGCTGGGGGGCCTCGTCCCCAGCCGCCTCCCGAGGGGAATCAGGAAGACACCCGCCTCCCTCCCCACATGGAGAGGACTCCGTAGGCCCGTGTTGGGGTTCGGAAGAAGCAGGAGGAGACGGTGACCCTGGAAGCTGTGAGCCGTCCACACGGAGCCCCCCGGTGGTGAGGGTGGCCAGGGGCCCAGGCTGGTACCCAGGGGGGCCGCGATCTCAGTTCAGACACCGGGACGGCGCTGCCCCTCTCAGTGAGATGATACTTAATCAGCCGACGTCTCTGTGGGCCTTTTACTGATCTTGGATGATTTTCATGAAGATGTTTTAACTTTTTGTGGAAATGGTGAAGAGTTATCGTCCATGAATCGCTTTCATCACCCATTTCATGGGGATCAATGCTGATGAAACACTTGCTGCCTTCCGGGGCTGTGGGACACGATAGGCAAACTAAGTGCCCGTGGAGCCCTGCCCTCTGCTCGGCTCTGGACACACGCTCCTTAAAGTAAACATCATCCCCAAGATGCCTATTTGTTCACGCACAGATTAACTGATGCCCACATGTTGGTGGCACCCAGGCTGGAGGTCGTCTGGCTGGCTCTGCCCCACCCATCAGAAGGAGCGTGGTCCAGCCCTGACCCACACGCTGGGCCCGTGTCCATCCACTCTGCGTGGGGCCTTGGCTCCTCTGCTCTGGCCCAGAGCCGGCGCTGCACGGGATGCTCATGTCCCTCTGGCTTCCCTTGTGGTCCTGCCTGGAGAGCGTGGCCCTGGAGCAGGCTCTGACCTCTCGGTCTGGGCAACAGTGAGGATCAGAGTCTGTTTCCAGGGGCTCCTTTAATTAACAAAGTCAGAAATCTGGAAAAGAACGATGGTACCTCATGATGGCCTCTGTGTGAGAAATTGGTGCTCAGTGTTGATGAGTCACAGAGAAAACACGGATGCCTTTGGAGCTGTGCAGCCAGGAATGGTGCCCCCCTCCCAGAAGTGTCTGCAACAGGTGAACTGTGGCTTTCTGGGGGCCTCGTGGGGGACAAGCATTCGGTGAGAGTGACCAGCACAGAAGTACCCAGGCCCTGACTCCATGCAGCCCTCCTGGGGGCTGTGCCATGGTGGGGGAGCCGTGTGCAGAAGGCAGGACCCTGGGGAGGGTGGCCTCTCCCTGAGTGTCCATGTTAAAGACCGTGAGAGCTTCTGAGCCTTTAATAACTGTTCGGTTTTAGCGACTCACGCATTATCAAAGTCTTCTCATGTCTGAAGCATCAGATTGAACCGTCAGTGCTTCCTGGTCTGAATGTCTGTGTCCCCCTGGGTTCATAGGTTGGACTCCTAACCCCCAGGTGATGGCTCTCAGACGTGAGGCCTCTGGGGGGTGTTGGGGTGGGGGAGGAGCTGCCATGGAGGGATTAGCACCCTTTATTATAAAACGCCCCCCAGAGCTTTGTGGCTTCTCCCAGCCTGCAGGACGTGGTGAGCAGCTCAGAGTGGCCCAGGCCCTCACCTGAGCTCCTGGCTCCTGGGCCGGGGCCGTCCGGCCTCCCGCTGCTAGAAACTCATTTCTGCTGCTTATAACACACACGCGTGCTGTCTGTGGCGTTCGGTTAGCAGCCTGACGGGCCAAGCCTCCACATCAAGTTTAGGGGGAACATAAACTTACCGCTCAGAACCGGGATCCTAATTGCCAGACAGCCCTCAGCTTCGTCCCACTCACGCTGCCCGGAGCCGCCGGAGTCCGCGACGTGCCTGGGCTGTGGAATCGAGACCCGCTCGCACACGCACACACATCCTAACTCCAGGGCAGACGGGATGCCCCTCTGCCTGGAGGCAGAGGCTTGAATTCACATTTCCAGGGTTTGGCGACTCAGAGGCACACCTTCGGAAGCAGACGTGGTGCTCCTGAGCCCTCCTGAACGGGGTGAGTCTTGCTTTGCCCCAGGGACCGTGTCCTGTCGAGGGTGCCCGTCCCCGTGTAGGACACGTGCCCTTTTCGGTGGGGTGGACTCTGGGCGCACCCCTGGTGGGTGCAGGGAGGGGCCCAGAATGCTTCCTCCCCCTTCCCCTCCCCCCTCCCTTTTATTTCCCAAACAAGCTCAGAGTTTTTATAATTCATCACCTGGCTGACAGATGAGTTCTGCTGGAGAATATTAGAAAATGTCTCAAATCTCATATATATGCTAATGGTATGCCGAGGCTGGTCGGCGGTGTGCGGGGTTTTAATCTGTCTTGGGCGGCGTGGGGAGCGGAGGAGACACGCCAACACCCGACAATTTATGATCAAACGGCTGAGTCGTGAAGGAAGAAGGACGTGCAGGAAGGGAGAGTCATTTTCTGATTTAACAGCGTTGTTACTACAAATAAAGAAATCTTGATTTTGACTACACTCGACATTAAATGAGCTTCCTGTGCCCACCGCTGGATTTTTCATTTGCGGATTCGTAGAGAGCGGCGTGCTTAGATACAAGTGACAGATAAGGGGGCGGTTGCATATGGAAATCAATCGTGTATAATAAAGCCATCTCTGTTTATTAAATAAACACATGTAGATTACTGCGGGGGAGGACGCAGCCATAACTCCTCACGATGTTCCTCTTTCTTTTGCAAGTCACAAAGAATCTTATTTAACAACCACGCCTGCTGGATGCGGGCCCTTCTGTTTACTGCCCTCCCGCCAGCTGGGTGTCCGGCACCGCCGATTATGGTAACACTTGGCTGTGGCCCCCGGTGTCCGCTTCTGGGCAGGATTTCAGTCCATCGTCATGAACACCACAGCCGTTTTGGAGGACGCGCCATTAAGTTGCGTCTTGCTAATATTTCTGTTATAGAAATGGGAGAGGAGCCGGAAGAGAAACCCCAGGGGGGCTGTTCTGAGAAGTGAGGGGCGCCCGGCAGGGCGGGTCGAGGCGCGTCAGCTTCTAGAAAAGCAAGGGGCAGAACCACTGTGTCTGGTCAGGCCTGGGCTCCCCAGGCTGGACTGCTCCCACTCCCAGGGCTGGCCAGAGTGTGTCCCGAGAACAACCGAGGGACTCGGGGTGTGGGCACCCCGAGGCCAGAGAGGTGCGCTCGAGCCTTGGGGTGTAAAGTGTGGCTTCTATGTCTGGGGAAGGACACCCCGTGGGCTGGAGTCTGGGGACAAGACCCCGGGAGGCGGGTGGGGGCCGGTGAGACACCTGGGCTGCAGGAAGCAAGGGGCAGCTCCGCCCAGCACCCCCCCAACACACACACAGGGTTCCCTGTAGGCCACACAGAGGACCGCTTCTCCTGCTCGGTGGCGGAGGGCGGTGGGGAGAGCTCCAGCTGCAGGAATCAGGAGAAGCAGGTTTTCTGAAGAGAGCAAGGACTGAGCCTGGAGACGGAGGAGAGCCCAGCTCCTCTGTCTGCCAGGAGACCTCACGTTGGGAGAAGAGTCCTGTGCTCCTGGGTTCCTGGGTCTTCTCAGCGACATTGTCTAGAAGTTTCAGACTTCTTGGAAGTTAGGGTACAAGTCAGTGCCCAAATGAGGCATAACAGCACCAAGCCCTTCCCTTTTATTCAAGTTTTAATACAAGCCCAGATTCTTGAACACTGCTTCTATTTCTTTTTACCTCATTATCAGCTTGATGGAGAAGGAAATGGCAACCCACTCTGGTATTCTTGCCTGGAAAACCCTACGAACAGAGGAGCTGGGTGGGCTACAGTCCACAGGGTCACAAAGGGCCGGACACGACTGCGCTTGCACACTCAGTCCTTGGCGTGAAGCTTTTGACTCTACTGTCATCGCCTGCCAGGCATCTGTTGCTTAGCTCGTTTTATGTTTCTCTCTCATCTTGAACACATAATTTTCCTCGATGCCGTTTGACAAGGCAAGTGTCAGTCATGCGCTGGTGGCCGCGGCTCTCTTCGGTCATCGCAGTTCTCATCCTGGGTCAGATTTGTCTGATGCAGCTGTTCTTACCTGGACATGACTTTGCCCTCTGCTCACTGCACCCTCACCACCAGGGGACAGAGAGCGATATCTGGAGACATCTGTGATGATCAGGACTGGGATGGGCAGGGCAGGGGTGTACCGGCATCTAGTGGTCAAGGCCAGGGGCCTGCTAAACACCAGGGCACGCACAGCCCCTGCCACGGAAGTGCCGGCCTCTGGGGACAGTGGCATTGATGCCAAGGAGCCCTGGCTGACACCCCGGTCAGGAGAGAGACCGCGGGGTGTGGGCAGTGGCGGGCCTGGGGCCCAGAGCCTGAGTCTGGCCTGGGCGCCGTGGCCCCTGTTGCCGTGGGAGGCCTGACTGTGGTTTCACATCACTTCCCAGCTTGGCGCATCTGTGAGCAGACGGCCAGGACACTCTCTGTCTTATTCCCCTTCCAGGTAATGTGTGTCCCTGGATGGTGCTGGAGTCTGAAATGGGGGTTTGGAAATGGGGCACAGTCCATGTGGGCTGGGCGGTGCATGCAGACAGAGGGAGGTTGGTCAGGCCGGCCGGTCCCCACGCAGGCACTGAGGGCTGAGTCCGTTTATTTGGGTCCGGCTGGAGCATGACCCGGAAGCTCCGGGAGCCCCAGTCTGCCCTGTGACGGAGGGTTTCCAAAGATGTCCTTTTTGTTTACATTACTTTACTTCTCCGTGTGGAGCTTGATTTCACGTCTCTTTTGCAAGCTATTTATTCCAGGAAACACCGTTCTCAATGTACTGCTCTAATGAGGTGCTGGAGGCGCTCACAGTGTCAGCTTCTATTTTTGAAGAAAGGCGAAATTGCCACTTTAATCTACTACAAAGCAAAAGCTCAGTGGCGTGTTTGAGCAGGTACCCAGAGCAAGTCCGATCCGTGTGTTGGGCTCTGAGTGTGTGCGCACTTTGTTTCTGAGCCACAGAAACACAGCTGAGAGCCTAACAGGTATTTTCTGTTTGCTATTTGGGGCTCCGAGGACTTGGTTTCTCCTCTGAATATGCCTACCTGGCAGTGGCAGGCGGCAGGGGGCAGGAAGGGCTGGGTGAGAAGGGGTCCAGGCAGTGGGAATTCCAAGGCAGACAATGCTCCCTGCAGACCCTCCAGCCTCTGGTTTGAAGACCCCGCTGGAAGCCTTCAAAGCCCCAGACTGTGGGTCAGTCCTGAAGTCTGTGCACCCCTATGGTTGGATTCTTTCTCGCACTCTCCTTAATTCAACTGCCCCCATAGAGGCAGCCGCCGGGAGCCCGCTCTGTGGGTGGCCAAGCTCCCTGGGGACAGCTCTCAGCTCTGGGATGGTAACTTTAGAAGGACATGCAGACGTGTGACTGTTCAGACAATCCTCTGATAAACCCAGAGCCTGGAGAGCCCTTCTTCAGCTCCCTCCACGCGAGGTTCTGACTTGGTTCAGAGGAAGGACCCTGCAGGAGAAGGCAGAACCCCTGCGGCGGCCCCTGCTCCTAGCCCAGGAGGTTCAGCTCCTTCTTCTCCATCCCTGAGGCTCTCCCAGGAGCGGAGAGTCGCACCCACCCCCACAGAACATTCTGGGTTCATCTGCAAGCGTCCCTCCCCTGCAAGCCCGTCTCCTCCTGAGACTCCGTCCATGGCTGGAGAGAGACCTCAGCCTGGGGGCTTCCGGGGCTGGGGCTGACCACAGATCAGGCACGCATATGCCCTTAAGCCGGCCGCTCCCTGCGCGTGGGAGCAGGCCGTGGAGTCATCACACCTGCAGACTTCCTTCTCTTCATCCTTCTGGTTAGTTTTTTAAATAACACACCATCATTTTTTTTGGCTTGTTTTAAACATTTCTTGACTATTTAAATATTAGAGAAAAGCCTAAAGATATACATATGAACACATGAATATTTCCATTAGGGTAACTATGAATACATTTTTTTTTCTATTTTGTTCTCCATAAAATAAAAAACCTAGAAACATAAAAGTCAGAGCAGATGAAGTTAACGGTTTTTCTGTCACACTTATTCAACATTATGCTAATGGTGTTTCCCTGTTTTACAGTTTTGTTTGAAAGCATGATCTAAAAAGGATTGTGTGTCATTTAATTCTCTGAATGTTCCAGAATTTATTTAGCACCTAGACGCTTTCAGATTTAGTTTCCTATCAACTTTATTGAATGATGAGATTCCGGGATGACCACTCGTGCGCGCCCATCAGTCAGCTGTCTCGCCTGGGTTCCCCAGGGCCTGAGGTGCTGGACTCGGAGAGGACGGTCCCAGGGCCCTGGTGATGCTGGCAGCCCGTGAGCTCTTTGCAAGGACCAGGATGAGGATGATGCGAACGGTGGTTAACAGCGTGTGGGTCCTCAGTGCGCCCGGCAGTTATCTAAGTGCTTTGTGTGCAGCAGCTAATTTAATTTTCATAAGAGTCCAGGGAGGCAGGTGCCGGGCACACCGATATCCTGGTCCTCACAGGGGTGGACCCTGGCCCTAGAGAGCGTGGAAGGAAGCCCGCCCGCCTGCTGCTCAGGGCCGGAGGCCCCTCCGTCTCCTCCTGTTGTCATGTCCCTGAGCACGCTCTTGCTAGTTTGTTACACTTGAAATTGCATTTGTTGAGTCTATCAATTGCCCTCTCAGTATAAAATGGGGGCCGAAGTGAGGGTGCTGTTTGGATTAATTTTTATTGAAGTATACACTTGATTTATGTTGCATTACTTTCTGCTGAGCAGCAAAGTGACTCAGTTATAGCACACGTATACGCATATTGTTCATACACATCTCTCCACCTCTTTTAGGCTCCACCCCCCACGGGTTATTACCGAGTCATCTGTTTCTGCTTTGCCACCTGCATGTGCGCCTTCCGGAATGCAGGGGGTGTCCCAGAGGGAGACCCATGGTCTAGCCTCTTCAGGTCCAGCCTTTGGGCCAAGGACGAGTCTCAGTCCTTTTCGAGCTCCTCCCCGGCTGTGTCCTGTGCCGCCAGGGCACTCGTCTGGAGGCGGTCATGGGCCTCTTCTGCCAGACGCACTCAGCGTCTCCCAGGTGCTGGAGCGTCACCCAGCACAGAAACATCACTTCCAGGTGCTCGCCGCCTGGGCTGGGCTCTCGTTCAGTCGCACAGACGATGCTCTACTGTTAGCAGAGGGACTCCTAGGAACGGTCCAGAAGAGGATGCGTCCTGTGCATGGAAGTGGTGAAGAGATGCCACCGGCAGGCTGCAGGAGGACTCACCGCTCCTCCCGCCCCAAGCTGGTGGGACTGTGACTGGGGGGCCAGCCCTTCCTCCTTGCTCCAGCTGCCCCCAGACAGAGGGGATGAGCTCGGACCACCTTACAAGGGGCAGGCAGTGGGTGTGCGTGTGCTTTGGGCTCTGCTGAAGGTCGTGGAGTGTGTGCAGGCCAGCAGTCTTGTCTGAGCGGCATGCTTTGTTCCCAGGTCCCCGGGATGCCTGCGATGCTCTGAGTCCACAGGTGTGAGCGCGCCCAGGCCACCTGCCCTCCAGTTTCCCTGCAGAGGCACGTCCTTCTTTGCATGTCCCAGAAGGAATCTGCTCGCCTGAATCATGAGTGAGCAGTGATGCTCTTCCTCTGTAGGGGAGCCTTGGAAGGGTTTCAAACTGATACTTGCATCAGCCAAGCCACTGGACCCACTGTTTCTCTGAAATGTATCTGCTTGGACTTTTCCTCTTCTAGCCTCCCCTGACCTGGTGGACAGCAGTGTGCTACCCACGTCCTTCAGATCTCCACTCCTTCCTTATGCAGAGAAGTTTATGGGGCCCTAGCTTGCTTTTTCACAGCAGGCATCCAGCAAAAAGCAAAAGCACTAACGAAATCAGACAAACCGGAAACCATCTGCTCAGACAACTACTCCTTAGAAGACAGTGGGCAGAGATGACATGTTGGTTCTCTCTCTCTATATATACAAGGCATTTTTGAGGAATTAGCTTGTTTGGTGATGGAGGCTGGCAGGTCCAAAGTCTGCAGGGCGGGCCAGCAGGCTGACTCAGGGCAGAGGTGCAGATTGAGTCCACAGGCCATCTACTGGCAGAATTCCCCATCTTCTGGGAGGTCAGCCTTTGTTCTATCCCGGCTTTCAACTGACTGTGTGTGGCCCACCTACATTAGGGAGGGTAACCTGCTTTACTCAGAATCCTTCAATTTAAATGTTGGTCTCATTTAAAAAGCATCTCCATAGAAATATCCAAAAAATTCAGTTCAGTTTCTCAGTTGTGTCCGACTCTTTGCAACTACAGCACACCAGGCCTCCCTGTCCATCACCAACTCCTGGAGCTTGCGCAAACTCATGTCCATCGAGTTGGTGATGCCATCCAACCATCTCATCCTCTGCTGTCCCTTCTCCTCCTGCCTTCAATCTTTCTCAGCATCAGGGTCTTTTCCAATGAGTCAATTCTTTGCATCAGGTGGACGAAGTATTGGAGTTTCAGCTTCAGCATCAGTCCTTCCAATGAATATTCAGGACTGATCTCCTTTAGGATTGACTGGTTTGATCTTGCAGTGCAAGGGACTCTCAAGAGTCTTCTCCAACACCAAAGTTCAAAAGCATCAATTTTTCAGTGCTCAGCTTTCTTTATGGTCCAACTTTCACATCCATACATGACTACTGGAAAAACCATAGCTTTGACCAGACTGATCTTTGTCAGTAAAGTCTCTGCTTTTTAATATGCTGTCTAGGTTGGTCATAGCTTTTCTTCCAAGGATCAAATGTCTTTTAATTTCATGGCTGAAGCCACCATCTGCAGTGATTTTGGAGCCCAAGAAAATAAAGTCTGTCCCTATTTCTACTGTTTCCCCATCTATTTCCCATGAAGTGATGGGACTGGATGCCATGATCTTCGTTTTCTGAATGTTGAATTTTCAGCCAGCTTTTTCGCTCTCCTCTTTCACCTTCATCAAGAGGCTCTTTAGTTCCTCTTCACTTTCTGCCATAAGGGTGGTGTCATCTGCATATCTGAGGTTATTGATATTTCTCCCAGCAATCTTGATTTTAGCTTGTGCTTCCTCCAGCCTAGCATTCCACATGATGTACTCCACAAATAAGTTAAGTAAGCAGGGTGACAATATACAGCCCTGATGTACTCCTTTCCCAATTTGGAACCAGTCCATTGTTCCACGTCCAGTTCTAACTGTTGTTTCTTGACCTGCATACAGATTTCTCAGGAGGCAGGTCAGGTGGTCTGGTATTCCCATCTCTTGAAGAATTTTCCACAGTTTGTTGTGATCCACACAGTGAAAGGCTCTGGTTTAGTCAATAAAGCAGGAGTAGATGTTTTTCTGGAACTGTCTTGCCTTTTCTATGATCCAACGGATGTTGGTAATTTGATCTCTGGTTCCTCTGCCTTTTCTAAATCCAGCTTGACCATCTGGAAATACTTGGTTCACATACTGTTGAAGTATAGCTTGGAGAACTTTGAGCATTACTTTGCAAGTGTGTGAGATGAGCGCAATTGTGCAGTAGTTTGAGCATTCTTTGGCATTGCCTTTCTTTGGGATTGGAATGAAGACTGACCTTTTCCAGTCCTGTGGCCACTGCTGAGTTTTCCAAATTTGCTGGCATATTGACTGCAGCACTTTCACAGCATCATCTTTCAGGATTTGAAATAGCTCAACTGGAATTCCATCATCTCCACTAGCTTTGTTCGTAGTGATGCTTCTTAAGGCCCACTTGACCTTGCATTCCAGGACGTCTGGCTCTAGGTGTGATCATGCCATCATGGTTATCTGGATCATTAAGGTCTTTTTTGTATAATTCTTCTGTGTATTCTTGCCACCTCTTCTTAATATCTTCTGCTTCTGTTTGGTCCATACCATTTCTGTCCTTTATTGTGCCCATCTTTGCATGAAATGTTCCCTTGGTATCTTTAACTTTCTTAGAGAGATCTCTAGTCTTTCCCATTCTGTTGGTTTCCTCTATTCCTTTGCATTGATCCATAAAAACGCTTTACCCAATATCTGGGCACCAAAAGCCAGCCAAGGGGACACCCGAAGGGAACAGCCGCAGGGAGGCTGGCACACACGCTTAAGCTGAGTCCCGTGCTGGTGCAGACACATGCTCCTCTGTTGAGGTGGGATGGGGCGGTGACAATGCTCATCTGGGCTGCTGCTTTCAGTCTTTCTGCACCTCCAGCCCACACTCCCCACAGCCTCATCAGCAGCCGTCGCGCCGGCGTCTCAAAGGTGAACCTTACACGTGGGCAAGGAGAGGGAGGCATCGCTGGGCAGGACGGTGAGGGGCGTCACCCTCCCTGAGCCCTTGGACGACAATGGATCTTAAAAACAGTCTGTGTGTTTCAATTAAAGCTTCAACTCTGCTGCTTGTCATCTAGGATTTCCAGAGATTTCTCTTTTTATAGCATTTTTTAAAATTTGATTTTAACTGATTTGAGAGGCAGGTGTGGAGAAAGAGGCCAGGCTTGATGCATGTTGCAGTGTGGTGACTGCCCTTCTCCTAATGCAGCTTGGAAGATCCACTCGGACTCGCACCTCTGCCAGGCTGGTTTGGGCTCCTCTGGAATCCCCGCCCTCCTCTCCTGGGGTGGCCACGGTGGGTCCAGGTCACGGGTCCTCACCTGACCAGTCACAGAAGCCGGTCGCTGCCCCAGCTCCATTAGAGTGGCTGAAATGCCCTGGGTTAAGTGTTATTGATTTCAGAGCAGCAGGCTTATTTCTTGGCAGCGTGATCGAGTTTCAAGCTAGTTTCCATTGAATTAATTTTTGTTGTTCCTGTTTGAAGTTCAGATGGGAATAATTGGCCTGCGAAGGACTCCTTGCCTTCCCGCCGTGCGATGAAGCTGGAGGCAGGCATTTCCCCGCTCTCCAGGGACGGGTTTGGCTCTGAAGCCTTTGGTGGTTTCCAGGAGACCGTTCAGACTCTGCCCGCTGCCCGCGGCAGGCCAGGCGGGAGGAGCAGGTGGGCGCAGGGCCTTTGATCTCCAGCTGCTTGTTTGTGGCCCATGAGGAGGCGGCTCTGGGGGATCGTCTACCCTGCGTGGAGAAGGTTTGCTGCCTTTGGTTCCTGGCGAGAGCCAAGGCCTTCAGGTTTGTGGTGTGAGCTGGAGTGGGGAGGTTGTGACCGGAGCTAAGCAGAAGGCCACTTTCGGGTTTCACAACCTCGCCAGCAATCCACACGTAGACCACAGCCCGGCAATCCGCACGTAGATCACGCCCCGGAAGGAGGGGCGGGTCTGTCCGACCCCTCCCTTTTTTGTTTGGCTTTGCTTTCATTCTTTGGTTCTTAGATGGGGTGTTGGTTTTACCTGTGTTTGAAGATGTAGGGGACCGTCTTTCTGTCCTCACATGAAGTGGGGTGCCTTCATCAGAACCTGGGGCTCCTCTGGGGGCCAGCCTTTCACTGTGCTCAGGGCTGGCTGGGACAGTTCACGGTGGGCACCTGCCCAGCATGACAGCTGGCAGTTCTGTGACTGCAATTCAATTTACCCCACAGGGCTTTTGGGGAAGGAAATGCGGCGATGGGCAGAGGGGTCTCTGAAAGCCTTGAGAGCTGACCACCCTCACTGCTGATAACGTGCACGCAGAGATGGTGAATCAGGCTCTGTCCTGTGCTTGGGGTCTACATTCCACCCAGGGCCAAGGCACGCCTGGGGAAAGCGCGATAAACATCCGTAAGTGTCCACTGACTCATCCACACCCTGCTCCTCTCTGCAGAGATTCAAAGAGAAGCAGCTACCTTTTCAATATGCTGAGCTGCTTGCGTAGACACTCACGGTTTTCTGATTGAAGATGGAGTGATCGCTCTTTGTGGGAAGGGCCTGCCTGGGGGCTGGGATGTAACACGGTTTTTTCAGTACCCCAGTTTGAAATCTGCCGTCCTATAGTAGGCTCAGTTGGATTCTTGGTACTGGAGAAACCTTCTGGTCAGTGTCAGTGGGGCAGGGGGTGGAAAGTGGGGAGGACAGCTGGGTGGTCTGACCCCTCAACCACGTCACCCCAGGTGGGGCTGGGAGGATCTCTCAGCAGGTGGCGGGTGATGAAAATAAAACCCAGGAGCCTCAGTGAGAGAGGGGTTCTGACCAGAGAAGCCTAATCTGGGGAGACGGTCTGCTCACCACAGGCCCATGTATCATGAATAGCTAAGGAGGTCACTGGTGCCCATGAGTCCTGTTTGCTTTGGTAAGTGAATGTTCTGGAAATTTAATTCATTGTGGGTATCTACAATGTATGCCCGCTTAAAAACTCTGGTGGCACAGATGGTAAAGAATCTGCCAGCAATGCAGGAGACCAGGGTTGGGAAGATCCCCTGGAGAAGAGAATGGCTGCCCACTGCAGTATTCTTTCCTGAAGAATCCCATGGACAGAGGAGCCTGGTGGGCTGCAGCCCCCGGGGTTACAAAGAGTCAGACCTGACTGAGAGACTAACACTTTCAGTTTTTTGTTGTTGTTGTTGCTCATTTTTCTTTTAATTCAATTATAATTTTGCTAAACTTTAGTACAGTTAACTCTGTCTTCCCTCTAGTGTTTACAAAGTCAGGTGAAGAGATTTCTAGCAAAAAACTCATTTTTGTTTCAGGGAAGAACAGGGTCAGCAAAGGGGGAAAAATTCAGTGAGGACTTAGCCTCCTGTTTCCTGACTGTCCTTACCTCTGGGTGCTGCCTCACCTGTAGGAGGATGGGGGCTCCCAACGAATACTAATACTCGCCCCATTTCTGGTCCGTGTCTCCCCGAAACCCTCCCCACCCCTCACTTGCATCTGAGTTGGAACCCCATGTTCTACAGCCAGAATGAACTAGGGTGACATCTAGTGGCGACATCACTGAACTACAGACACCTGTTCCCTGGGCCCCAGAATCTTGAGATTCACCGATTCCTTCATCCATCCATTTGATAGATGCTGTTCTGGGACAATAATCCAGGAAAGATAAAGCCCACACAGGTTTATTACCAGTAAGCTCTTAAACTCTAGAGATTTATAAATGTTTCTGATAGAAACATCCAGTCTTATCTAAAATCTCAGCTGCAGCATTCCCTCTCGACAGGCTCAACCTCCCTGTGTATTCCTCCAGGGACAGAAAACTCAGCTGGTCAGTTCACTCCCAGTTCACAGAGGACCTAGAGACCATTTGGCTGGCAGCCTCAGTGCACAGGTGGGAGAAGGAAGAGCAGATGGAACAAACTTGGTGACCCTCAGGTGTGAGTCAGTGGCTGCATCAGACTACACCTTATGTTTAGTTCTCTGGGTGTGACCTGCAGGTTTTCTCTAGCAACACAATAGATTTTCCCCCTTCCTTCCTTCTTCTTACCCCCTTCTTCCTCCTTCCTTTTATCCCTTTCTCCTTTCCTCTTTCTTCCCTTCCTCAAAACATATTTCTCCACTATACACTTTATATACCCATACATCATGCCGAGTAGATGCAAGACATCTTAGGGATGTGGGCATAGACCTTATCATGGGGACACATTCAGTGGGCAGGCAGCTACAGGGTCTGTAAAATAAAGGGGACAGGTAGTGAGGAATGTAGCATAATCATTATGCCCATTTAAAAACTCTAGTGGTGCAGATGGTAAAGAATTTGCCTGCAATGCAGGAGACCAGGGTTGGGAAGATCCCCCGGAAAAGAGAATGGCTATTCACTCCAGTGTTTTTGCCTGAAGAATCCCATGGACAGAGGAGCCTGGTGGGACAGGAACCTGGGTTTACTGGGACAAAGCTCAACATAAAAAGGCTTAAACAAGGAAAACTTGGCCCATAGTCTGGGGAGCCAGGATGGATGGTCCAGGGACTGAGACTGCATCACTTTCTGGGGAGCCAGGATGGATGGTCCAGGGGCTGAGGCTGCATCACTAGGACCCTTTATCTTTCTCTCTTGGATCTGCTTGCGTCTCAGTGTTGGTCACTTTCTCTCTCACGGAGGGTGGCTGCCTACAGCAGTGTGTGTGTGTTGGGGGTGAGTGCATGGGGGCGGTACAGACAGAGTAAGCTGCAGTGGGTGGAAGAGAGCTCATCTCTCCTGAATCTGCATTTCAAATCCCAAGAAGGGACTAGCACAACTGACTGCTGTTACAGATCCACCCAGAACCTAGACTGCGGAAGATTTAGAGGTGGGTCTAGGTCACACCCATCTCTGTGGCCAGGAGGGATGGACACTATGCCTGGTGACCGTACCAGAACCCCCTGATGGGATGGGGAGGCAGGTCATTGAAAGTGAGGATGCTGGGCATATGTGAAGACCGGGGCTCCTTAGGGGCTCAGAGAAACCCTCTAGGACCAAAGGAAGCCAGACTCAGCCTTGGAATGAAGCTGTCTCAGCCAAGAGAAGCGGGTGTGTGTGGGGAGGACAGCAGCGGTACAGATGGTGAAGAGCACACAGCAAGGCCAGAAGGGTGGAGAGACCTGACCACTTAGTGGGGAACAGGGCCAGGGTCAGGCCGAATGGGAACCGGGTCTTTGTAGTCCAGGTTATGCAGCTGAGACTTTATTCAGGGGGAACTTTGGGGCCATATGCATGTTTTAAGTACAAAAATGATCTATTCAGACTTTGATCTTTTAACGATAATTATGGTTGCAGCAAGAATTGAGCAAATCCTTGACTTCAGAGACACCAGTCAAGAGGCCAGATGGAAAGGGCGTGGGTTGCACCAGGGTGTTGCCAAAAATCAAGTTGATATTATGCTCACTTTACTTTGCACACGTTTCTGGGCGAGAGAACTCAGGATGCAAGCAGCCCACGATGTCCAGAGGTTTTCCATCTCGTGGCCTCAGTTCCTTCATGTGAAATGAGGGCATTAGAATCCAGACTGTCAGTCTTTTCTCTTCTAAAATTCTGTATTTCATAGAATATAATTAAAAACTAGCCAAGGATCTGAAAGAGGACAGAGGGGGGCATGTGACTGAGGTTAGGCTTCTCTTCTGGTCTCTCAGAAAAGCCACTGAGATACCATTTCCATAATATTACCTTCCCATCAATTCCTTTGCATTAAAATATGATTGATTACAATCAGAGTTTGAACTTAACTCTGCACCTTTCAAATCACCTCTCCACACAGAAACACCCAAACACCTTTAATCTCTCATCCTCCCGCCCTGGGGCTGCAGATGCCTGCTCAGAGACCCTGACCTCCCCACAAGACCCCCATTACTCCCTGCTGTTGCAGTTTGCCGACAGGAAAACGGTTGCCAGCAGTTGGTCAATATTTGCCCAGTCCTGGAATATTCAGCAGAGACCTGAACCCAGTGTTGAGAAGGCAAAGGCACATGATTAATTTTAAACGGTGGGGGGACCCCCTTTCCTCAGATCTGCATTTACTCATGAGCTTCGGAAGTGCAAGATGAATCTCCGAGTTCTAAGTTCTTAGATTAAATGTTGTCTTTTTAAATCAAAAGTAAGCAAAATCCTGTGTAATGTGCCTGACATATATTTATTACAACGTTCTTCAGAAGCAATTTCCATTCTGATGTGCCGTTGCCTGGATTATTATTAAAGGGTTGAGACAAATGGAGAGAAAAAGATAAAGATGATATTTTTCAGAGATGTAACTACAAAATGAATGGGGCGTTATAAGAACATTGAAAAAGCAATAGAGTTTAAACTATTAAAGATAGATGTGGATTGACGGGCGCTGCAGGGCCTGTTTCTTTAACATGCCCATCGTCAGAACTATAAAGTGGGAGTCTCACAGACTGTTGTTTTAAAACATCTGAACGGAAGGTTTTTATGTGCTGCAGAGAGATGAATCTGCATGGAAGTAATGCACAGTTATTATTACAATTCTCACTTTTATCATTTAAAAACTACAATAAGCCCAAAGTGTAATATAAAATGCCGACAGAGGTCTATATAATCAAAGCTCTGGTTTTTCCAGTACTCATGTTCAGATGTGAGAGTTGGACCATAAAGAAAGCTGAGCACCGAAGAACTGATGCTTTCAAACTGTGGTGTTGGAGAAGACTCTTGAGAGTCCCTTGTACTGCAAGGAGATCAAACCAGTCAATCTTAAAGGAAATATGCCCTGAAAATTCATTGGAAAGACTGATGCTGAAGCTGAAGCTCTAACACTTTGGCCACTTGATGTGAAGAGCCAACTCATTGAAAAAGATCCTGATGCTGGGAAAGACTGAAGGCAGGAGGAGAAGGGGGCGACAGAGGATGGGGTGGTTGGATGGCATCACTGACTCAATGGACAGTAGTTTGAACAAGCTCTGGGAGATGGTGAAGAACAGGGAGGCCTGGCGTGCTGCAGTCCATGTGGTCGCAAAGAGTCGGACACGACCTGGTGACTAAACAACAACGATTTCAGGATAAATAGCCGTGGACTGTCCTCCTAGACGAGCTCACACTAGCATTTACACTGGACTCTTACGCTTATTGGCACAGATGCTTGCGGGCCCACCAGACCCCTTCTCAGAACCCGGGCTAACCCCTCTTCCCTATGGCAAGTGACTGGCTGGTGTTCCTATAAGTGTATCATGTGTGTGCATTTACTCCACACACACGTAGTCTTCATCTGAATAAATGGCAGATTTGAATGTGGATCGCATTCTGGGCTTGGATTTTTCTACAGTTACGATGAAGCACAAACAACACAGGAAAACACCCACAGGAGTCTTGCCAACCTCAACTGAATGAATATTAATACTAGATTCCCAGGTCAATTCGACAAATTTCCACAATCCAGGAAACTGAGAACAAGAATTTATTGTTTCTCAGTCTGGAGGGCAGAAGTCTGACCAGGAGATATGGGGAGGGCCCCCCTGCCTCCTGAGGTGATGGGGAGGGTTGATCCTGGAGCCCTGGGACTCCAGGGAGGGTCCCTCCTTCTCTCGTCATGGCCCCAGGGCTCCAGGGAGAGTCTCTCCTTCTCTCTCCATGGCCCCAGGGCTCCAGGGAGGGTCCCTTCGTCTCTCTTCCAGCTCCTGGGGCCCCAGATGTCTGGGCTGTGTCTGCCTCTGCGGTCCTGTGGCCCCTTCTGCGTGGCTGTCCTCTAACGCCGTTTGTCTCCCTCTCACCAGGACACAGGAACCTGCCCGCAGGCTCCCCGGGATAGTGCAGCGCATTCTCTGCTCACGTTCTTTTCCGTGATCTCTTTCCCGCAGAAGGTGACATCACTCTTTTCCCACATGAAGTTCTGCTCACAGGTCCCAGGGCTTGGGGCATTTCTCCCCTGCCTCAGGCTGTTTCTTTCACAGCGTCTGACGGTGATGCTGTGGGGTCTGTGGCTGATGGGGCGTGCACACGGGGGGCTCAGAGGCCTGTCCCCACCTTCTCACCCACTTCCCGCTGACAAGCTGGAATGTGTTTCCTGACATTGGGGTCCCAGTGCCAGAGAGGATTTTGCCCCTAAAGATCCAGTCAGATGAGCTGTGTTTTCCTGATAAGGCTGAGTTGTTTGTATTTTTCTTACTGATTTGTAAAGAGTTTTTTACATGTTTTGAGTATGAATCTTTTTTTTTTTTTTGTCATAGATGCTGAAGCAAACTCTCTGAAGATATCATTTCTTTAAAACTTTGCTTAAAGGTGTTTTTTTGTGTGTGTCATAGAGAAGTTTTCAAATGTAAAGAAGTCAATTTAATTCATTTTCCCATCACATATCTGCAGTTTGCATCTCAAAGAATCCTCTTATATTGCCTAATTTTGTCTTATGGTTTCTTTTTTCCACATTTGGTTTAAAACTCACCTGTAATATTTCTTTAGTGTGTGGGGTAATGGTCTGCTGCTGCTGCTGCTAAGTCAGTTCAGTCGTGTCTGACTCTGTGCGACCCCATAGACGGCAGCCCACCAGGCTCCCCCGTCCCTGGGATTCTCCAGGCAAGAACACTGGAGGGGGTTGCCATCTCCTTCCTCAGTGCATAAAAGTGAAAAGTGAAAGTGAAGTCGCTCAGTCGAGTCCGACTCTTAGCGACCCCATGGACTGCAGCCCACCAGGGTCCTCCGTCTATGGGATTTTCCAGGCAAGAGTACTGGAGTGGGGTGCCATTGCTTCTCTGGGGGTGATGGTCTAATTTTCCTTTATTTTTCCACATGTGAGGCTTTTATGACCAAATCTCTTTTTTTTCTCATCAATTTGTAATGCTTCCTCTGTTTATTTCACTTTTTCATTTGATGGATTTCATTTGAGTCTAGGTTTTCTTCAATGTTTTCTTCTCTGCACAAGTATTAGAGTGACTTCATTACTTTGTATTTAAAATGCTTTGATAGGGGATGAGGAAGACTTTCACCTTTTTCTTTTTAATTCTTTTGAGTATTCTCGCATCTTTCTTTTCATATTTGAATTTTAGCATCCATTTAAACCTTTTTATTTAAATCCCTGTGGGTCTTTGATCTGATTTCACCTGCAGCAAACTGAGAGCCAGATCTAGGGAATGCGTGACTTTCCGGCCTCTGGAGGCCTCTGAGTCATGGGTGGAAGCTCACTCACTGTATTCACTCTTATCCACTTTCCAGGTCCTGGAGCTGCTGGGCTGCGCTCTCCACAGGGTGCTGTATACATTCTATCAGGTTAATTCTGATGTGATGTGATTTTAGATCTTATTTTTTCATTCCATTTTCTAAAAACCATTGCTGCTAATTTGTAGGAAGACTACTGCTTTTTGAAAGTTTTCTTGGTGTCCAGACAACTTGTTGAAATCTTGAGTGAGTTCTACTACTTGTCTATATATTTTACTGAGTATTTCCAACATGGGCTCCGTGGTGTAAGTGATCTATTCTTGCATAACAAATAACCAAATGCTTGTGTGTGTGTGTGTGTCTGTGTTACCTACTCAGTCATGTCCACGTCTTTGTGACCCCATGGACTGTAGCCCACCAGGCCCCTCTGTCCATGGGATTCTCCAGGCAAGAATACTGGAGTGGGCTGCCATTTCCTCCTCCACGGGATCTTCCCGACTCAGGGATCGAACCCAGGTCTCCTGCATTGCAGGTGGGTTCTTTACTTCCTGAGCTACCAGGGAAGCCCAACCACAGGCTTAGAGGCTGAAAGCCACAGGCGTTTCTTGTCTCTGAGTCCTGCGTGTCGGGAGTCTGGGTGCAGCTAAGCGTGCACCCAGACTGGGTGCAGTCCTCTGGCAGCCTCACCTGCTGCTGTCCCGGAGCCAGCCAGGCTGTGTCCTCCCCCATCTCAGGCTGCAAAGGATTCAGCTCCTCGCTGGTGTGGGACTGAGCGCCCTGCTCTCAGCTCTGAGGCCCCCAGAATCCCTGAGCGTGGCCCCTTGGGTCAGTGTTCTCAGCGCCCCCTGAGCTCAGGGGCTCCATCAGCCGCAGCGCCCCTCACGGTCTTTGCAGCCTGCAGAGTCCGGTCACTGCAGGCCCCTCAGGCCCAGCGATGGTCCTCCCACGGAGTGTCCTCAAGGGCACTTGAATGACAAGCGTGTCTTCATGGGGGCGGTGCGGAAGTCTCACATCTGTATTGCATTTATTCTGGAGTTCTGGTCTCCCTGAGTTGCTGGGTACTTCTCTCTGGTGTACCAGGGGACCCTTGAACTCAGCTCTCTTCACTGCAGATGACCTCTGGGTCCACAGTCCAGCAGCTGTTGGAGCAGACTCTGGGAGCTGCTCTCACAAACCAAGTTAACACCACGAACTCAGAGCTCCTGCTCGGTGCACCTGTGTCAATGAATTTGTTCTGTTCTTACTTTATAAGCCATCCACCTGCCTGAAACATCTGGAGATCCATTTCCTGTCTTATTTTACAGGTTTCTGTTGATATAAATGAAGAATCTGTTAGTTTAAATTAGCGAAAGTTGCAGTTCTCTGGGGGTGCAGTTTCATCCTAAGGGGTCACACTTGGGGCTCATTCCTCGTAGGTCCAGCTCATCTTCCTGAACCCTGTCCTGCTGCCACCAGTGACCCTGGGAACCCTGAGAAGGGTGGGCCTAGGTCCGAGGAGGATCGGCATCCCCAGGACGTCAAGGCCCCAGGAGAGGTCATCATGAGCTCTCTGGGCAAGGGGAACTAACTCCCTCAGAGAGGGGGAGAAGGGCTACTCCTTGTGTTGAAGGACTTTCGGCAGAACTGGGGGGATTGGCTCCCACCCCAGGGGCTCCGTTCCAAGTTTCAGGGTCCGCATCCCTCCCACTCAGCATTCTGAGTGTACATGACACCTTCTCGAGTGGTGCTCTCCACTTCTGTTGTGACGTTTCTATTTGCAGGATTGGAGTTTAGGCTTGGTTTGCAGAAGGGTTGACTCTGTAGTCACGAAGGATACATGTTTATTTTGGTTGCAGAAGCTTTCTGACTCCTCGCCTGATCTTCGTGTCGGATATTTACAGCCGTGTGCTGACGATTCTCTCCCTCCAAGCTCCCGAACGGATGTAAGCAGCTTCCAAGACACCCCCCCTCAGCTAGTTATATTTCCATCAAGATGTTCTGACAGAGCAGGGTCCACACCAAGAGCCCAGCGGTGGGCCTGGGGCACTGATGGTCATCAGGACGCAGTGGAAGACAAGATGGATCACGGGAGGAAAGCAGGGGGCTGGGTGTCCTCTGAGTTATGTACCTAAGCGTGGCTGCTGGCAGGAAACAGCTTTTCTTGTAAGTCTGAAAACCAGTTAAAAAAAACAGTAAAGAAGAGTTTGCTGTTAGGTTCCTGCAAACCTGTTCACTCTCAAATATGTCTTTTTCTTCCACATTTTGCTCCATCTTACTCTTGAGTGTCTCACAACTGCTCAGCTGAAGGTTCTGCAGTCAACAAAACGGTTAGAAATATCCTTTCTTCAGGACAGAAAGCTTAGCAACTCTTCTGATGAACTTTGTAGGTAACTTAGAGGATATTTTTCAAGTTAAAAAAAAGATACTTCACACTGGAGTGCTGGATTGAGATTCTGGTTAGCCTCCCTTCCCAATCTGGCTGAAATGCTTTCCCAGCAGTTCTGATAAAGGCAATGATATGTCTGCTCTTGACTGCTGGGGAGCAGAGCTTACACAGCTAATATTCTCCTTGCTAATTATTCAGGAAACACCCCGTGCAAAGCAGGCTCCTGGGTCCGACGCAGGAGGAACAGAGGGAATCTCCTCACCTACTTGAGAACTTGTCAAGGTGATTATCAGATTTAAAGTGTGCGTTTTAAAAAATTTTTAATAAGAAGACCCCAACTCAAAGCCTCAGCTGGGGTGACAAGTAGTGGGACCTGCACCTGTGGAGTCTGAAGGTGGCGCTTGTTTCTGGAACCCGTCAGGTCATCAGCTGTGGCTTTGCGATCCCTGCACAGACCCCGGGCGCATCACACGTCCGGTTAGAGCCTGGTCAATAAAGTTATCATGCAATTATCATCAACTGCCTTCAATTATTAATCATCACCTCTGGGGCTGTCTGTGGATTGAGTGCTGTGTTTCATCTGAAAGTGTGGCCCAGATCTGACAGGTGGGAGAGAGTGCAGAGAAAATAATCAGTGCCTCCATGAATAATTGAGCGTTAATAATTCTTGCTGCTTTTAGAAATCATTTCCCATACTTGTTACACTGACCGTAGTGCCTGAAGCCAAAAAGTTGATCAAACTCATCTCGCACTTGGTGAAACTCTGTAGCCTGAGTGAGGGTGAGGTGCAGGTTTTCCAGAAGGAGGCTCATAGGAGAAGAGTCTGCCAGGCTGTCTTGGTCACACTGCCCATCTGTAACACGACCAGCGAGGAGGCTCTTCAGATACTGAACTGAGAGCTGGTCTAGCATGGGCTGTTTTGTATAGAACTACTTTATTACTGTTGATTCAAATTAAAAAAGGTACCATTTTAATTATCGAGACCATATTTATTCATTGCAAACAAATTTAAAAGAGAAGTTAAAACAAATAGTTAATAAAAAGGGTCAATTCCCTCCAACTCTCCTCCATCTCTCTCCATATCTCCTTAGAGATATGGACGAGACCACGACTCAGAACGGGGCTTGGATGTCAAGCTTGATTACTTCGCAGAACCAAGATCAGATCAGTTGCTCAGTCGTATCCGACTCTTTGTGACCCCATGAATCACAGCACGCCAGGCCTCCCTGTCCATCACCAACTCCTAGAGTTCACTGAGACTCACGTCCATCAAGCCAGTGATGCCATCCAGCCATCTCATCCTCTGTCATCCTCTTCTCCTCCTGCCCCCAATCCCTCCCAGCATCAGGGTCTTTTCCAATGAGTCAACTCTTCACATGAGGTGGCCAAAGTACTGGAGTTTCAGCTTTAGCATCATTCCTTCCAAAGAAATCCCAGGGCTGATCTCCTTCAGAATGGACTGGTTGGATCTCCTTGCAGTCCAAGGGACTCTCAAGAGTCTTCTCCAACACCTCAGTTCAAAAGCATCAATTCTTCGGCGCTCAGCCTTCTTCACAGTCCAACTCTCACATCCATACATGACCACAGGAAAAACCATAGCCTTGACTAGACGAACCTTTGCTGGCAAAGTAATGTCTCTGCTTTTGAATATGCTATCTAGGTTGGTCATAACTTTCCTTCCAAAGAGTAAGCGTCTTTTAATTTCATGGCTGCAGTCACCATCTGCAGTGATTTTGGAGCCCCAAAAATAAAGTCTGACACTGTTTCTACTGTTTCCCCATCTATTTCCATGAAGTGATGGGACCAGATGCCATGATCTTCGTTTTCTGAATGTTGAGCTTTAAGCCAACTTTTTCACTCTCCTCTTTCACTTTCATCAAGAGGCTTTTTAGTTCCTCTTCACTTTCTGCCATAAGGGTGGTGTCATCTGCATATCTGAGGTTATTGATATTTCTCCCGGCAATCTTGATTCCAGCTTTCCAGCGTTTCTCATGATGTACTCTGCATATAAGTTAAATAAACAGGGTGACAATATACAGCCTTGACGAACTCCTTTTCCTATTTGGAACCAGTCTGTTGTTCCATGTCCAGTTCTAACTGTTGCTTCCTGACCTGCATACAAATTTCTCAAGAGGCAGATCAGGTGGTCTGGTATTCCCATCTCTTTCAGAATTTTCCACAGTTGATTGTGATCCACACAGTCAAAGGCTTTGGCATAGTCAATAAAGCAGAAATAGATGTTTTTCTGGAACTCTTTTGCTTTTTCCATGATCCAGCAGATGTTGGCAATTTGATCTCTGCTTCCTCTGCCTTTTCTAAAACCAGCTTGAATATCAGGAAGTTCACGGTTCACATATTACTGAAGCCTGGCTTGGAGAATTTTGAGCATTACTTTGCTAGCGTGTGAGATGAGTGCAATTGTGCGGTAGTTTGAGCATTCTTTGGCATTGCCTTTCTTTGGGATTGGAATGAAAACTGACCTTTTCCAGTCCTGTGGCCACTGCTGAGTTTTCCAAATTTGCTGGCATATTGACTGCAGCACTTTCACAGCATCATCTTTCAGGATTTGGAATAGCTCAACTGGAATTCTATCACCTCCACTAGCTTTGTTTGTAGTGATGCTTTCTAAGGCCCACTTGATTGCACATTCCAGGATGTCTGGCTCTAAGTCAGTGATCACACCATCATGATTATCTGGGTCGTGAAGATCTTTTTTGGTACAGTTCTTCTGTGTATTCTTGCCATCTCTTCTTAATATCTTCTGCTTGTTAGGTCCATAGCATTTCTGTCCTTTATTGTGCCCATCTTTGCATGAAATGTTCCTTTGGTATCTCTGATTTTCTTGAAGAGATCTCTAGTCTTTCCTATTCTGTTGTTTTCCTCTATTTCTTTGCATTGACTGCTGAAGAAGGCTTTATCTCTTCTTGCTATTCTTTGGAACTCTGCATTCAGATGTTTATATCTTTCCTTTTCTCCTTTGCTTTTCAGTGTACGACAAAGTTCATTACAGATCGAGGCCTTCGGGGACAGCAGGGCCGAGTCCTTAGTCTGTAGCCGGCAGAGCAGAGGGTTTGCACTGTGGCTGAGGGAGGGACCGCCGCGGGTTCCGCACGGGGGCGGAGCTTAGTGGGCTCAGCCTCCCTCTGACTCCAGGGGCGGGGCACCCAGGCTTTCTTAGCGATCTGCCCGGGTGTGAGGCCAAAGCAAAAAACAGAGGTGATGCCGAAAGCTGTCAGCAGTCAACATTGAAAACGGAGTCAGACTCTCTGTTCTGTCCCTGTAGACCTCTCACTCCAGGTCAACCATTGCTTATCGTTTTCTTGCTATGTGTCCAGATATTTTCTACGTATGGATAAAGATATTCTTCCATGCAATTTATACCTCCATCATCCACCCACCCATAACTATCCATCCAAGCATCCATCCGTCTGCTCATCCATCTTTCTTTTAGCGCAAGAACAGCATCACATCGCATACAGTTTTCTGAATCTGTTTTCCGCGTAACAGTGAGCCTAGACAGGACTTTGTGCTGGCTCTCCTGATGGCTTCCGGTGTCCCGTGGCCCCAGCCGGTGGCTGCCCAGGGTGCTTTCGTTTCCCGCATCACAAACAATCCCTGTATCCTGTGCCGGTGGGATATTCCCTGCAAAGTCTGATCGCGAGGTCACAGGGCATGCACAATATACGCTTCCCCAGACTCTGCTGTGGAGCGCACTGGGACCGACAGGTAATCAGAAGGTCGTGCGCCGTCACCTGCGTGGACTGGGGTGGGGGAGGGGCACTGGGGCCAAGCTGCCCATCTGCGTGTGAGAGAGAGCCGCAGAATTAGCCTCCAGCGTCCGTTCTTATCGTCCATTTTTCTTATTACTCTGAACTGTCAGGTTTTCTTAAGCCAATCAGTGCTTACTAATTTGTAAGGAGTCCTTTCTGGTTTTGCAAATAGGCCTCCTGACTTGTCACTTGGCTATTTATGGAATGCTTTGCTCAATAAAACTTTTTCATTATTGTGAAGTAAAATTGAGCAGCTTCACCTTTTATGAAACCACTTCTTTGTTATATGTAGGAAGTGCTCTTCTAATGAAAGCTTGTGAAAGTTGCTCAGTCATGTCTGACTCTTTGTGACCCCAGAAGCTGCAGCTCTCCAGGCTCCACTGTCCGTGGGATTCTCCAGGCAGGAATACTGAAGTGGGTATTCCCTTCTCCAGGAGATCTTCCTGACCCAGGGCTCGAATCCAGGTCTCCTGCATTGCAGGCTTATTCTTTGCCATCTGAACCTCAAGAGAAACTAATGAAAGTTTAGTTGTTTTCTTATTACTCATGATTTTGTTCTGATAGTTTTAATTGGTATACAGGACTTGATGCTCCATCAAGAAACTCTTTAGTTGTCAGGTGTGGCAAGAGATCCCTCACTGCAGTTAGCTGGCAGCTGGCCTCAGTGCCATTCTGAAGTTATTAATCTTTTAGATTAGCAATGCTACTTTTATCAAGCTAATCTTTCTAAATTTTATTTCACCTCTGGGCTTAATATATTTTACTTGATCTACATGCTGACTTCTTGCCTATGGTTTTATTTGTTGTGCTTAATGATATATTTCAGTCAAAGAAGGCCGAGTCCCTGAATTACTCTTTTTTCAAAACTTTCCTTTTAAAAAATGTTTACATTCCAGAAAAATCTTTAGGGTTATTATGTCACATTACACAGGTCCTCTCTCTACCAGCAAATACTGAAAATTCTGCCATTACTCAAACTGGAAATGCATTAAAATGTAGAGTAATTGAGTAGAGATGGTATCTTTATATACTTGTCTTTTTAGCCAAGAACATGATTTGTTGCTATTTATTCATTAGTCTTTTATGTATTTATGTAATGTTTTAAAATATATGTTGCATTTTCTTAGATTTACAGATATTATAATAGCTATTTTATTATAGGCTGAATTGTTTATACCTTTATATTTCTAATTGGTCACTGGTTTTTAAATAGGAAAAGTGTTGTTTTTGTATTTTAAATATTATTGCATTTTAATATTATTTAATTTCCAGATTAAACTTAAGTTATAATTTAATATACATATACAAATAATCATTTTAATTAAATAAAATATTTCCAGATCTCGTTTATTTTGACATGTAATTACAGACTCTACAGAGCAACAATTTTCTTCTTTTGCCAACACTGCTGTTCTCAGCACGTGACCAGGGCAAGCCTTCCACCGAGCTGAGACTGTATCACCATCTTTAGCATGGGCTTGCTCGCTTAGGGTGCACTTGGGTGAAGAGGCTTGGCCAGTTAAGAGGGCTGAGTGGATGCTCAGCCTCCCTGGGAGAGGAAACTTCATGCTCCCGGATGCCCACAGCTTCAGAAGCTTGGGTGCTTCCTAGAAAGGGACGGGGCTGTGCCAGCAGCAGGGCCAGGGAGGAGGGGCAGAGAGGGGGCCCTGCCGTCTGGGGCCGTGCACACACGTCTGTTTCTCAAGGGCATTCGAGGTGGGTGGGGGGCGGACTCAGGTGGCTGGAGGAGTGCCCCTGTGGAAGGGCTGGGTGGGCAAGGGCTCCTTTTTTCCTTCGGGGGGCACTTGGGTATGGCCGTTTGTGGAGCCCACGTCCATATTTACTGAAGAGAAGTGAAAAAGCAGTAGCGGGTGAATTCAGTGGACACAGGGAGACAGCCTCAGCCGCACAGCGGGAGCCGGCTCTGGACGAGTCCCGGGGGCTGGCCCCTGTCCTCCTGGAGGGAAGGACAGCCTGCTGGACGGCCCGGGGCTGCTCCCACTGGGGTGCCTCTCTGACCCTCTCCCCCGCAGCAGCGCACACACGCACTTGGCCCCCACGCCCATCGCCTGAGCATGGGGGCGTGGTGCTCCCGAGCCTGGTGGAGACGGGCGTCCTTGATGGGCCAAGTGGCCCGGCGCTTCCAGGGTGTCCTGCGCGGCTCGCAGCCCCGTCTTTAGAACCCCGGGCTTCTGTCCTCCTTCTTGACTCCAGACCTTTGCTTCCTGCCCAGCCCCCTGCCCAAGCTCCCCCCCAGGGCCAGTGTCACCTTTAGGGGTCTTGCTCTGTGTAGTCCCACCACTCGCTGACCCATCAGCAGGCCCCCTTGGCTGCAGCTCTGCAGCACTGGGGGCGCCTGTCTCTCTTCACCTGTCTGCGTCCCCAGGCCCAGCCCCGGGAACCTTCCCGCGCCCCTGACATGCCTCTGCTCTCTCACCTGGACACAGCTTCATGCAACACTCACACCTCAGGCCTCCTTCCGCTGAAACCCCGACAGATATCCACTGCGGCCACACCTCGCTTACAAGGCCCCTGATGCCTGCACTCAGCTGCGTCTCACCTGGCCCTGCAAGGCCCCTGTCTGCCTGCCTGTAGCTGCATCCTCACCTGGCCCTGCAGCCACACTCGCCTGCTTACCTGGTGCTCCTACCCTGGGCCCCGATGCGTGCTCTCCTGTGGGCCTCTGCTTACCCGCCTGTCAGAAGCTGTAAGTGAGGCCAGCCCACGGCCCATGCCTCAGTGTTTGGGGGCCGAGAGCTTGAATGTGCCCAGATGGCATCTTCAGTTTCTTTCTACCCTCTCTTTCTGGCATGATTTCAGGGCCATCGCCCATGACTGGTTTTATTGAAGTTTCAGACTCTTCTCTACAAGGGGTCCTGGTGAGTGTTCACACATGGTTTTGTTGAATTTATTTGGTTTTCCGCATTCCCACACAATGGACATGAGTTTGAGCAAACTCCGGGAGATAGAGAAGGACAGGGAAGCCTGGCGTGCTGCAGTTCATGGGATCGCAAATGACCAGACGCGACTCAGTGACTGAACAGCAACCACTCTCCCACCTTCTGCCATCCGACCCACTGGAAGCTGTGTGTGTGCTTGACTGACTCGTGTCTGACTCTTTGCGACCCTCTGGAGCCCACCAGGCTCCTCTGTCCATGAGATTTTCCAGGCAAGAATATTGGAGTGGACTGCCATTTCCTTCTCCAGGGGATCTTCCCAACCCAGGGATGAACCCACGTCTCCTGCATCTCCTGCACTGTCAGACAGGCTCTTTGCCACTGAGCTGCCAGGGAAGCCCACAGGAGGCTACGCAAGAACCTAACACCTCATTCATTTGTGAAACACAGGCTGTCATGGAAGAAACGCCTCATTCTTGGACCAGCCCAGGCAGCTGATCCACTCAGATCAGAAGTGAGGGCTGGACCAGAGATAAGCCCACACAGGCCTGAGTGTGGAATCACGACAGCATCTCACAGAGCCCGTGAAGGGGCAGGAGGGGCCTGCACGGCCTCTAATGAGCACGCCGGTGGCAGGATGCGGTCTCGGTCCCACAGAGCAGACCACTTCATCCCTCTTTTCACCCAAAGCTTCACAAGTGAAGTCTTTTTTCCCCTAACTGATTAAAAAGTTAATAGGCTTGATTAAGTATCCACTAGTTTTTGGTAAAGATTCAAAACAGCTTAAATACCTCTTCCTACTTCTAATACACGAATAGAGGCGCTCCAACCCATTTTCTGTGTCTATAATTAAGTGTGTCCATAAAACTTATTTTATAATTTCATTATACTCTTGTGCACCTGCTGCTTTGGGGTCTACAGTTTTTAAGTTCTGCTTGGAGTTTTCTATCCTGTTGTTCAGTCGCTCGGTCATGTCTGACTCTTTGCAACCGCATGGACTGCAGCACGCCAGGCTTCCCTGTCTTTCACTGTCTCCCAGAGTTCACTCAAACTCATGTCCATTGAGTTGCTGATGCCATCCAACCATCTCATCCTCTGTAGGTCCCTTCTCCTCCTGTCTTCAGTCTTTCCCAGCATCAGGGTATTTCCAATGTGTTGGCTCTTTGCATCAGGTGGCCAAAGGATTGGAGCTTCAGCTTTCCATCCTGGGAACTGTTTATTTACAGGACTCCCTGCAGATGCCAGATGCATAACCTCACCTTACCATTCTTCTCCTGGATCTTTAGGGGGATAACATAATATGCTGAGCCCCCAAACAGGTGCTGCAGCCCTTCTCCTGGCTCCTCCCAGTGGCTTTCCCTCAGCAGATACTCAATAAACACATCACCTGCCTCCACCTCTGTGGAGTCTTGTGATTCTAAGTGCCCGTCTGCAGAAGGGCGACTGAGCCTCCTTGGGGCCCCTTGGTGTCTTCAGACATGTTGGTGTCTTCAGCAGAGTATCCAGGGTCAGGGGCAGCCTTCACAAGCAGGGCCGACCCTCTGGCTGATGGGAGACATGATGCCAGTCCTTCAACAAAGCTCTTCAGACAGCCCATCTTAAATGCATGCAGGAGGTAGGGGCTTATATGAAAATAGTTAATTCTCCCCTGCTGGCTCAGTGGGTGAAGAATCCATCTGCAATGCAAGAGACCCAGGTTCAATGGGTGGGTTGGGAAGATCTCCTGGAGAAGGTAATGTCAACCCACTACTGTATTCTTGCCTGGAGAATCCCATGGACAGAGGAATCTGGCGGGTTACAGTCCATGGGGTCGCAGAGTTGGACACGACTGAGCCACTGGGCATGCGCATGTGATCAGCAGACAGACCCTAAGATGATTCCGTGACTCCTGCCTCCTGGCGTTTCTTCTGCCCCACAGACTGGCCAAGGGGGTGGGGGTCCCTCTTGGGGTTACATTTCTTTACGAGAGACTCCATCTCCGCAGATGGGAGGGAGAGTCTCTCTGTGCGGCCTGATGAAGAGCTCATGCAGTGAGGGGCTGCGGGGGTCCCTAGGGCCTGAGGGCGTCTGAGGGGGCTGCTCGCTGCAGTGGCCTGTTCTTCGCAGCGATGCCGAGCTCCGATTCTTTCCCTTCCTGCGGAAGCCCGCCCGCTGTTTCTCCTGTTTCACCCTCAGGCCCACCTGGCCGATCCGACAGCAGCACGTGGAGACGGTTGCCCCCGGGGGCCTCTCCTGGACATGTGGCCAGGGATTCAGACACATGCTCCCTGCGCCTCCAGCCTGCACAGCCCCCTGTTTGCCTGCGAGAGACTGAGGAGAACTCTTTGTTCACCTACACTCTCTCCCACTTTCTTCTAGATGGTGGACAATTTATGTCTTTTTTTTTCCTTTCCAGGAAAAATCCTATTTGAGTTCTGTAAGAAGAAACTTAGAGGCTAGCACAGCATGGGAAGAAAAGTCACTCTTCTTGTCATTTTTAGATGTGGCTGTCACAGCCGAGTACTGAGAAGACCTGCACCCCGCGCTCTTGGGCTTCACGTGTGTGTGATCTGGGGAAACTTCTATTTAAGGCGTCTAGAAAGCGCCGTTTCTGGAAAGCGCAGGTGGCTCCGACCGCTGCCAGGAACCGCCCGATTCACCTTCCCAGCGCCCGCCAACCGCCGCCCTCCCGTCCTCCAGGACGAGCATCCATTTTTCTACGGCTGCCACTCGCGCCTGTGTGACTCTATCAAATAACCATTTGTCTTGAGGTCTTGTCTGAAATAATTTGAACTGCCAAATCCTGAAATGAATAGGTTTTGTTAACACAAAAGGCTAAGGGACTGGTTGGAAATTTTAAAGAGCTCCGCGTCCCCGAGACTTAACGGATCACATTGTTTGGCTCCCAGGCCTCCTTTTGTCAGAACCCGCGCCTCCTGGGCCGGGATGATGGATGGTCCCGCTGCTGGAGGTGGGGAGAGAGCGCGAGGGCGGGGCTGGGAACTGGCTAAGCGCCCTGGACGCCGGACCTCCCCGCGGCGCAGGGCCGGCCGTGATTTATAAGCTGGGTTGCTGACGGACGGTGTTTGGAGCGGCCGAGGTGGGCCAGGGCCTCGAGTCCCGAGCGCTCAGACGCGCCTGCCTCGCGAGGCAGCACCCGGGGTGACCGAGGCTCGGCCATCAGCAGAGGAGCCACCCCTCCCTCCCCTCATTTTGGACTTGGGTCCCAGGACTGCGGGCTCCCGGTGGTCAGGGTCCACGGTGGGCGTGTGCTGAGGGAGCGGGCCGCTTGCACAATCCGCGTGGCTGTGCGTGAGGCCCGACCGGAGGGGCGCTGGCCGGCCTTCCTCCCACTCTCTGTCCCCTCGGCCCCTCTGAGGACCCCGCCCCGGCTGCCGCGGAGACATCCGGCTAGGCCCTCTCCCTGGACCCCCGCCCACCTGACTTGCTCCCCCAGGGCCTTCCTTCTGAGCTGGGGTGAAGCCACACAGGTGCGTGCAGCCCCCCAGACCTGCCAGCCGCCGCTGGGGGACTGGCTGGACGCTCCGCTCCGGCCGGCCGACTCCATCCGGGCCTCCCTCCCCCTGGGGAGAGGCGGTGGGCGGAGGCCCGGACCTCACGGTAAGCGGGGCGCAGTGTGGGGACGCCCGCTGCGCGGTGGTCTCAGCGTCTGTGGAGATAATGGCTCCAACCGGAGTCAGCCTCTCTGCCAACTCGCAGATGAAGGTAGGGGCCCGGCTCCGGGCTGCAGGTGAGCAGCCAGCCGATCAGTCGGTGCAGACCCACTCTGAGAAGAAGAGCATTCTCACGGCTCCCCAGAGGGAGGCTGCGAAGTCACTTCAGTCTGCGCTGAACTCGGGAGGACTTGAGTGTGTCTAAAGGCGGAAGGCGCGCGGAGCACCTCACGGTCAGACTCCCCACACGTCGGTCATAATGAACGGAGTGCTTTGCTCTGAGACGTGTAATCTCTTCCTCAAACGCCTTTTGCAAGGCAAGGAGGTGCAACTAATGAATTACCCCATGGCTCGAGATAGTGGATAATTAACATCACCTCCTTTTAAGCATTTCTGCGGCTCCTGCCTTTTGCAGAATGTAGACGTGAAACCGGGAAACCACCTGGTGAGGAGACAGGTTGGAAGGGTGAGCTAAAGTGGTTCCAGAGCTCTGCAGGCGGAAACGCGGAGACGTCAGGGCAAATATTACTTCTGCAGAGAGATTTCTGAACCGAGGATAGGCAGAAGTGGTGGGCGGGAGGAACTGTCTCTCTTCTGGAGGATGTTCCCTTCTCCTACAGAGATGAGTTTTCTTCTCCTCTGGCTGGTTTTAGAAGTCAACAAAACAGACTATTGGCTGGGACTAAAGTTTAATTTGTTGGCTCAAGGAACCAGTGATAGCTTCAGTTCAGTTCAGTTCAGTCGCTCAGTCGTGTCCGACTCTTTGTGACCCCATGAATCATAGCACGCCAGGCCTCCCTGTCCATTACCAACTCCCGGAGTTTACTCAGACTCATGTCCATCGAGTCACCTCTGTCGTCCCCTTCTCCTCCTGCCCCCAATCCCTCCCAGCATTAGGGTCTTTTCCAGTGAGTCAACTCATCGCATGAGGTGGCCGAAGTATTGGAGTTTCAGCTTTAGCATCAGTCCTTCCAATGAACACCCAGGACTGATCTCCTTAGAATGGACTGGTTGGATCTCCTTGCAGTCCAAGGAACTCTTGAGAGTCTTCTCCAACACCACAGTTCAAAAGCATCAATTCTTCGGCGCTCAGCTTTCTTCAAGTCCAACTCTTACATCCATGTATGATCCCTGGAAAAACCATAGCCTTGACTGGACAGACCTTTGTAGGCAAAGTAATGTCTCTGCTTTTTAATATGCTATCTAGGTTGGTCATAACTTTCCTTCCAAGGAGTAAGCATCTTTTAAATTTCATGGCTGCAACCACCATCTGCAGTGATTTGGGAGCCTCCCAAAAATAAAGTCAGCCACTGTTTCCACTGTTTCCCCATTTATTTCCCATGAAGTGATGGGACCAGATGCCATGATCTTCGTTTTCTGAATGTTGAGCTTTAAGCCAACTTTTTCACTCTCCACTTTCACTTTCATCAAGAGGCTTTTTAGTTCCTCTTCACTTTCTGGCATAAGAGTGGTGTCATCTGCATATATGAGGTTATTGATATTTCTCCTGGCAATCTTGATTCCAGCTTGTGCTTCTTCCAGCCCAGCGTTTCTCATGATGTACTCTGCATATAAGTTAAATAAGCAGAGTGACAATATACAGCCTTGACAAACTCCTTTTCCTATTTGGAGCCAGTCTGTTGTTCCATGTCCAGTTCTAACTGTTGCTTCCTGACCTGCATATAGGTTTCTCAAGAGGCAGGTCATGTGGTCTAGTATTCCCATCTCTTTCAGAATTTCCCATGCTTACTTTAGTTCTATTATGAAGAATTCCATCCACTGGCCCAGCATCATGCAGGAAGGACTGAAAAGGGACCTCCTGGTGGCTTTCTCCAGAAGTGGGAGTGTTTCCTTTTTCTTTGGGCTTTCAACACACTTTCTCTCTGTTTGTTTTTTCCCAAATCGCTAGGGGAAATTTGATTTAAACAGTCAATGAGTATCACGTTGTTCCTTTTGAAGGAACAGGGTCTGAAAGACAAAAATGAGACCGTGTGGCTGTTTACTCCTCGGAGGGAGCCTCGGTTCTCGAAAGAATTCAGCCTCACCTGCTCCACGAGCCGAGTTAGCAGTAAGCTCACGCCCAGGTGCTTGTTTGCCTTCCTCCCACTTCCAGAAACAATGGGCAGAGTACGGAATTTGGCATCTAAATGACATGGTCATGTCCTCTAACTCTGCAACTCACTGTGTAAGTCTGAGCAAGGGACCTCACCTTTCTAGGACAGCAATTAGATAACGGCAGTTTCTGTAGCTCGTGGCATGCCCCGAGCACTGCTCTAAGCTCTATCACACATCATACTTTGTCAATCCTCATGACAGCCCCAGGAGAGAAGTGCTGTTTTTATGGAAGAGGAAACAGGCACAGAGAGGGCAAGTGACCTCCCCAGGGATGCACAGCTATCAAGAGGCAGAGCCTGACTCCAGACCCAAGCAAACCTAGATCAGTGTGAGGTTATTATAAGGATTAAGAAAACCGTGTGGTATGCTAAACACAGGCTCCTGTCCTTCCAGCCAGTCAGGGGGCCCGGCTAGCCTGTTCAATCCAACAGGTGCTCCGGAAGTCGGCCAAGCGATGCTCATTCGCTGTGGGAATGCTTCTCTCACTGGAGCCTAATGACGTGCTGTGTTGGATTCATCTCTCCAGGAGCTGTGGTCCTTCACTGAACACTCCAGGGCTCCCGGTAAGCAAAAGACCTAAACCTCCTTCATTTCTTTAACGCGCTGTGTTGTAACCCTTTGTAATGAACAGCAGGCTGAACGGTAACACAGGGTCAGTGCATGCTGCCAACTCAGCTTGGCTTCCCAAAGGTAAGTTAAACTGAAAAAACAAAACCTCAACCAAAACCCGAAACCAGAGTAAGGAAAGGAAACACGCCCCCTCCACCAGACCACACTGGACTTACGAGCGGCCCATATGAGAAACCTGGATTTTCCTCCTCACTCGTAAATCATTCACCCCGAAACGACTTCTTTCAGTCTATTTGCGACTACCAAACCGTAGACCCATTTGTTGGGCCTAATGGGAAAAAGGAGCCCGACCCGTCAACATTTGGAGAACAAAGGATGTATTTATACAAAAGTGTTGTACAACTTAAAACGGTCCGGGTAATTGACTTTGGGGTGGGATGATCTGGGGAGAGAAAGCAACATTTGTTTAGATCCCACATTTTCACATCTGCAGCAGGTACTCTGCGTCCACAGAAGCCGCTGAGGCATCCCTGGAAAGTTTATTTTGCTATGGGTTGTTTCATCTTCAACCAGTTGTAGTATTGATTTCTCTCTGTGGATTAATTATCAGAGGCAGTTTCAGAGTTCCCTGAGCTGGACGGAAGGAAAAATGATGTTTTCATTTCAGTGCAGCCTGTTGGCAATTGCGCTTGGGCTTCTCTGGAGCCCTGGCTTTGACGAACAGCAGAGAAGGACTGCAAATGGGATTATTCATCTCCTCTGTGGTCGCGGAGTCTTGGCGGGGTCTGGGGGCTCAGGAAAATGGGGCTTCCTGTGGTCCTCTGCCCCTGTTTGTGGAAGGAGCCTTCAGTCCTGGGGGAAACGGTGAGAAATCATGGACTCTCATAGACGTGGAAATCAGGGTTATTTATAGTGCAGCCGCGGCTTGACGGAGGGAGATTTAGCCGGTTCTCCAGGACAGGGGGCTCTACCACGGGCACCAGGGGGCTGTCCTCCAGGGGACCTGGGTGCAAAGCCACCTTCCAGGACCAGGACTGTGAAAAGGGCTTTGAGAGTCGCTTCTGTAGATTCTAAGGATCCACACGAGCAGGATGAACAGAACACTTAGACCCACACTCTGTCTAGGCACTTTTTCTGGGAGTGAGTTCTCTGAAAGGCGGAGAAACAACAGCACTTTATACTTGAATGTCAGCGCCAGCCTTTCTGTCGACGTGTTATGCTGCTTCTCAGCTTCGAGACACCCCTGGGTGGAAGAGCTGGGTTACTGGCTCCCCAGTGTCTCAACTGTTAGACACCTGGGTGGAGTGGGGCTGGGGCAGAAGGCTGAGCTTCAGGCAAGTGGCAGGATTTTTCCGGTGCTTAGTGGGGTGGGAGGCATGTTTCCTGTCAGAATTTAAATAGAACTTTCAGACATCTTTTTCTTTCCTCATTTACTTTTTCTTTAGAAGTATAATAAGGTAACTACAAAATGTCATCAGGGCTTCCCACATAACTCAGATGGTAAAGAATCTGCCTACAATGCAAGAGACCCAGGTTTGATCCCTGGGTCAGAAAGATCCTCTGGAGAAGGGCGTGGCTACCCACTCCAGTATTCTTGCCTGGAGAATCCCATGGACACAGGAGCCTGGTGGGCTACAGTCCATGGGGTCACAAAGAGTCAGACACGACTGAGCAACTAATACACACACAGACAAAATGTCATGTAGTCAAATAGAAATCAGGGAAAAAAGGTGGAAATAAAAATGTATGTTTTTATCTTAGCACCAAGATGTAATTGCGTTAATAAGTACACGTTTTCTATATTTTTTCAAATATGCAACAGCAAGAAGTAGAAGTTTTTGCATTGGTCGGTCAGCTTTTTCCACTAGGAACAAATACAGTGAATTCATCCACCATAATGTTCCGTAGCATCATTTCGCAGGGCTGCAAAGTGTGCTTAGATATCATTGTTTTCTTTCTTCCTCAGACCCCTTCTCTAAGTTAATACACAGAGTGTCTCCTATTTTTCACTCCAGACACCTGCACTGAATATTCCTGGATTGTGCTTTGAGCTTGCAGAGGTCTTAGGCTCAGCCCCACTTGGGGTGGTGTGTCAGAGGTCAGGGATAGGGACCCTGCGTCCCCCAGGACAGCCCAGTTCCCTCCGCACTGGCCGGGCCAGTGACGCACACTCTGGTCTCTGTTCTGACTTAGTTTCTGGAGTTGTATGTGGAGTGGACTGGCACTTGTCCAGTGAATGTCCGCTAGGGTTTTCTCCACCTTTTTTGGGGCTGACTGTTGTTCCCCTGCCCGGACTTTGCTGCAGGTTTCCCTGGGTTTGAGAGGCGTGCCGGCCCTTTCCCGCCTTGGGTTGCAGAGGCGCTTCTGCACCTCGCCTTTGGTGTTACCTCCTGTGTCTTTCCACATGCTCGGCATTTCATTTTGGTTTGTCAAACCCACCAAACTGGTTTTTCAAGAGTGTCTGCATTTGGTGGCACCTTGGTAATATCTCCCTTATTCTGAGTTCATATAACTCTTCAGATATATTTTACACCCTTATTGGGTTACGTTGAAAACTTTAAATTATCTGGAAAGTGTTGATGGATGACGTGTGAGGCATGGCTAGGTGGATCATATCGCCGAGTGGGGGTGGGGGAGGGGCTTGGGGAAGGTGGAAAGAGGGGAGAGAGTCGGGGGGCGGTCACAGAGCCTGGGGATGTCAGGGTCGACTCTCCTGCGGCCCCAGTGCTGGAAACTCACGACTGAATAATGTGGCTTTGCCACAGTGCAGTGTCCCCAGGGCCCTCATTACGTGCTTCTCAAAGTTTATCCTTTTTGAATCAGTTCACCAGATTATCTAAAAGCGCCTTTCATACTGCTCAAAATTCCCAATTATTTTATTTACTTTAAGACTATTTCTATGATGATCTCATTATTGTTAATGTTATTTTATTTGTTATTAATATACTTAGCATCAGTCAGTTCAGAGAAACACTTGTGACATGTATGCAAGGCTGGTGCCCCCTCCTCCTTTTGGCCTGTGTGTCTGACCTTCTCAGGACAGACATCCCACTGCTCCCTCTGCTGGGAGACTTCCCTGCTCTGGTCTTGCAGGTCAAGCCCTGCCCACTTTTCAGTCCAGTTCAGTCGCTCAGTCGTGTCTGCCTCTTTGCGACCCCATGGACTGTAGCACACCAGGCCTCCCTGTCCATCACCAACTTCCAGAGCTTGCTCAAACTCATGTCTATCATGTTGGTGATGCCATCCAACCATCTCATCCTCTGTCATCCCCTTCTCCTCCTGCCCTCAATCTTTCCCAGCATCAGGGTCTTTTCCAATGAGTCAGCTCTTCGCATCAGGTGGCCAAATTATTGGAGCTTCAGCTTCAGCATCAGTCCTCCCAGTGAATATTCAGGACTGATCTCCTTCAGAATGGACTGGTTGGATCTCCTTGCAGTCCAAGGGACTCTCAAGACTCTTCTCCAACACCACAGTTCAAAAACATCAATTCTTTGGTGCTCAGCCTTCTTTATGATCCGACTCTCACTTCCAAACACGACTATTGGAAAAACCATAGCTTTGACTAGATGGACCTTTGTTGGCAGAGTGATGTCTCTGCTTTTTATACTTAGCATAATGGCTTCCATTTCTAGATTAATTTGGGAGGAATGGTATTTGGATGGACTGTCCTGGGCCTTCTCTTGTCCTTGTGGGTGGCTGCTCCAGGCCACTGGTGGCACATTTTTCAACTAAGGCTCACCACTGAGCCTTCCTGGCCGGCTGCCTAGGAACCTGCTTTCCAGACACTCCCCCAGGCGGTTGGGGCCTTCGGGTGGGCCCTGTGTTTGTAGGAATATGCATTTCCACATGTGTCTGAGGATGCTGCTGCTGATGCCAGTCTGGGGGCCGCTCTGCAGAACTGACTCAGGACTGATCTCTCTCTCTGTTTGCCTCTGCTAAGTCACTTCAGTAATGTCTGACTCTTTGTGACTCCATGGACTGTAGCCCTCCAGGTTCGTCTGTCCATGAGATTCTCCAGGAAAAAATACTGGAGTGGATTGCCATGACTTCCTTCAGGGGATCTTCTCAACCTAGAAATTGAACCCATGTCTCCTATGTCTTCTGCATTGCTTTTGAACTGTGATGTTGGACAAGACTCCTAAAAGTCCCTTGGACTGCAAGGAGATCAAACCAATCAATCCCAAAGGAAATCAACCCTGAATATTCATTGGAAGGACTGATTCTGAAGCTGCAATACTTTGGTCACCTGATGCAAATAGCTGACTCATTGGAAAAGATCCTGATGCTGGGAAAGATTGAAGGCAGGAGAAGGGGACGACAGAGGATGAGATGGTTGGATGGCATCACCGACTCAATGGACATGAGTTTGGGCAAACTCCAGGAAATGGTGAAGGTCAGGGAAGCCTGGATACTGTAGTCCATGGGGTTACAAAGAACTGGACACGACTGAGCCACTGAACAACTGGCAGGTGGGTTCTTCACCATGAGAGCTGGGAAGCCTGGTCTGCCTCTGGTTTTTATCATATTTAAGAGACCAGTTCACTGTTCTTGAGTTTTCTGTCTACTGTTTAAAAAAAGTGAAGCAGACAATAGAAATCTTCTTTTAAATTCCTTTAGGGAGTTTAACATTTTTGCCTGTTAATCCATTTTCTTAATTGTTTAAAGCGATGATTGCCATCTAACTTCCTTCTTGATGATTTCCTTGAGGGTAAATCCACGCTGTAGCTACTGTGAGGGACGTGGTTCCCGTGGATCCCAGGAAACAGAAAGGAAGACAACATCGACCCTTGCAGGAGACGAAAGTGAGCTGGATTGGGGATGTCGCCACTGCCCCTTGGTTCTGGAACTGGCGGGTGAAGTGGGCAGAGAACGAAAGGACCCTGGAAGCAGGGCTCCAACTTGCATGCAGAATGGGCTGGTTCAGCCCGAGCACGTCTAAACAGCTGCAGCATCATCAGGACCTTTTGAATGTATGCTGAGTATCCCAGATGGAATCTGGATAAAAAAGTGAGTCAGACGTCCACAGCCCATTTATCACGGGATCCCTTGCTGGGAAAACGCCTGATTTATTCGTAAGTCAGGGCCTGTCATCTTCCCTAGTCATAATCACTGTGATTTGTAATGCATATAGCATATGATTTATTTAAAGGTAAATTTATTTCAAATAACTGAATTTGAATGTGAATGAAATACAGGCTTCGAGTGAATGATTTAAAGGCTTGCTGTGCAGGAGGAATCTTGTGCTGACCTGGGTTCCCTCCGCCAGCAGCCGGCGGAAGAATGGGCTTGGGAAGAGTGTCTTCACACTGCTCTCTCTGAGCATGTGGGAGGGAGGAACAGCTTCCCTCCGAACCCTAAAGCGTGGACTCAGGGTGCTGGTGGGCCCGGCAGGGAGCAGCCGTGCGGTTCTCCTGCCCTCGCACCCAGAGGAAGGCAGGCTTTCTGTGTGGATCTGTGGCCCCGAGCTGTCTTTGCTCAGCCAGCCCCCTGCCCCAGCCCACTCATCCGCTCATGGTCCCACATCCTGCCGTGACTCCCGGGGCTCTCCATGGGGTAGGTGGGGAGTTCCCTGCCAGCGTCCATCCACATCTCCCAAGCCCTTGGAGTCCTCAGCTGGCCCTCCAGCCTCCAGCCCTGGGGTCAGGCTGGGGTCAGGCCCGTTAGATCCGGAAGCATCATGGAAGAACCCCTGCCCCCAGGCCCCTGCCTCAGCCACAGCATCTCCTGAAGTCGGCATCCACAGTTATCCCAGCGTTCTTCAGGGTCCTGGACCGTCTCCAGACCCTCAATTCCCAGCTGAAATGCAGAGTCCGCTGGAGTGAGGACCCTGGCAGCCGACTGCCTGCGGCAGGGGTGGGGACCCCTGAGGGTGGGAAGGAGGTTCAGGCCTGATGGGCAAGGCTGGATGCCCACAAGCAATTACGGCTACTCAGGGGTTTCCCACATTCAGTGTCTGAGAGCAGGGTGAGTGCTGCCCGGGAGGGGGCCCTGGGGCCCCTGTGCCACCCCCCAAGCCCCTCTGGTCCATCTCCCTGCCCCAGCCTGACGCTGAGGGCAGGTCACTTGTCACGGGCCCGCCTCACTGCAGGGTGGGGCCGCTCTAAGCTCCTTCCTCGGATGTCCCCAGACGAGCAGGTTCAGAACTGAGCCAGGGCCGAGCTGGGCCCACGGGGGAGGCTCCGAGCAGGGCCTGGTGGGCCGGGCCCATCCTTAGCCACCCCACCGGGCCTTCTGCCACCATTGGGGAGTCTGGGAGCCCCTGCCTCCAGTGGCCATCTGCTGCCCGAAGTGAAGTGAGAGTCGCTCAGTCATGTCTGACTCTTTGCGACCCCATGGACTATACAGTCCAAGGAATTCTCCAGGCCAGAATACTGGAGTGGATTGCCATGCCCTTCTCCAGGGGATCTTCCTGACCCAGGGACTGAACCCAGGTCTCCCGCATTGCAGGCAGATTCTTTACCAGCTGAGCCACCAGGGAAGCCCAAGAATACTGGAGTGGGTAGCCTATCCCTTCTCGGATTTTCCTGACCCAGGAATTGAACCGGGGTCTCCTGTGTTGCAGGCAGATATTTTACCATCTGAGCTACGAGCTGCCCGAGGACACGGGTAAAGTGTGTGAATGGGATGGACGTCCCCTCCGCGGTCTGTCGGCTCCACCTCTGCCCCCCACGTCACTGTCCCCCGACGGCGTGGGTCCCCACCTGGGACCTCCTGTGCCTGACGGGCAGATGGTCTCAGGGCATCCTCCTCCTGGGGCCCAGCGCCCACACAGGCACGGGGCAGCCTGAGAGTAGACTCAGGAGAAAGCGGAGGCTCGTCTCCACACAGGAGCAAATCAAGCGACCGCGTCGTCACAGGTGAGCGCCACTCATGGGCTTGGCGCGGCCGCATATGGAACGTGGAGAGCGTAAGGCGGTAAGTGAGATGACAGAGCCGTGGCTGTGTCTCCAGGGGTCACACACACAGGCCAGCGGATGGACGCTTCCCGCAGCCTCCACGGGCCGAGTTCACGGGGATCCCGGAGGCTGGGGTGACGACGGAGCTGGACTCAACCCTGACGGTAGGGTGACATTTCCTGCGAGCTCTGTAAAGCGGGGTGGGTGGGACCCGCACCGCCTGGAGGACCCTCAGGCACAGACATCCCCATGCAAGGTGGGCCAGGACGCCAGACGGAGGGGCTGCCCCATCCTGACCATGTCAATAGCCTCCACTGCACTTCAGTTCAATAACACTGTTTAAGAGTCACTTGTGAATTCCGCATTTCATTGCCAATTGCAGGATACAAACCGACTGTTTACGGTGATCGTTTAAGGCTGAGAGATGCTCTGGCCCGGAATCGGGCCTCTGGGTGCACTTTAATTGCTGTTTGCGAGGAGGGCTAATGAGACGACCCAGAGCAGAGACCCTGTGTAATTCACCGCCCGTCTTCCTGAGTGTTCAGCTCTGTGAACCAGCCTGGGTGGCTCACAGCACCCAGTTTCCCATTTCCTCTGAAGCCGCGGGTCCCAGTGCTTCCGGCCGAGGTGGGGTCACCGCGGTGCACTTGGTGGGGGTGGTGAGTGCCTCTTCTGGCCTGCGGGCGCGGACCTGCCCAGCCGCCTCCCTGCTGGGGGCCACGATGCCCGGGAGGAGGGGCGGCCCCTCCCTCTGAACCTGCCTGCAGACTGGCTCCTGGGTAAGGTGTGTCCTCACTGAAGGGAATGTGTACCGACCGGGGCGGGGCTGGGGTGTTCTGGCTCAGACACCACGCGGCTCTCAGCCTGGCCCGGGACTCAGGGAGGTGGACAGCTTCACACAAGCCTTCAGGAATGCAGATGCAGGCCTGCGTTACTGCAGAAGTTTCCTGAGGTCTGCCCAGCCCCCGCCCCGCCCTCGCTCCACTCGAAAGGACTTGTACTGAACAGTGTTGCAGATGTGAACCAGGAGAGACCTTTAATCTTCATCGCGCACCAAATTGTCCGTTTTGGCTGCTGCAAGATATTAAGAGGAAGGTCTGACAGCATTTATGAAATGAAAATATTTCCTGCCATATCGGTGGGCAGAAATGTCACAGCCATCAGCAAATCTGCCCTCCCAAGGGGAGTGAGGTCTCTCAAAACGGAACACGAGGCCCGCGGTCCAGCAGATGCCTACACCACCCCCCGCCCCCACCCGTGGTGACCTCCCTGAGGACCTGGAGATGGGGGAGGGATGCGAGAGGTAGCTATCTGCCACTCCTTCAGGGGAACAAGGAAACAGAGCTGGCCCCAGAGAGCGGAGCCCAGAGCCTTGCATCTTCCCATACCTAGAATGCTAAATTCCTCAACTTGATACCTGTCTTTGATGTTCAGACTGGCTGATCCCTTGTAAACTTGTATGTACACAGCCTGACTCCTCTCCCACCTCCTTGGAGCAGTTTTCTCAGGGCTACTGAGATACTGTCTCCCAGGCTCCAGCCCTAAACATCCCCACCAAATAACTCTCTACTTCAAGGGTGTGGCTATAGTTTTTTAGTTGACATTTACTTCTACGGGCTTATTACCAACAAAGATCTGTCTAGTCAAGGCTATGGTTTTTCCTGTGGTCATGTATGGATGTGAGAGTTGGACTATAAGGAAAGCTGAGTGCCGAAGAATTGATGCTTCTGAACTGTGGTGTTGGAGAAGACTCTTGAGAGTCCCTTGGACAGCAAGGAGATCCAGCCAGTCCATCCTAAAGGAAATCAGTCCAAAATGTTCATTAGAAGGACTGATGCTGAAGCTGAAACTCCAATACTTTGGCCACCTGATGCGAAGAACCGACTCATTGGAAAAGACCTTGATGCTGAGAAAGATTAAAGGCAGGAGGAGAAGGGGATGACAGAGGATGAGATGGTTGGGTGGCATTACTGACTCAATGGACATGAGTTTGAGTAAGCTTTGGGAGTTGGTGATTGACAGGGAGGCCTGGTGTGCTGCAGTCCATGGGATCGCAAAGAGTCGGACAAGACTGAGCTGAACTGAACTGATGACTGATCTACATGCTTATGCTTGTTAATTAACCCTCAAAAAGTCTCTAAGCTCCTTTTTTATATTTGGGAATTAAGTCCCAGAGAGCCAAGGTCACACGGCTGTAAGTGGCAGGGTCTGAGTTCCAAATCCCAATACATCACCAAGTACTGGGGTCTCTTCTCTGAACAATGCTTGTGCTATTTCCAAATGTCTCCCTCCCCCATCTGAGATTTCTGGCGCTGCCACGGAAAGTTAACACAGACGAGGGGCTTAGAACCACAGCCATTTACCCTCTCAGGGTTCTGGAGGCTGAACATCTGAGATCATGGGTCCCAGAGCTTCACACCCACGACTGGCTCCGGGGGAGGGGCCCTCCTGCCTCCACCGTCCACTCCTGGGACTCCAGGTGTGCCTGGGCTGCAGCAGCCTCCTGCCAGCCTCTGCCCTATCGCACCTGTTCACGAGCCTCCCCTGGCGTCCGGGTGATGGGGCCTCCGTGGGGGCTCATGGTAGAAATGGCTCATGATGTTGATCTCGCAAACAAAGAATAAAATCACAGTGACCCTTGAGACTGACCAAATTGCCCAAACAACATTCTGTTTTCCCGCTGGCGCCTACCTCCTCAAGGCTACAAGGCCACTGGATTCCAGACCTCTGGCTACGTGACCACAGGACTCACCTGCAGGCTAAATGTTAACCATCCCTTCAAAGAGCTTTTCATTTGTGGGGTAGAAGACCCCATCAGAAAGGGATGACGCTGGCTCTCCTTGAGGGCCAGTCGCCCCCTCGTTCCCTCTGATAAATTTCCTTTTCTTGCCTGGCTGCCTGGCTTACTCTCTTTTTTTCTCTGCACTCGCCTTACATGGGAGTCTCTTCTCTCATAAGGACACTGGTCACGTGGGTAATCCCACAATGAACTCATCTCAAAATCCTTAGCTTAGCCTGCAAAGGCTGTTTTTTTTTTTTTTCCCAAACCAGTTGACATTCACAGATTTCTGGAGTCAGAACATGGACCTCTTCTTGGGGTAACCCTTCAACCTGCTCCAAGCCAAAATAGCCATTACCTCTGGACAGAGGGTGCCAGGCACGCATTTATCTGCTGAATAAGCAATTCTCCAGTGTCCACCCAGCCCCCACCCTGCTGTTTGTGCAGCAAATGCATGGGGTGGGCACAACCCAGGCCTGGCGTCCTCTGCCTCAGCTGGGCACCTTGCCAGGAGACAGCATGGATTAGGGACTCCCATGCGGAGGTGGGGGTTGTATATGTCTGCCCAAGAGATGCTTGGTGGTGAAAAGAATAGGACTTGAGCCTTTTAGATACTCAAAGCACTTTAACATCTAATTAAAATGCTGGACATAAACACATATACACAATGGAATATTACTCAGTCATTAAAAAGAATGCATTTGAATCAGTTCTAATGAAGTGGATGAAACTGGAGCCTATTATCCAGAGTGAAGTAAGTCAGAAAGAAAAACACCAATACAGTATATTAACGCATATATATGGAATTTAGAAAGATGGTAACGATGACCCTATATGCAAGACAGCAAAAGAGACACAGAAAAAAAGAACAGACTTTTGGACTCTGTGGGAGAAGGTGAGGGTGGGATGATTTGAAAGAGTAGCATTGAAACATGTATATTATAAGATGTGAAATAGATCACCAGTCCAGGTTCAATGCATGAGACAGGGCGCTCAGGGCCAGTGCACTGGGATGACCCTGAGGGATGGGATGGAGAGGGAGGTGGGAGGGAAGGTCAGGATGGGGACACATTACACCATGGCTGATTTATGTCAATGTATGGCAAAAACCAGTACAATATTGTAAAGTAATTAGCTTCCTGGAGAAGGCAATGGCACCCCACTCTAGTACTCTTGCCTGGAAAATCCCATGGACAGAGGAGCCTGGTAGCTGTAGTCCATGGGGTTGCTAAGAGTCGGACACGACTGAATGACTTCACTTTCACTTTGCACTTTCATGCATTGGAGAAGGAAATGGCAACCCACTCCAGTGTTCTTGCCTGGAGAATCCCAGGGGCGGCGGAGCCTGGTGGGCTGCCATCTCTGGGGTCGCACAGAGTTGGACACGACTGAAGCGACTTAGCAGCAGCAGCAGCAGCAGCAGCAGCAGCAGCAAGTAGCTTCCAATTAAAATAAATTAATAAATTAAAACAAACAAACAAACAAAGCACTGGACTAGACTCGACCTCTAAAGTGACTGGTATTTGCTGTGACTAACAAGATGTTTCCTTACTGACGAGTATAACGTGGATTCCTAAAGTCAGGACTGGTCCCGGAGCTCAGACCTTAGCAAAGCTGAAGCTCCTGATCCCCAAGCATACCCCAGTCTTCTCTGATGTCTGAACATGGGGTTTTATTGTTTTTACTTCACAGGTCTTGCTTATCTTCTATCAAATTTACCTCTGAGTATTTAATGTGCTTTGAATGCTCCTGTGAATGGAATTGTTTTGTTTTTTAATTTCCAGTAACTCATTGTAGCACATGCAAACATGAGTGATTGTTCTGCATTGACCTTGTGCCCTGAAACCGTGCTAGAATCTCTGATTAATTCTAGTAGCTTTTGCAGATTCTGTGGGTTTTATATATAAATGATTGCCTCAACTGAAAAACAAAGGAACTTTCATTTTTTCAGTCTGGAATATATCTATATCTATGTGCTGTGTGCTGAGACACTCAGTCGTGCCCAACTCTTTGAGACCCCATGGACTGTAGCCCACCAGGTTCCTTTGTCCGGGGCTTCCCTGGTAGCTCAGCTGATAAAGAATCTGCCTGCAATGCAGGAGACCCTGGTTTGATCCCTGGATCGGGAAGATACCCTGGAGAGGGGATAGGCTACCCTCTCCAGTATTCTTGGACTTCCCTGGTGGCTCAGCTGGTAAAGAATCTACCTACAATGCAGGAGGCCTGGGTTTGATTCCTGGGTTGAGAAGACCCCCTGGGGAAAGGAACAGCTACCCACTCCAGTATTCTGGCCTGGAGAATTCCATGGACTGTATAGTCCCTGGGGTTGCAAAGAGTCAGACAGCACTGAGTGAATTTCACTTTCACTTTTCAATCTCCTCTGTCCATCGGGATTCTCCAGGCAAGAATAGTGGAGTGGGTAGCCATGCCCTTTTCCAGGGGATCTTCCCAGCCCAGTTTTCCTGCATTGCAGGTGGCTTCTTTACCATCTGAGCCACCAGGGATGCCCAAGAGTACTGGAGTGGGTAGCCTATCCCTTCTCCAGGGCATCTTCCTGGCCCAGGGATTAAACCAGGGCCTCCTGCATTGCAGGTGGCTTCTTTACCAACTGAGCCACCAGGGAAGCCCATCTATATCTGCATCTATTTCTGTGTTTACCTATGTATCTGTATCATCTGTGTCTGTACATCTGTATGTGTATCTATGCGTGTATGTATATCTGCATCTGTTTCTTTATCTATATGTCTATTTGTTGTTGCTGAGTTGCTAAGTCGTGTCCGACTCTTTTTGACGCCATGGACTGCAGCACGCCAGGCTCCTCCATGGACTGCAGCACGCCCGCTCCTCTATCCTTCACTGTTTCCGGGAGTGTGCTCAAAGTCACGTCCATTGAGTTGGTGATGCCATCCAACCATCTCATCCTCTGCTGCCCCCTTCTAGAATCTTTTGTCTTCAATCTTTCCTAGGATCAGGGTCTTCCCCACTGAGTCAGCTCTTTGAATCAGGTGGCCAAAGTATTGAAGCTTCAGCTTCAGCTTCAGCATCAGTCCTTCCAATGAATATTCAGGGTTGATTTCCTTTAGGACTGACTGGTTTGATCTCCTTACTGTCCAAGGGACTGTCAAGAGTCTTCTCCAGCACCATAATCCGAAAGCATCAATTCTTTGTTGTCCAGTCTTCTTTATGGTTCAACTCTCACACCTGTACATAACTACTGGAAAAACCATAGCTTTGACTAGACAGACCTTTGTTGGCAAAGTGATGTCTCTGCTTTTTAATATGCTGTCTGGATTTGTCATCGCTTTCCTTCCAAGGAGAAAGCTTCTTTTAATTTCATGTCTGCAGTCACCATCCACAGTGATTTTGAAGCCCAAGAAAATAAAATCTGTCACTGCTTCCACTTTTTTCCCTTTCTATTTCCCATGAAGTGATGGGACTGGATGTCATGATCTCAGTTTTTTAATGCTGAGTTTCAAGCTAGCTTTTTCACTCTCTTCTTTCACCCTCATCAACAGGTTCTTTATTTCCTCTACTTTCTGCCATTAGAGTGGTGTATCTATATGTATCTCCATATCTGTCTGTAGAACTATTTGTTTAGTTGCTAAGTCATGTCTGACTCTTGGGACCCCATGGACTGTAACCCACCAGGCTTCTCTATTCATGGGGTTTTCCAGGCGAGGATATTGGAGTGGATTGCCGTTGCCTTCTCCATGGGGTCTTTTGGACCCAGGGATCAAACCCGTGTCTTCCGTATTGACTGGCATGTTCTTTACCACTGTGCTACCAGTAAAACCTTATATACACATCTATATCTGTACTTGTATATCTGTATCTACACCTGTGTCTGTATCTGTGTCTTTAGACCTGTGCTGACCAGCCTCTCCAGTACAGCATCAAACAGCAGTGATGGGAGCAGATGCCCTGGCTCACCCTGGTCTCAGGGCAGAGGGATAAGTCTCCCATTGTCCAGGGCAGTATTAGCTGTAGTTATTTTGGTCTTTGACTGTTTGTAGTTACCTTTTATTAGGTTGGGAAAGTTCTCTATTAGTATGCTGAGACTTTTATTGAAAATGGGTATTGAATTTTATTAAACATGTTTCTATACCGATTACAATGACTGTATGAATTTTCTCTTTTGGTTTGGTAGTATGGTGGATTGCACCAGTTAACTTTTTAAATTTAAAGTAATCTTGCCTTTTGTGACAAACTCCATTTGGCTGCAACATATCATTTTTAGATGTATTGGTTTGATTTGCTAAAATTGGTAAGAATCTGCATTTATAAGAGATACTGGTTTGTAGTTGTCTTGGAATATCTTTTTGTCTGGTTTTGGTAGTATTGGTGTACATGCTGGCCAAAATAACTCGGAAAGTATTGCCTCTTCTTTAGTTTTTGGAAGAGTTTGTGTAGACTTGAACTTTGGAAGGTCGAGGTAGGTAGATAGTCCCTTAACTGGAAAAATGACGAGGGATTCCTCCTCAAATTTCTCATGTACAAATATTTTTAACTACAATTTCAACTTTTGTAATGGATGTAGAGCTGTTCAGGTTATTATTTCTTTTTGAGTAAAATCTAATAGCCTGTTCTTTTAATAAATTTATATTTTTCATCTAAGCTGTCAACTTCAAGGGCATAAGTTATTTGCATTATTCCTTTATTTTGCTTTTAATATCTATGGAATCTGCAGTGATGTCTCATTTCTGTTTTTGCAAATGTATGTCTTTCCTTTGTGAGATGTAGCTACAGGCTTGTTAATTTCATTGCATTCAAAAGACTTCTTTCAGTTTCTTTCTTTTCTTTGTTCTTTTTACCCCACGCCATCAGTTTCCATTCTTACCCTTCTTTTTTCATTTTTCTTTTAGGTTTAATGTGCTATTTTCTCTAGTTTCTTAAAAGGTTGAAGCCGAGGTTATTAATTTGGGAGCTTTCTTATTTTATAATATAGATATTTTAACTTGTAAACATTTCTTAAGATGTATCCAAAAATTTTTTGATATGTTATGTTACGATTTTCATCCAGTTCAGTTTTTTTTCTTAAATTTTTCTTTAGATCTATTCTTTGAGGCATTTATTTTAAGTGCTTTACTTAGCTTACAGATATTTAGAATTTTTTTCCTTTTTTTTTTTGGTTACTGATTTCAAATTTAATCTCACTATAGTTGGAAAATATGGCTTGTATGATTTGAATTATTTCAGATTTACTAAGACTCGTGATATGGTTTAGAACATGGTATGTCTTGGCAAGTGTTTTCTGTGCCCTTGAAAACTGTGAATATTCTGCACTTGAGAATAATGTTTATCGGCACTTAGGTCGCACAGAGTTTCACGTTTCCTGTCTTCTTACTGATCTTCTCTCTACTTGCACTATAAGTTATTGATGGAAAAGGGTTTAAATCTCTGACCTTAATTGTTTATTTTTTTCTAAAACTACCACAACTTCTTTAGTCGTTAACTGTTTGTGTTTTATGTTATTAAATGCATACATTTTGAAACATTTTTGTGGTTTCTTAGTAGATTGAACTCTTGATTATTATGAGATAATCTTTATCCCTGGTAATACTTTCTGTTTTACTTTGTCTGATATTAATATAAACAATCTAGCTTTTTTTTTAAAATTAGTGTTAGCATGGTGTATATTTTGCACTCTTTATATTTCAAGTGGATATTAAAGTTATATATTTTTTAGTGATGATTTTAGGGGATATGATCTAAATATTTAATTTTTCATTGTCTATTTTCAAGTAATATTATACCACTTCATGTATAGTATGACAACCATATTAAATTATACTCACAATTCTCTTAGTCCTTGTACTGTTGCTGTTATAAATTATATTTTTATATATGGTATGGAGAAGGCAATGGGAATCCACTCCAGTATTTGTGCCTGGAGAATCCCATGGATAGAGAAGCCTGGTGGGCTACAGTCTGTGGGGTCACAAAGATTTGGACACAACTGAGAGACTAATGCAATATATATTATAAATTCTTTAATACACCATTGTCATTTTTCTTAAAGCAGTCATCTTTGAAGAGAATTTTTTAAAAGGAAGAAATGTCATTTATATTTACCTTTCTTGATGCTCTTTATTTCTTTATTGTATTCTTTTCCACCTGGTGTCATTTTTCTTCTCAAAAGACATGTCTACTGGCTATGGATTATTTTTCAGCTTTTGTGTGCCAGAAATTTATTTTACCTTCATTTTTGAAAGTTATTTTGCTGGATATGTTTTGTTTTGTGTTTTCTTTCAGAACTTTAAATGTGTTATCCCAGAGTGTACACTATGCAAAGTTGTCATGGTATTATTGACTATATTTCCTGGGCCGTATATTATATCTGTGACTTGGCATACAGTTATACTAACTGTTAATGTCCTTGTTACTAATGATACCCTTTGTATCATTTCTGAGTCTATTTCTATTGATTGATTTTCCTCTCATTATTGATCATGTTTTCCTGCTTCTTTCCATGACTGGTAAATTTTGTTAGACGTCAATTTTGCCAGACGTCAATTTTGCCTTGCTGGCTACTAGACACTTTTTTTATATTTCTATGAGTATCCTAAGCTTTTGTCTGGATTACAGTCAAATTACATGAAAAGATTTGACCCTTTGGAGCCTTGTTTCTGAGCTTTGCTGTGTGGTGCCAGGGGACCTTCAGTTTGGGCTAGTTTTGCCCTGCTATTGGGGTAATATCCTTCTGACTACCCAATGCCAGTTAATTGCGTGATTTTTTTCTCCCTAATCCATGGGAACACAGGGGCTTCCCTGATGGCTCAGCGGCAAAGAATTTGCTTGCAAGGCAAGAGGCTGCCTGCAAATACCAGAGACTCTGGTTCGATCCCTGGGTAGGAAAGATACCCTAGAGGAGGAAATGGCAACCCACTCCAGTATTCTTGCCTGGGAAATCTCACGGACAGAGGAACCTGGTGGGCCACAGTCCATGGGGTTGCAGGACCTTACTCCTGCCTGTGCTCTCAGGGCATTTCTGTCCCCTGAGAGCTTCCTCACATGCACGCATTGGCCATCACTCAGCTTTGCTCAGCAGGGGGACGTTTGGACACTGCAGTTCTTTGCAGCTTCTAATCTATGTATCATTCCTCTTTCTAGGACCCTGACACCTGAGTTATAGCTGCCATGAGCACCACAAAATCCAAATTCTTTTTGTTGTTGTTGTTGTTTTTCAGCTTAGGAAATGCACTTGATTTTGCCTCACCCCCCCCCCCTTCCCCGCCACGGCCCTGGCATCCTGACTTCTCTCTCTGAGCAGGAGCTGGGCAATTCTAGGACTCACCTGGTCTCTTTTCTCTCTCTAGGGGATGTCTGGCTTGTGCTGCCTGATGTCCAGCATCTGAAAACTATTATTTCATATATATATATATGTATAAAATGACTATATATATATATTTTCAATTTTTTTCAAAAGTCATTTTTCAATTGTTTCAAGTGGGGAGAGTAAGTGCCACCCTGGTTATTCCATCTTGATAGAAATCATACTGTTTTTGAAAGTGACTTAAATCAGTGCCTACATTAACATAACGGAGCTCATGCTGCTGCTACTACTAAGTCGCTTCAGTCCTGTCCGACTCTGTGTGACCCCACAGATGGCAGCCCACCAGGCTCCTCCGTCCCTGGGATTCTCCAGGCAAGAACACTGGAGTGGGTTGCCATTTCCTTCTCCAATGCATGAAAGGGAAAAGGGAAAAGGGAAAGTGACATGCCTCTTAGCAACCCCATGGACTGCAGCCTACTAGACTCCTCGTCCATGGGATTTTCCAGGCAAGAGTACTGGAGTGGGGTGTCAGTGCCTTCTCCGAAGGGAGCTCATACATTTAACTAATACACACTGAGCAGCAATGATTTCCTTGGCTTCGCTCTAGATGCCGGGTTGTGGTGGTGAGCCAGCCAGACAACACACCTCCCCCTGTGGAGCTTGTGCTCGGTGAGGTGTAGACTGGCAATAAAGCAGATGGCACGGGGTGTCTGATGCTAATGAGTGCCATCAGAGAAAATAGATCTAGGCAGGTAGAACTGGAAATCTGGCTGTTGTGCATTTAAAATGCAGCGACCATTGAGGAGAGGACATTGGATCAAGTACTTTCAAGACATGAGAGTGTGAGCTCTGTGGACACCTGGGTGGAAGAGAGCCAAGCAAAGGAGTTGGCAATGCATGGCAGTGTCTGATATTCCTGAGCTCCTGAGAAATAATTAGGAAAATATGCTATAGACTGAGCAGAGTGAAGTTTGAGATGAGAGCGTGGTAGGTACATTCACAGTCTGCATTCGCGTTATAAAGAAAACTCTACTCCCCAGGCCTTTGGGGTCCAGACCATCAGAGATAGCTGAGGATAAACTTCCCCCCCTTGTTTCCAGACAGGGAGACCTTGCTGGATGAGGACGAAGAGGGGAGCTCAGAATGACCTTTTGACAGTACTTGTGCTGTGGGCAGAGGGGGGAGGGTAATGGTGCGGCTGATGGGTGTGTCTAGGGGAGCCTTGGGTTCTAATGGAGCTGGCTGTGTCTTCAGGTTACCAATGAGGAGCAGAGATCCGTGAAAAAAGTGAGGAAGATGCTGCCTGTTCTGGTGGCTGAGAGCACCTTAGTAGCAACCGACAGTCTTAGTTTCTAACCTCTGTGATGGACACTTTTTTCTGTTTCAGTTCTATGGAGGAGCCTGAGTGATAAATGCAGATCCTGGGATGTTCTGGAGCACATTTTTCTGACCCTTTAAATCTTAATGTTGTCTGTAGTAAAGTAATAGTAATAACTGTCTCTATCTCATAGGGATTTCAGGACGATTAGTGATATTCGTATACTCAAAGCCTTAATAGCTGTGCCTGGAACACAGTAAGTGTACATGTGGTAAGACCTCGTCAGATATTAGCTATGACGATGATCATCATCTTTACCACCACCGTCATGATTGTTGTCACCATCAGCAACATAGCCACCACCACCACCACCACCATCGGCGTCACAACCGCCACCATCACCACCGTCATACCACCAACATCTTCAGGACCATCATCACCATAAGCACCGTATCATCACCACCATCACCATCACCAACCTCACCCTAACTACCATCATCACCAGTGTGATCAGCAGCATAACTGACAACATCACCCCTGTATCATCAGCACCATCGTCATGATCCAGTCATCACTACCATCACCACATCACACCACCTTGTCATCAGTAACGTCACCACCTTCAGCATCATCACACCACCTTGCCATCACTACCAACACTGCTTCTGTCATCATCACCATCATCACGATCAAAATCAGCAGCTTACCCAAATCACCTTCATCATCGTCATCACTGCCTTGATCACATCACCACATCACCACCACGACCACATCACCACCATCACCACATCACCACCATCACCACATCACCACCACGACCACATCACCACCACGACCACATCACCACCATCACCACATCACCACCACAACCACATCACCACCATCACCACCACGACCACCATCACCACATCACCACCATCACCACATCACCACATCACCACCATGACCACATCACCACCATGACCACATCACCACCATCACCACATCACCACCATCACCACCACCACCACCACCACCACCACATCACCACCACCATCATCACACATCACCACATCACCACCATGACCACATCACCACCATGACCACATCACCACCATCACCACATCACCACCATCACCACCATCACCACATCACCACCATCACCACCATCACCACATCACCATCACCACATCACCACATCACCACCATGACCACATCACCACCATCACCACATCACCACCATCACCACATCACCACCATCACCACCACGACCACCATCACCACATCACCACCATCACCACATCACCACCATCACCACATCACCACAACGACCACATCACCACATCACCACATCACCACCATCACCACATCACCACATCACCACCATCACCACATCACCACCATCACCACATCACCACCATCACCACATCACCACATCACATCACCACATCACCACCATCACCACCATCACCACCACGACCACCATCACCACCACGACCATATCACCACATCACCACCACGACCACATCACCACATCACCACCACGACCACATCACCACATCACCACCACGACCACATCACCACATCACCCATCACCACATCACCACCATCACCACATCACCACCATCACCACATCACCACCATCACCACATCACCACATCACCACATCACCACATCACCACCATCACCACCATCACCACCATGACCACATCACCACCATGACCACATCACCACCATCACCACATCACCCACACCATCACCACCACCATCACCACCATCACCACATCACCACCATCACCACATCACCACCATCACCACCACGACCACCATCACCACCACGACCACATCACCACATCACCACCACAACCACATCACCACCATCACCACATCACCACCATCACCACATCACCACCATCACCACATCACCACCATCACCACCACATCACCACATCACCACATCACCACATCACCACCACATCACCATCACCACCATCACCACATCACCACATCACCACATCACCACATCACCACCATCACCACATCACCACCATCACCACATCACCACATCACCACATCACCACCATCACCACATCACCACCACGACCACATCGCCACCATCACCACATCGCCACCATCACCACATCACCCCATCACCCCCATCACCACATCACCACCATCACCACATCACCACCATCACCACCATCACCACCATCACCACCATCACCACATCACCACCATCACCACATCACCACATCACCACATCACCACATCACCACCATCACCACATCACCACCATCACCACATCACCACATCACCACCATCACCACATCACCACCATCACCACATCACCACTATCACCACATCACCACCATCACCACCATCACACACCATCACCACATCACCACCATCACCACATCACCACACCACCACCACATCACCACATCACCATCACCACATCACCACACCACCATCACCACCACATCACCACCATCACCACCATCACCATCACCACATCACCACCATCACCACCATCACCACATCACCACATCACCACCACCACATCACCACATCACCACCATCATCACCACCATCACCACCACCACCACACCACATCACCACCATCCACATCACCACATCACCACCACCATCACCACATCACCATCACCACATCACCACATCACCACATCACCACATCACCACATCACCACCATCACCACATCACCACATCACCACATCACCACATCACATCACCACCATCACCATCACACACCACATCACACACCATCACCACATCACCACATCACCACCATCACCACATCACCACCATCACCACATCACCACCATCACCATCACACCATCACACCACCATCACCACCATCACCACATCACCACCATCACCACCACATCACCACCATCACCACATCACCACATCACCACCATCACCACATCACCACCACCACATCACCACATCACCATCACCACCATCACCACATCACCACCATCACCACCATCACCACCATCACCACATCACCACCATCACCACATCACCACATCACCACCATCACCACATCACCACATCACCACCATCACCACATCACCACCATCACCACATCACCACATCACCACATCACCACCATCACCACATCACCACATCACATCACCACCATCACCACATCACCACCATCACCACCATCACCACCATCACCACATCACCACCATCACCACATCACCACCATCACCACATCACCACCATCACCACCATCACCACCATCACCACATCACCACATCACCACATCACCACCATCACCACATCACCACATCACCACCACATCACCACATCACCACATCACCACCATCACCACATCACCACCATCACCACCATCACCACCATCACCACCATCACCACCATCACCACCATCACCACATCACCACCACCATCACCACATCACCACCATCACCACCATCACCACCATCACCACCATCACCACCATCACCACCATCACCACCATCACCACATCACCACATCACCACCATCACCACCATCACCACATCACCACATCACCACCATCACCACATCACCACATCACCACATCACCACCACGACCACATCTCATCATCACCACCTTTGCCATCATCGTCACTGCCACCAGCGTCATCACTGCCATCACCACGTATCACCACTCCCAACACCAGCTTGGACTTATTCCTGAAAAGCTCTTCTCCCAGTCTCGATATTCAACCTTTTTTACCATCTTCAGAGGAACAGTTGAGTGACAAGCGCTTCCATCCAGGGGAGAAGATGGGAACTCTGTAAGCTGGGTGCCAAGTCAATCCTGCCATTAAGAAGGGTGAACAAACCCTTGACTTCAGATTCTAAGAAACAACTTCTTCCTATAGACAGAACTAGTTACACAGAGCCCTGCTGCTTTTAATTCCACCCTTAGATTCACAGATAGAAGTGATTCCACCAGCACCAGAGTGGAGTGGATTTCAATTTCAATCATTTTATGGGCATGACAAGGTAAACAGGAATTGCCCATGTTAATACATCAACTTTCGGGGGCTCAGAGGTGGCGGTCGAGCACGTCTCTATTTCTCATTACTGTCTTTCCAGGTCGGTGTCAGGCTCCAGCTACCTTAAGGTTGTTCCTGCCAAAATTTGGGCTTATTTCAGTTTTATAGTTTTTCTTCTTACTTCTGCTGTGACAGAATTTCTTCACCATTTTCAAAATTGGAGAATAATATTGTCTACGTTTCTGCATCTCGTAAGGAGGAGTAAAGCCATTTTCTGTCCAATTTAGTGCTTCCTTATGACAGTTATTGAGTTATGTTCCAATTGCTTTTTCTGGTTAGTGAAGTCAATAGTGTAGAAGATAAGCCTGGATTATTATAATTATTGTGCCTGTTGGGCAAAAATTGCAATGTCCAGGTACAATCAGAGCCAGCCAGTTATTGAATACAGTTTAGCGATTACACGAGAACCATTTTAGCGATTGTTTCACCACCCTATCTTGAGATAAAATTGTTGACCTTGAGATGTGACAGTTTGGCCAACAATCCATAGTACTTCTAAGAATTTTTTCTCATAGCATCTAGAGCATTGAATTATCAGTTTTGTCTATTTGAATTTCTATTATGGAGTGCTATCACGGTGAGGGAAGAGTCCAGTCAGAATATATACTATATATTCTATGGTAATAAAGCAAACTCTGGGAGGTGGTGAAGGACAGGGAAGACCAGCATGCTGCTGCCCATGGGGTCGCAGAGTCTGACACGACTTAGTGACTGAAAAACAGCAACAATAAAGTGCTGTCTCGCCTGATCTTTCTTTCCCGTATTTTTAAAAATCCAACATACAAGTTGTAGAAATCAAGAAATGCGCCGTGTTTTTCTAATTCCCGCTAATTTTCCCTCCCAAATCTCCGTTCCACACTTCTGTAGAGTAAAGGAATATCAGACGTGTAGAAATGGCACATAGTACCATGGCTTAGAAAACTGTAGGTAAGTTTAGATATATCCTGACACAGTTTTCTTAGCCCTGCAGTATAATATAATCTTTTCATTAAATTGTGGCGTTTCTGTATTTCTGGGCTTCCCTGGTGGCTCAGTCAGTAAAGACCTGAGTTGGTAAAGAACTAAGTCAGTAAAGAATCTGCCTGCAATGCAGGAGAGCTGGCTTTGACCCCTGGATTGGGAAGATCCCCTGGAGGAGGTCATGGCAACCCACTCTGGTATTTTTGCCTGGAGAATTCCACGGACAGAGAAGCCTGGTGGGCTACAGTTCATGCGGTCCCAAAGAGTCAGACACAACTGAGCGACTAAGCACAGCACATAATATTATCTTTTCAGTAAATTGAAGCTTTTCTGATACTTCCTAATAAGTTAGTCTGAAAAATTGTAGTTTAAATGTTCTGTGCTACAACCGCCTACTGCTCCACGCCAGTGACGTGCCCAGGCCCTGCCTGACGAGTTTTTATTTTGGGGAATCTATTGCTGCAACCCTCTTCTGATACTCCCTGTTGAATGTTTTGCAATCATCTCCCCGGTGGTGAAAATGCTTTGAGCCAGGGCTGCATTTCAAACAGGTTTGCTTTTCCAAAGCCCAGAGGTGCCAGCTCACGGTGTGCAAAAGAAAATGGATAATGAAGCACTTTAATTAATGTGAATATGATGAAATTTTAACCGAGGTTGATGGGCTCCGGTTAAGAATCAATCACTGTCTCTTAATCCTCTGATGGATCTGAGAATTTGTGAAATGAAACGCCGCCAAGGTGCTCACATTGGAAGAGGAAGTTGCCAAAGAGGACTTTGATTTATCGGGCACCCGACAGGATGGTCTGAGGCAGCACCGGGGCTTTGTGAGCCTGTGGTACTCGTGTCGTGAAGGTTATTCCTGCTCTCATAGCGTGTCACGCTCCGGTCTGCACTCAATCACCGCCCTGCACTCTGAGGCCTGGGTTGATAAACATATTCATTATAGGAAGAACCATTCCTCAAACTGGTGACGAGGTGTGTTCCAGGGCAAGGGGAAGAGTCCCTGAGAGGGTCCCAGGGAGACACCCCAGGAGCTAACAGGCTCCTTGGCAGTTTTCTCTGGGTGTACTTTTCTGAGCACTGGAAACTGGGGGAGGGGGTCCTTCTGAGCCCTCAGTAGCCCACAAGCGAAGTCGCTCAGTCATGTCCGACTCATCGCGACCCCATGGACTGTAGTCTACCAGGCTCCTCCGTCCATGGAATTTTTCAGGCAAGAATACTGGAGTAGGTTGCCATTTCCTTCTCCAGGAGATCTTCCTGACTCAGAGATTGAACCCGGGTCTCCCGAATTGTAGGCAGACACTTTACCATCTGAGCCACCAGGGAAGTCCTAAGTAACGTTAAATGTACGGTCATGCTGGAATCCTGTTATGGCTTGACATGCACTCAGGAAGGATTCTAGTCCTTGTCCAGTGTCCCCGGCACTTTTGGGAGGTGCTGGAGGTCTTCCTGTCCCACGAGCCACATCCTTCCCCACCTTTGTGACCAGAACTGCCTGGGACGCAGCCCTCCGCCTGGCTCTACCCTGCAGAGCTGGACCGCTGGTCAGTCCTGGCCACCTCCTCCTCTGAGGCTGGCTGAGGCTGAGAAGGTGATGCTCTGTCCTTCTCGCGGGTCCACATTTGCCCAGCTTCTCCGGCCCCACAGGGTCAGGGCGCTGGGAGAGCCTGGTGAAGTGAGCTGCCCTTCCCAGCTGCCCCTGGACGCCCAGGCCTGCTGGCTGCCCCGGTTCAGGCCAGCCCCACGGCCGGCTCCCGTCACCTCTCCATCTGTGAGCTCTCTCCATGGAATCGAGTCCACGTGGTTTTGAAGGGCTGCAAGCATTTCTGATCATATTACATTTTATAAAGCTTGTAGTTGGAAAACACTGAACTTTTTCACTGAATTGCTGCTAATCTAGGTCACTACCTCCCTGCAATCCTGAAGCTGGCTTTTTAAGCCTCAGTCACACTTGACATTTATCCCTGCTGAACGTGCTTGATTGGTTTGCAGCACGTGTGTAGCGTATCCTTGCTGCCCGGCGCCCCCGGTGTTGAGTATTCTGGATAGGGCGGGGCTCAGGCTACTCTCCAGACCGTCAAGACGGACGCCTGCCTGGGGGGACAAACCGGACCTTGTCCCCCCTAGCCGTGCCTCCACTGAGGCTCCTGCTGTCTCACCCACCAGCCAGCACGTCCTTAATGAGCTCGGTGGGTAGCTGGACCCCAGTGTCTCCCTTCCCACAAATCTGGAATCTTCCTGGACTAGAAGACTAGACCTTGGTCTAAAGGCGTCAAGGCCCCATGACTATGGTCACAAGTTCTCTCCTATTTAAAATCCTAACTCAGGCCACACAAGTGTCCAGTGAGCCTTTGACCCTGTGTGCACACACATGCTAAGTGGCTTCAGTCTGACTCTTTGCGACCCCTTGGGCTGTAGCCCTCCAGGCTCCTCTGTCCATGGGGATTCTCCAGGTGAGAATACTGGAGTGGGTTGCCATTCCCTTCTCCAGGGCATCTTCCCGACCCAGGGACGGAACCCGTGACTTTTACGCCTCCTGCACTGGCAGGCGCGTTCTTTACCAGGAGTGCCGCTGCCAGTGCCGTATCTGGCCATTTGTGGACAGGTCGAGCTGTCCACACATGTGTACATTTCACGACAGGTGGGCTTGAGAAGAAGAGAGAAATCCTTCCAGAGTGCGATGTGTCACAGTAGCTGACCTGTGCCTGCTACTCGAGGTTTGCTTGGTGATTTCATGAACACCAGCATCCTGTTCCCATGGTAATGGTTTAGGTGTTAGGCATCACAGAATCACAGGCTCAGCACTGCCTTAGCAGGTGCCCGGATCCCGGGTCCTGACCCTGGGAGACACAGCCAGGACTCACTCAGGTCCAGCTTCTTCATTCTTAACCTACCGCGTGGCTGAAATTCTGCTTCTCCCTCCAGCTTGAAACATCATCAGAGCCCTCGGATTGTGACGACCTCGCTGGCATCAGGCTGCCGGGGGCAGAGACGGGTGTTATAGAGCCCTCAGAGCCCTCGGACTGTGACAGCCTTCTGGCCTCAGGCTGCTGAGGGCAGAGACAGGCTTTATAGAGCCCTCAGAGCCCTCGGACTGTGATGGCCTCACTGGCATTGGGCTGCTGGGGGCAGAGACGGGCGTCACAGAGCTCTCAGAGCCCTCGGACTGTGACGGCCTTGCTGGCATTGGGCTGCCAGGGCAGAGACGGGCGTTATGAGCTAAGGTGAAGGCCTTATCTTCCATGTGTTCTGTCAGTCTGATGTTGTGAGAGTGAAGTGCACCTTCTGGCTGACTGTGTCCCCTGCTCAAGGCTGGAGATGGTGAGCTTTTCACAGCCACCTACGTGTCCTGCCCAGATCTGTCATGCCCAGGCTCCCTGTTCATAGCCCTGTGCCCACTCGACACCTGTAATCCCTGCCCTGGCTCCTTGTCCCAAGAAGATGGATGGCCCGCGTTGTCACTCAGAGGAAGGTAATTAAATAAAAACCACACTTCTGTCTGTGTCCCATTTTCCCGCTGAGTGGGGGAGGTAACCTTATTACATCAAGTTAGATGTGACTTTTTAAGCTCCCCTTCACAGCATCCAGTTTCGAATCTGAGTCCTATCAGCACATCGCCTTTTTGTGAGCAAACTGACTCTGCTTAGTCTGTTTGGGGTTTCCAGCCTCCTTTCTGCACAGCTTCCCTGGTGGCTCAGGTGATTAAGAATCTGCCTGCGATTCTGGAGACCTGGGTTCGATTCCTGGGTCAGGAAGATCCCCTGGCAAAGTGAATGGCTACCCACTCCAGCATTCTTGCCTGGAGAATCCCATGGACAGAGGAGCCTGGCGGGCTACAGTCCACAGGGTTGCAAAGAGTTGGAGTAGACTGAGCGACTAACACAACCTCCTTTCTATTTCACGGGAGAAATGGTTCCCTTCCTCCCAGCATGGGTTTCAGAGCCCAGCCTGGCCCTTGCTGGACCCGAGGACCCACTCCTGACCCCAGCTTGTCTGGGACCCAGGCTCCTCAGCTCTGGAGGTTGACTGCAAGTGCCTGTCAGAGGCAGAGGTGGGTCACTGACTCTTGGGGTCCCAGGCTCCATATCGCCAGCATCTCTTGGGAGTTAGGTGATGGCTGGTCTCACGGGAGCCTCTTCTCATGTGCAGCCTGGGGAGGGGATTTGGGGACAGGGGAAGCGTCACCCCCGTGCACCCAGGCCACAGAGCCTACTCCCGCCAGAGAGATTCCAGAAGGGGTCCTCACCGATCCTGTCTGCAGCTCTGAGTGCAGAGGAGCCCAGTCCAGGGCTGGCGGAGGCTGCAGGCACCTGTTCTCTGCTGGCTGGCTGGGCCTGCTGGAGGGGATGCTGATAGCATCATCTCCTCTGTGCTAGCACCCTGAGCCCCTTAGGCTTTTGTTCATCACAGCCATGCTGGGAGGAAGCACAGACCTCCTTGCCTCACAGACGAGGAATCAGGATATCAGGGGGCGGGGGACGCCTGCACTCAGCACTGTGTGAGTCTGTGTTTGCCGGGTACCTGCCACCATGCCACCAAGTGACCACATCCCACACACGGGGCTAGCCCGATCCTGGCAGCAACAGGAGGGCGGTGGGACACTCAGTGTGCTGACTGAGGTACACGCGGTGTCTGCCCACCTGGCTGGCTGTCCACTGCTCTTCTACAGATCCTAGCGATGATCCCAGAGGGATTTTATTCCAAGGCGCAAAATCATTTGTTGACTAGAACAGCAAGTATCTTAAGAAAACCTGGAAAAATACAGATGTGGGGGGGAAAAGCTCCATGTAGATACAGAGCTCCATGTACATTTACAGGTATATATGGATGGGGATGTGGATACACACAGAGGTTAGATTTGATCTAGAATATACAGATTATGTACATATATATAAATATATTGTAGATGGAGAAGTACATGATCTAGGTTTAGATTGCATACGTGTACTGATAGGTGTACGGTGGTCTAGTATTCCCAACTCTTGAAGAATTTTCCACAGTTTGTTGTGATCTACACAGTAAAAGGCTTCAGCGTAGTCAGTGAAACAGAAGTAGATGTTTTTCTGGAATTTTGCTGCTTTTTCTACAATCCATCAGGTGTTGGCAATTTGATCTCTGGTTCCTCTGCCTCTTCTAAATCCAGTGTGAACATCTGGAAGTTCTCAGTTCATACACTGCTGAAGCCTAGTTTGAAGGATTATTAATGCACAATATTGATAGATGTGGACATAGATCTAGATTAGGGTTAGATATGGACTTAAAGTTTAGATAACATAGACTACACGTGAGTATACATGTGTATATGGACTTAAAGTTTAGATAACATAGACTACACGTGAGTATACATGTGTATATGGACTTAAAGTTTAGATAACATAGACTACACGTGAGTATACATGTGTATATGGACTTAAAGTTTAGATAACATAGACTACACGTGAGTATACATGTGTAAATGGACTTAAAGTTTAGATAACATAGACTACACGTGAGTATACATGTGTATATGGACTTAAAGTTTAGATAACATAGACTACACGTGAGTATACATGTGTATATGGACATAAAGTTTAGATAACATAGACTACACGTGAGTATACATGTGTATATGGACATAAAGTTTAGATAACATAGACTACACGTGAGTATACATGTGTATATGGACATAAAGTTTAGATAACATAGACTACACGTGAGTATACATGTGTATATGGACATAAAGTTTAGATAACATAGACTACACGTGAGTATACATGTGTGTGTGTGTGTATATAGATGTGGACATAGATCTAGATTAGGTTTAGATATGGACTTAAAGTTTAGAAAACATAGCTACACGTGAGTATACATGTGTATATGGACATAAAGTTTAGATAACATAGACTACACGTGAGTATACATGTGTGTGTGTGTGTATATAGATGTGGACATAGATCTAGATTAGGTTTAGATATGGACTTAAAGTTTAGATAACATAGACTACACGTGAGTATACATGTGTATATGGACATAAAGTTTAGATAACATAGACTACACGTGGTATACATGTGTGTGTGTGTGTAGATGTGGACATAGATCTAGATTAGGTTTAGATATGGACTTAAAGTTTAGATAACATAGACTACACGTGAGTATACATGTGTATATGGACATAAAGTTTAGATAACATAGACTACACGTGAGTATACATGTGTGTGTGTGTGTATATAGATGTGGACATAGATCTAGATTAGGTTTAGATATGGACTTAAAGTTTAGATAACATAGACTACACGTGAGTATACATGTGTATATGGACATAAAGTTTAGATAACATAGACTACACGTGAGTATACATGTGTGTGTGTGTGTATATAGATGTGGACATAGATCTAGATTAGGTTTAGATATGGACATAAAGTTTAGATAACATAGACTACACGTGAGTGTACATGTGTATATGGACATAAAGTTTAGATAACATAGACTACACGTGAGTATACATGTGTATATGGACATAAAGTTTAGATAACATAGACTACACGTGAGTATACATGTGTATATGGACATAAAGTTTAGATAACATAGACTACACGTGAGTATACATGTGTGTGTGTGTGTATATAGATGTGGACATAGATCTAGATTAGGGTTAGATATGGACTTAAATTAAAGTTTAGATAACATAGACTACACGTGAGTATACATGTGTGTGTGTGTGTATATATAAAATACATAAATACGTATAGATGAAATAGATGTGGATAGAGAGATCAGATTTAGATGTTGTTGTTCAGTCGCTCAGCTGTGTCCAACTCTTTGTGACCCCATGGACTGCAGCACGCCAGGCTTCCCTATGCCTCATCATCTCCTGGAGCTTGCTCAGATGCATGTCCATTGAGTCACTGAAGCCATCCAACCATCTCATCCTGTCATCCCCTTCTCCTCCTGCCTTCAATCTTTCCCAGCATCAGGGTCTTTTTCAGTGAGTCAGATCTTTGAATCAGAAGGCCAAAGTACTAGAGCTTCAGTTTCAGCATCAGTCCTTCCAATGAATATTCAGTGTTGATTTCCTTTAGAATTGGCTGGTTTTATCTTCTTGCTGTGCAAGGGACTCTCAGAAGTCTTCTCCAGCACCATAGTTTGAAAGCGTTGATTCTTTGATGCTCAGCCTTCTTTATGGTTCAACTTTTACTTCTGTACATGACTACTGGAAAAACCACACCTTTGACTATATGGACCTTTGTCAGCAAAATGATGTCTCTGCCTTTTAATATACTATATTTGTCATAGCTTTCCTTCCAAGGAGCAAGTGTCTTTTAATTTCATGGCTGTAGTCACCAACCACAGTGATTTTGGAGCCCAAGAAAATAAAGTCTGTCACTGTTTCCGTCGTGCGCGCCCCCACCCCCGCCTCCGCCCCGCCCCCGCCATCTATTTACCATGAAATTATGGGACTGGATCCCATGATCTTAGCTTTTGAATGTTGAGTTTTAAGCCAGCTTCTTCACGCCTCTTTCACCTTCATCAAGAGTCTCTTTAGTTCCTCTTCGCTGCCATAAGGGTGGTGTCATCTGCACATCTGAGGTTACTGAAATCTCTCCTGCCAATCTTGATTCCAGCTTGTGCTTCATCCAGCCTGGCCTTTTATTCTCCATTGTCAGGGCACTTATCACATCACACCAGTGTCTTCTTAAATTCAGCAGTACTGTGGCAGAATGTCACATCCATATTATTTCTGTTTCTCTGTGGCTAATCAAATAGTTGGGTTTCTCCTCCTTTGCATCTTTAAACACTTTCACATTCTTCATTTATTCTTGGCAATCAGATTTCACTGAGGAGTGCCGAAGTTTGGTCTTCTGATGGATCTTGAAGCCTGAATTGTCTTTCTTTCTTGAACTTCCAGAAGTCTTCTGGAACCAGTTCTTTCTGGGCTCTCGCTCTGCCAGAGTCCTGGCTTCATTTTCTCACCCACAATCCAAGCTCTGACTTGCTCTCCAGCTCTTTAGTTTTCCATTTGCTTACTGGTTTATTTTTCTGTTTTTATTTTAGGGCAGGTGATTCTTGGGGAGAACTCTTACCTTTAGGAAGTTTTCCATTCTGTCTATTTTGGGTCTGCAGTTTTCTCTCCTCTGATTTCTTAGCTATTTCTAGGCTGTTCTTCAATCTTAAAGGAAATCAGCCTGGAATATTCATTGGAAAGACTGATGCTGAAGCTTCAATACTTTGGCCACCTGATGCAAAGAACTGACTCACTGGAAAAGACCCTGATGCTGGGAAAGACTGAGGGCAGGAAGAGAAGGGGGCAACAGAGAATGAGATGGGTGATGTTGTTGACTCAGTGGACATGAATTTGAGCAAACTCTGGAAGATAGTGAAGGGATGAGAATCCTGGTGTGCTGGAATCTATGGGGTTGCAAAGAACGGGACATGACTGAGCCAGTGAACAGCTTCTTTTAATTCCATTAATTTGTCAACACAGAAATTCACTACTCTACCTTCTTTCCGAGCTCTGTGATGGAAGCACAGTCATGCTGTTGCTGTTGTGGGCTGGATGTTTGTCCCCTTGCCCTCGACTCACTGAGGCCTTAACTCCCAGTGAGAAGGTGTTAGGAGGGGGCTTCTGGGAGGCCATGAGATTTAGATGAGGTTGTGAGAGGGGGGCCCACCTGATGAGATTCGTGTTCTTAGAAGAAGGAAAGACAATCAGGGAGCCCTCTCTTCCCAGTGAGGGTGCAATGAGGAGGTGGCCATCTGCAGCCAGACCCCGCATGCGCCCACCCCTCGCCCCAGGGGTCCCAGCCTCCAGAGCTGTGGGCACAGATGCTGTTGTCTAAGCCCACCTCCCACTCCCCACCCCTATCTGCCGTGCTTGTTGCAGCAGCTTGAACAGACTGAAGCTTATAAACAATTCTGAGGATCATGGCTTTCAGCATATTCTCTGGTCAATCATGGAATCTTGCAGCACTGACAGCTTTGGAAATGGCCAGTGATGGATTTTGCAAAGCAGAGAGTGGACACAGGAACCCAGTGGACACGTACTAATGATTAGTGCACAACCAATCAGATGCTGGGGAAGAAGTTACAATGAGCCAGATGTCAGCTGTAGAAGGAGGGAGGGCTGGATGAGAAGCTGTGCTGAAAAGGTGAATTCTTTCTTAGTAGGACTGCTAGAGAGCCTTGTGCCAAACACTGGGTCTTAATTGGCAAAGGTATGCAAGGAAGCTTCTCATGATATCCTCGAGGAACAAGGGCAGTGAAACGATTTTGTAAAATGATATTGGATTTAAGGTACTGAACACTGAACTGACTGCTATTTTCAGGGGGTATCAGTTAAAATGTTTTTACTTCAAAAGATTTTTCCTGTTTTATTGAACCACAGTTGACATAGAACATTACGTACGTTTTAGGGGCTACTGAAGGTAGTCCTGATGGGCTTGTGGGGACTTCCCAGTGCCACTCCCGGTGGGGCATTAAGGTCGTTGAATTATCAGACGTTAGCGTTGTTTGAGGAAGGACTGGGCACCAGAGGAGGAGGTTAAAGCTCCCAGGAGGAGGGAGTAGCCGCAACTACTGAAGCCCATGTGCCTATAGCCCGTGCTCCCAAACAGGAGGAGCCGCGATGAGAGGCTCCCAAACAAGAGAAGCCGCGATGAGAGACCCTCACGCCCCAGCTAGAGTGGGCCTGCACAGCAGTGAAGATCAGCACAGCCAAAAATAAATAAGTGAAGTTACTAAAGACTCCAGTTGGTAAAGTGAATATTTTAAAATGAATGCAAATAAGTTAACAAAATCAATTTTAATAAGCAAATGCATTTCTTATTTTAGATTTAAAAAAAGGACTGGATTTCAATCTGGATTCAGAGGTCAGGTCCAGGGACGGTGCTGTGGTGACTGCAGAAGGCGGGCAGGTTGGTGTCACAGGGTGGTGAGAGCTCCTTCACAGTCAAGATACAGGGTAAGGAGAGGAGACCAGGAAAGACGAGAAGATGCTCTCTGAGTGCTGCGCTCGATGCAGGGCCTTCCCTGGTCGTGCTAGTGGTCCAGAACCCACCCGCCAATGCACGAGATGCAGGTTCAATCCCTAGGTGGGGAAGGTCCCATGGAGGAGGGCATGGCAACCCACTCCAGTATTCCTGCCTGGAGAATCCCAGGCTCCTCCCACAGAGGAGCCTGGCGGGCTGCAGTCCATGGGGTCGCACAGTCAGGCAGGCCTGAATACAAGCACCACTAACATGGCATCTGATTTTAAAATTGATTTCCTTTGTTATCCCTTACGAGGCCACTGTTTTCCCAGAGCTCCTTGGGGGCATCCCCCAGGCAGACCGCTCTGGGTCGCGTGCTCTTGCTGTGTGTGGCTCCAGGAGTTGCCCCTCCTCCTTTTGCTGGGCCAGCCCCAGGAGCATCTCACCCCGTTCTCTTCCTGTGCTCTGCTTGTTCTAAGGGGCCCCGTCCGCGTCTGGGACGCCCACTTTCCCCTCGTGCACATTTAGATCCACAGGCAGCCTGCTGGGTTCCTGTTTGTCAATTGCATTTGTGAAGCAGTGAGCCTGGAAGTTTCGGCTTTTGTGATGAGCGTGCGCTCGTGTGGGACACTTCTCAGGTGCTTCCCCAAATACAATCTGTCTGTCGTCATCACTTGCCAGATAATCCTCCTGTAATGACCCCATGGCTACGTGATCATTTATCCTTTATCATTAGCATGAGAGCACATCGTATGCTGACGAAACTAGTGCTGTGGAGTTCTTCCTGGGGGGATGGGTCATGTGAGAATCTGCCCGGCCGCCTGCTGGTCTGCTGTGGTGAGATTCCCACGCCACTCCATGGCTGGCGGCACGGAGGGGCTCCGTCTGCTACTACTGTGGGTTTAGGCTTAGGCACCTAAGTTCATTCATCTGCTTTGAGAACCCGGCTCGCACTCTTCCCCACCCTTCCTACATTTCCCTTAACAGTGTACAGCTTCGCTTTGCTGTCTTGACTGGTTCGGCTGGACTCTCACCCTTGGCTGTCGCTTCCCCAGGAGGGAGCCAAGTGTTCAGGTGGGCGGGTGTGTGCACACCTGTGTCACACAGTGGCCAGGCACCAGGGGCTCAGGACAACCAAGGTGCTGAAGCAAACCAAGGGACAGCACCTACAATCCACCCAAACGCAGTGCGGTCGCCAGGGTCTCCTCATGTGAACCGCGTGAGCTCCCAGGGCCAGAACCAAGCCCTGAACCCAAGAGGACATTAAGATGCATCCCCGTGACTCCATGAGGAACGTGTCTTCCTCCTGGGGGGCAGGAGGACCAAGGTCAGCAGGGGACGGCCGCCTGGTCAGAGAGGCACCTGTGCCTGGGGATCCCCTGGACGTGGCACACTTTCCACAGTGGTCAGCGTGCACAGGCTTTTGTGCGTCTTCCTTTGGCTTGAATGATGGTAGGGGGCAAATTCTGGCTTCCCGGGTAGCGCTAGTAAATAACCCACCTGCCAGTGCAGCAGGACCTGAGAGCTGTGGGCTAGATCCCCGGTCAGGATGATCCCCTGGAAGAGGGCACGGCAGCCCGCTCCAGTATTCTTGAGGGGAGAATCCCCTGCGCCGAGGAGCCTGACGGTACAGTCCATGGGGTGACAGAGAGAGAGACACGACCGGAGCTACTGGGCACGCACAGGGCAAGCTCAGGTGTGACACGCACAGGGCGAGCTCAGGTGCGACACGCACAGGGCAAGCTCAGGTGTGAGACTGGGTTTTGTGCGCCTGTCAGACGCCTCCCACCTCCAAATCGCCAGCATCAGTCATGGTAACACCAACAGAACTTAAGGCCAGTGTCGTCCGAGCATCGACACAGACAGGGGTGTGGATACGGTGAAACCCTGAGACTGGTAACCCTAGGCATCTGGAATTGTCTGCTGAAAAGCACAGCTCCATCGCTCACTTAAACGGTTGATGCTGATTACTTACTGACTTGGATGACTTCAGGCTGACGTGCCTGCTGTAGGTTCAGCCACGGGAGTGCCTCCATCTTGACTGGGAGGTGCTCTGGGGTCCCTGCACCTCCTTACCTCTGCCCCTGGGGCTGTGAGCGTGGAAGCGTGGCGCGGGGTGCTGGGCTCTGCTCTCCCTTAATCCCCGTTCAGCAGCAGCTTTCTCCTCCCCTCCACCCACCGAGGCCCCATATTTTGGCTCAGAAAGTGTGACTTGGGGTCCACAGCCCCCTCTGCCCTTGGTCAGGACTCCTGACCCTGCTGCTGCGTGGGCTCCCGCACCCTTCAGCGGGGCCTGCACTGCCTGTTCCTCTGACATGCTTCAGTAAACCTAATAGCTCCCTATTACCAGCTACAATTTAGCATCTGAGCCAGGAGCTGGCTGAGAAAAGGGGAGAAGAGGGTGTAAATTATGCGGAGTGGCGGGGAACAAAGGTTTTATTTCTCCCGAGCACAGCCCTTTGATAGGGAAACGGGGAGACAACTGTGTCACTAATTTAATTAAGTAGTATGAGATTTCAGGGTCCGCGGACGCCATTTAGAACGGGATTAATCAAGAGCAGGTGACAAAAATGAATAGTCACACACAATGTTCGCGTTTTGAACAATCCGACACAGTCGACTGGAATCAAGGGCTCTTAAACAGGACACAGTTTTGCTTGCTAATCCAAACCAACCTCTCCCCCGCTCCGCACAACACCCGCCTGTTCTCACGGGCCAGAGCCTTTCTGCGTGTTCCTGCTGGAATCGAGCCCCCAGAGTCAGGGCATAAAGGAGCTGGTTCGCCCACCCGAGGCCCTGTTTGTTCCCCTTCCTCCGAGGGTCCTTTCTGAGAAACAAGAGATGCCCTTGGGGAATCTGTGAGCGTCGTTAGAGACAACCTCCGTGCCTGGTAAATATCAGCTGTGTTACAACGCAGATCCAGGGCTGAAGACAGGCGTGCAGCCCTGAGGATTTCCAGGGCTGAGCGTGTGCTCAAGGGGTGTGTAAGGAGACGTCCTTCCTGAGGGGAGGAGGGACGTGCTGGGGTTGACTGAGCCCCAGATCCACATGCACACCTGTGCAGAGACCACCCAAGGGCGCCTGCAACAGAGTCTCACATACGTCAGGAAATAATACCCGTGTCAAAAGCCGGACGGCAAGGAGCAAACCGCCGCCTGTCAGGGGCCTCAGGACGTGATGACTGCAAAAGACTCAGAGTCTGGAAAACCCTGGGGAGAGCTGGCTCTCTTCTGGATCAGTTCACCTGTGTTTGGCCTGGGGACCCCTTATGCATAAATGCGTGCTCATGTGCTAAGTCGCTTCAGTCGTGTCCAGCTCTTGGAAACCCCAAGGACTGTAGCCCGTCAGGCTCCTCTGTCCATGAGAGTCTACAGGCAAGAATACCAGAGTGGGCTGCCATTCCCTTCTCCAGGGGATCTTCCCACCCCAGGGATAAAACCCTCATCTCCTGTGTCTCCAGCACTGGCAGGCACATTCTCTACCTTTAGTGCCACCTGGGAAGCTTGTCTCAAATTCTTGGAAGTAGGTGAAAACTATTTCCCAGCCTCTTAAGAGTTTAAGCAGAACTCTGAAAATCCCCCTTACTGGCATTGATTCCTTTACTTCACATGCTTCTTTGGGAAATGGTGAGGAAACTTTGGTTCGCCATCACGTTTTTAGAAATGCTACTTAGTAGAGACCTGGTGCTGGAGGTTTTGCTGGTTAGGAGAATTCTTGAGGTTCCCCCCGTATCTGGACTATGTGTTCATATTTCGTAGGTCAGATTTCATTTCCATTAATTTCAGGCCTAATGCCTTCTAATTCTTTCAGGTTGGCAACAGGAGGAAGCAGAGACCAAAGATCAGAGGCCGACTCACATTTACCCTGAAAACCAAGAGGAATCACTGGGCTCCTTGGGCTCTGCCTCCCTCACTTGCAGAGCTGGCAGCATTTCCAGGCTGGGGATGGCCCCAGGCCCCCACTTCAGTCAGAATGAGGAGGCCCTGTGCCCACCGCCCATGCCTCCCAGTTCTCTCTTCCCAGCAGAAACTGACATGACGTATCGGATCCCTAGACAGAGAGGGATCTGGAACAAACTGTCAGGACACTTTGTTATGAACGAGGTACAACTAGAACACTATCAGGACCTTTACAGATTTTCCCCATCATTTAAAAACTCTTTCCTTGGAAGATTTTTTTTGTTGTTGTTGTTTTGAATAGACTTCGAACCCTGTTGTTTTTCTATTATGTTTGTGATCACAATAATAATCTGGAACATTTTGCTTTACTTTAAACCACTTACGAGCTCATTTCTTTAGAAATGATCAGTGATTGATTTCAACTCAAACAAAATAGCTCGTGTGGATGCCTGAGACTGTGTCAGGGGTGTGACACGCAGGCCTGCGATGGCGGGAGCCTTTCTGTTTTCCGCCATAAGGCATCCAGCGACCTTGGCTCCTGTCACTCTGATGGTGCATCCGTGCGGGAAGCACGCAGCACTCACGGGACGGCCGTTTCTGACAGCAAACTGGGTGGGATTCCAGCCCTAGAGCCCGGAGGAGGCAGGAGTGGGAGGGACAGCCTGGCTCCTGTCTGCATACCCTCAGGGTGCAGCTGGGTGCCCAGTGGGTGTCCTTGCACTGGGCTCACCTGGGCAGCCTGAGCCGGGCACCTGGAGTGGGGGAGGGTACTTAAGAAATAGGCCTATTGTTAACATTAATCAGGAGAAGGAAATGGCAACCCACTCCAGTGTTCTTGCCTGGAGAATCCCAGGGACGGGGGAGCCTGGTGGGCTGTCGTCTCTGGGGTTGCACAGAGTTGGACACGACTGAAGCTACTTAGCAGTAACATTAATCAGTAAGCCAACACGCTGAATGAATCACCCTTCCTCTTTTAGATATGTTTCAGAGAACCCCAACTTCCATCGAATGCTTGAAGTGGGAAATATGTTTAGACCTGTTCCCTCATTTTATTTTCAAATGCCTCAAACTTGAAAGGTCCATGGGATTGGGCTTTAGTAGACAAGAGGAGAGAGCTGAGACCCCATGGGCAAGATGTTTCACCAGGAAAACGTGAGGTCCTGACACACGGTGTCATCTTGGGAAAGGTGCTTTTCATAGACAGAAAAGAATGTGAGCCCCTTTCACACGTGCTAACATTTTAAGTCTTAATTGATGTGCTTTTACATTACAACACGTTGCAAGACCCAGTGTTAAACATCTGCGCTCATGTGCAGTCTGAAGTCATTGACACGTTCCGTTTCTTCCCTTATCATGGGAAATGGACAGAAATGGAGGAAGAGAGGGGATGCAAAGTGGGCGTCAGGAGCGGTCAAAGCCAGCATGGAGGGGTGGGCGGTGGTGGTCGTCAGAGCTGAAGGACGTGATTAACCACGAGCGTGTCAGACAGAGAGGCTGGAATGAGTAGCTCTAAAATACAAAGGAAAAAATATAGGTTCTTTAAAAAAAGCACAGCGTGTTAACGCCAGAGGGGGAACATGAATAGGAACCTTTGGAATTAGGCTAATAAACCATTTGATTAAAAAGTGAGCCAGGCAAGCTTCAATACGATGAGAATGATGAAGTCAGTAAAAAATAAGTCTCGAATTAGCTGAGTTAGTATTCTTTTTTTCAGAACTGTTCAACAGGAAGAAAAAAAAAAAGACAAATGTCTGGGCAATTATGAAGCTGCACAGATGTCATGGGTGTCAGGGGAGCAGGCCAGAGACCTCAGGGGAAACAGGTGCCCAGGTGAGACAGGTACCCCAGGGGAAACAGGTGCCCAGGTGAGACAGTTACCCCCAGGTGAGCAGCTTCCGAGGCAGCGCCAAGGCCCCGTGTGTTCCCAACACCTTCTCAGGAACCCAGTGTCAACAAGCACAAATCTCACTGATGAAACTGCGTCCCCAGGTGCCTCTGGGGGAAACCATTCCTGGACCCTGAGTGTGCACCCAGGAAAGAGGGTGAAAGGTTCATAGTGGGAACAGACACGCAAGCTCTGGGTGTGAGCCTGTCACTGCGATGCCGTGTACACTGACCCAGACCGAAGACGGCACAGGGTGGGTGACTCGGATCGCGTTAAAGTTGTGTTTTCTTGGCTTGGAGAGGAGACTTAGCTTGCTTTTAGCCCAAGGGGGCTGCGGCTGCCCCTTTGCACAAACACCATTTACTGTGGCTGCGGGTACCTGGCCCAGACCCAAGTCAGGATTTGATGCAGCTGAGCAGAGTGTATGGCAGATGACGGGAGAGAAAGCGGACGGGGGCTAGGCCAGGGACAGTCTGAGCCCTCTCTCTGCCAACCCTGGGGGTGGGCATGTCCTGCGCCGCCGCCCCCACCCCACTGGCAGGCGCTCCAGGGGCTGCTGGGCTGACGGCACCCTAGTCTGTTCTCAACCCCCACAGGGGACATTCCAAACATGCCGCCCAGGGGCCTGCCCAGGGAGCTGCGGGCACAGGAGGCGAGGGCAGGGCCGGGCCCCTGTGCCCACCTGCTGCTTCTGGTCTGGGCCCGAGACGGACACGAGCCGGGTGAGCGGATGTCCCCCTGCCGGCGACACACAGGGAGGCCAGGGAGCCGCAGGACAGGGGCCCAGGTCTAGAAAGAGCCTCCCGGAGCAGGAAGCTGGGCTGGCGGTCCCTGGTGTGGCTCTGCAGGTGCAGGGAGATGGGGCTGGTTGTCCAGGGGGAGGAGGGAGGGGGGAGACTCTGAAAGATGCAGCCCGTGAGGAAGAGGGGTCTGTGGGCACGGGGGGGACCCAGGATTCTGACCCCAAGTGATGCTCAGCCACCTGGAGGTCTGGAGCCCAGAGGGACATGTTGTGACACCAGCAAGGTGGAGGAGGGTCTGCGGGGGCCATGGTGGGGGCAGGGAGCCCCGGGGAGTCTTGTGCCTGCACCCAGTCGTGCGGGGAGGAAGCCTTGGCAGGGTGCTGGCCGTGGGGATGGCGGACAATGCTGAGCCCTTTTGCTGTCTCGCGTTCCGAGTGGTGGGAGGGACCCCGGGATCTTGTCCTGAGCAGTGACCAGAGGTGTGACTCACCGGAGCCCGGCTCTGGACTGTGCAAGGAGCCCAGGGGCAGGCAGACCCAGGGACAAACTGCTCTTCAGCCTGCAGGACCCGGACCGGACAGATGGCGCGTCCCAAGTTTGGGGCACAAGCAGCCTCTGAGCGAGACGGAAGAGACGGACATGACGTTGGCTGCGTTGAAATCAGCCTGCCCTCCGACATGCTGCCTATTCTTCCCCAGTGGAGACGTGAGGCCGGCAGACAGGAGGGGCCGCAGTCGCACCCCCACGGCGGGACCCCTCCCTCCCCGGCGCGCCTCTCCTGGGGGGAGACACAGGCGCTGGGGGACTTGCCAGGTGCAGGGGCGGGGTGGGGGGCTTCCACTGGGAGCCCCAGGTGCGGGCGCTGTGGTCGTGGCCCCCACACCGCCGGCAGCGTGGACATCGCGTCCCCCCCTAACCTGCGTGGCATCACAGAGACGGCCCCAGTGGGCGCGGGCACACCCGCGCAGATAAAAGGGGAATTCCACAGTGTGCATCTCCGGGTGACTGCAGGCTGCCCTTTCTCCTCCGTGAGCCACGTGACCTGGCCGTGCGCCACAGCCCGTCTGCAGCCTGGCTTTGCGGGTCTCTGTGCAGGAGGATTTTCCCAGTGCTTGCTTTTTGGCGAGGAGCAGGGAAGGCCGTGCACTCCCTCGTCGTCTGCTATCGGCATTCTGTCGGCTGAGCCGCTTACAACAGTGTAAAGACCCCGGTGGCCTGTGTTATAATATACGAGGCCTTGTCCCTCTGCAGAACACGCGAAAGAATGAACATTGTTCTACGAGGGGGCAATTCATCGGGTTTTTCCCAGAGACTCCTGGGTCAAGTTTTTAGAGGCCTATTTGGTTTTCAAATTCTTTCCACCCTCTTTCCTCTCGGCGAGCACCGCGTCCAGACCTGTCTACATTCACTTCCCATGTTCTGTGGATGCTAGATGTCCTTTAAAAAGAGGATCTCAAATAAGTCTTTATTCTTGTTTTGTTGGCTCTTATTCTCTGTTTTCGTGAACTCTGGCCCCAGCCATGGCAACTGCAAGAAAAATGTTAGCCGTGATTGACAGGACTAGAAAGGCAGGGTCCCCATCGCATTTCAAACACTTTGGGAACAAAGCTGTTTGGTGTGATTGAATTAATGAGATACCGCGGGCTGTCAAAAGAGCACACACACTTTACATAAACCTGATTATCTTTGCATGGCAGAAACGGAAAAAAAAATAAAAACAGAGGAGGGGGCCCGGTGGGCTTGGGGTCCTCCTCCTGAGGAGGTCCTCCTCCTGAGGCCCAGCTCGGGGAGGGTCCCGGCCAGCTCGGCCACCGCCGCCTCCCGCCCTGCCCCCAACGCCCACTCCGCATCCATCAGCCATGGTCTTTAACAAGTCTATTCAGGAAACCAGACTCCCAAACGGGCGCTCTTTTCACAACTCAGCACCTCCGTGGGGTGTTTTATTTTCTCTGGGAGCCATTGTTTCATGTGGACGAAGCACATTTCAACAATTAGACCCGAGCGGGCGGCCCTGCTCAGTCGAGCCCCGAGAGGGGACACTGGCACGGTGGCGGCACGCATGCCAGGTCCACATCCAGCTGGGGCTGCCGGCTGCGAGCCTGGGCGAGGGCGGGCCAGAGCCTCAGGACTTCAGTGGAGAGGCAGGCTGAGCACTGAGAGTATTTAAACCCCTTCCCGAGGGACCAGGGAGAGGCGCTGTCTCTCTCCACTTAGCTGGGCAGCGGCCGTGGTGGAAAGAACCGGGCTCCCGGGCCCAGAGGAGTCGGTGAGCAGGGACATCACCCCTCACCCTCCTGATTGCAGCCCTCCCAGTGGGCTCGGCCAACGCAGACCCCAAGAGCGCCCCATCCAGTGACCCCAGGGTTGGGAGGCCGAGCTCTGCAGCTCCTCAGATGGGCTTGCAGCCTGGGAGGAAAGAAGCTGTAACCATGTGACGGGTCAGTGAAACACAGCCCAGGCCTTGGCCGGTGCCCAGACCCCAAGCTTCCAAGCAGCTTCGCTCTGGGAGCTGCTGGTGCTGTGACTCGGAAGGGGGACGGCATCAACGGGAAGCCAGGGGGGCTGCAAGGCGACCCCTGCCGTGTGCCGGGGGGCCTTGGGTGGTGCGGAGCAGACCGACGGAGGGGCTGGAGGCACAGCCGCTTCCGCAGAGAGTGTGGACCTCAGCTCCCTGCCCGCCACCCCTGGGGGTGGAGTTTCACCCCCCCGGAGACGCAGAGCACGGCCTGGCCTCTGCGCTCACAAAGCAACTCCAAAGACACATGGGTGCCCCGTGGCCACAATTCCTCTGTGCACGAGATGCATGCACACAGAAATAAAACAAGAGCAGACGGGATCTGGGCCGTCACTCGGTGGGCCCTGTCTGCCGGTGCCCAGGGATGGCCGCACAGGGATGCGCTGGACTCCCCGAGCAGAAGTTTGGGGAAACTCGCTCTGTCCTGCGGATTTCAGAGCAGTCCCTGTGCGCGGAAGCCCGTGGGATGCCACGCTCCCCTCCTAGCCCGAGGGCAGCTCAGAAGGGCCAGGTCTGCGGGGGCGAGGAGCCAGGAGTGGGGCCCGGGGCACGGCCGGCCAGCAGGTGTCTCTGTTTCACACCGCTGGGCACCTTCTCCCCCAGTGACAGAGGTCACCCAGGTGCTGGGTATCCCCTCCTCGGCCCCCCACCCCACCCCAGGTCACTCGGGCGCTGGGAGGAGCCTGGAGGGAGGTGCGCTCCCCAGCTCCTGGTCCACTGTTAGGACGGGCAGTGATGGAGAATGTTTCTGGAGGAACCCGATTGCCGGACTTAGAATCACTGGTTAAAAGTCCCCAGACCTGACCGCAGCCTAAGCTGCAGTGCGCCCCCTGCTCGCTGGCCCTGAGAATCTGGAGTTTTCCCATCTGATTCCCGGTCAGAAAGACTCCAAAGTGGCAAAGCCAGCACTGGAGGTGGCGACAGGGATGGAAACTCATTGGGTTTAGAGTCACGTTGTCATCGTCTCCTTGTTAAATCACACTCCGCACACAGCTAAAAGGAACGTCCCGGGCAGCCGTCCTGCCCTGACTCCATCGGTGGCCCTTCAATTTTCAGCCTAAGGCTTCACTGTGTTTCCTTAAGGAGAGTTGTTTCTTCTTGTAAATAAGACAGGTTGATAGTGGAAGTTTTGGGAAAAGTTAGTATTTAAGCATTAAATATTTTATAATATGTAAGTTCTACTTTGAAATGTCACATTCTTGCAAGGTAAAATATACACTTAAATTTGCTTTCACATCTATAGAGAGCCACTTCCTTTACATTTTTTTCTTAACAATTTAGGTTTACTGGGACTGTGTAAGAAAATTTACAATGTTCAAACCTCCTAGAAATAAAAGAAAGTCAATATTCTCTTGGGTCCCTCCTCTGGCCTGAACCTTTGTGTCTCTTTGATTTCCTTTTTCTAATTTGATAATGATTTGTTTACAGTTAAGTGAAGTATACAACACTTTATATGTTAAAGAGGAGAGTTAGTGTCATTGGATCCATGGGTTGAACATCAGGAAATTTGGGCTCTGCTGGCATTTTTCGCCTCCAGCTATCAGCCTTTGTAAAGCGTTAGTTCTGTCAGACTCTGCCTGGCGCGTTCACTTCATGTCCTCAGGGCCGCAAGGCACTGCTGCTGACCCCACGAGAGATGCATAAGCCGGGAGCTGGGCGCACGGGTGTGCCGGGTCCCGGAGGCGAGCTCCTCCTTGGTGCCGAGACACTTGCCGGCTTGCGCCCTGGCAGCACGCCTGGCACAAAGCAGAGTCTCAGACACTCTGCTGGCGATGTGGAAACAGCAACCAAAGCCAGAGCAGAAAAGGTCCTGGCAATGGGAGCTCTGCTCGTCTTATCCAGGGAATCTCTGGTAGGACTTGTATGGATTTAGCTCATGTGGGCAGGGGGGGTGGGGCAGGTGATTTAAAGTAATCGTTTTTCAACCCAGTGCTCTTCATTCCTGACGAGCTCCTTGCTACAAGAAAGGGTATGAGGCTCCTCGTTTCTGTGGGACTTAGGCTTCACTTTCGATGGTGTGCAAACTGAGACACAGATCATTTCCAGGGGCACAGAGGCTTCCGGGAGACAAATCTGTGTTTGGATGTGTGTCCGTGAGACCCGTGTCCCGGGCTTGGGCCCCACATTGGAGCCCAGTGCTGGTCACATATGGTGGCTCTGCCCCCTCGCAGCAGGCCACTTAAGTGTAAAATGTTTTAGCTAAAAAATAAGCTTCAGATGGTCATAAAACCTTTCAAACAGACATTTCAAAGACTTTGCATCAAGTTTGAAAGTTCAGTAAAGGAAAGACATGCCCGGTTGTTCTTCCCTGGTGGCTAGATGGTAAAGAATTTGCCTGCAGTGCAGGAGACCCACGTTCGATCCCTCGGCTGGGAAGATCCCCAAGAAGGAAACGGTTACCCACTCCAGTATTCTGGCCTGGAGAATCCCATGGACAGAGGAGCCTGGCAGGCTGCAGTCATGGGGTCGAAAAGAGTCGGACACAACTGAGCAACTAACAATCTCTTGCACTTCCTCACCCTTCCTCACACCTGGTGTCTCTCTCCTCCAGCTGGGGGAGAAAGGCTCCCGGGGCAGCTGTTTTCCACTTGCCTGTCCCCCAACCCCTGCCCCCTCCTATGCTCTGCACTTGCCTGGAGCTTCGGGAGGCTGCTTCCCATCGGTTTGGCCAGTAAGGAGTCAGGAGAGACTGGAGGGCGGAGGACAAAGAGGCCAGTCTTCACTGCCCCCAGCAGGGCTGTCCAGGCTGGCTGCGGTCCACGCCAGGGGCCAGGCAGTGGTCAGGGGCCACGTGGCTCTCCCATGTTCCTCCATCTCCTGGGGACCACCCTCCCTTGCCTTCAGCCGGGTGTGCATGGGAGGCATGACCACCTGCCTGACCTCTCATAAACCCTCCTCACTGCCCCCCCAGGGCGCTGTCTGATGCCTCCCCGAGATGGTCCGCTGGCCCTCACAGAGAACCTCCCGCCCACCAGGTCTGGTCCTGCTGCGGGGGGAGAGAAGGGTTCTGGGAGGTGATGCCGCTGTGTCCGCATGGGTGCCCTGGCTGTGCTGTTCTCAGCGGCCAGGCCACTGTGCTGCCCTCCCGCCCCTGAACTGGGGCATCCCCACGACACACTGTCCCCCAGACACTGCCCGGCCCCTCCCCAGGCCTGGCCCAGTCTCTGCTGTGGAGCTGGAGACCAACAAGGGGCCACAGGCAGGGAGTGAAGTCTTTCCCCGGAGGGCAGCCTGGGCTGGAGCCCCAGCCGAAGTCTCTGCCAGGGCTGGCGGACCATCAAGGGAGGGGTATCCAGCAGTCCCCCGAGGAAGGCAGAGAGCAGAGTCTGTGAGAGCGCTAGTTCAGGTGCCGGGACGAGAGCCCAGCCGCGCAGATGCGCTGGGAGGTGGCGTCAGGATGCAGAGACCACAGAGGGGCTCCTGAGGGGCCTCTGCGTGGGACGCCGGAGCCCCTGGGCCAGGCTGGGACTCCACTGTCCTGCTGGGACTCTGCGGTGGTCGCAGGAGAAGTGAGACCTCGCTTCCACCGAGAACTCCCGCGTCCTGCAGACAACAGCAGGGAGGCCGTGCGTGGGGCTCAACGTGTGTGGTGTGAGCGGTCTCATCACCGCTTCTCTCCCCAGCTGGAGGCCGCAGATGTCAGGGCCTGGTGTAACCAGGCGTCACAGTGCTCCCAAGGTCCTGCCGCTCCAGCAAGTTCAGGGCTTGGGGTGGGGGAACCGTGTCCGGGAGGAGCATTGCAGGGTGGACACCAGGAGGCTGGAGCCACAGCCCTGAGGAGCATCGGTCCCTGGCTTACACTTCTGAGGGGCTGGGTGCCCAAGGGGGCCCTCTGTGTGGCTCCAAGACGCTGGGGGTCCCTGCGTGTGCCTGGCAGGGCTCCTGATAGGTGGGTGGGATGCTGTCTCAGGTGCTCAGAACCAGTGGGCCGAGCTCAGGGCATCTCCCTGCTGAAATAAGCAAGCCCCCCCCAGGTTCCACAGTGACCTGTGTTTATTTCTGATGAAAAACAGCCCCTGATTTAAAATAGCTGGTCATTGTGGGCAAACAAGATAAATTGAAATCACTTTAAATCTTTGGTTAGCAAAAATTTTTATAGGATCTGCTCCAAAACTCAGATTAAAAATCAACAGATGCTTTCAAAAGTCACTTACAGGGTTTGCTTTTGTTTCAGACTTTCAGCAAGCAGTGTGTTCTGTTTAATAACCCAACCACTGCTCCACGATTGTCATATTGAAATAGTTCATGCCAGGAAAGGATGCTGCAGCCCAGAGGGACCTTGGTTAAAGGGCTGACGAGAGAGAACAAATCGCCCTCAGCGGCTCCTTCAAAACTTCATAGCTGCGGTTTTAGGTCTGCTTTTCCCCTTGGGGAATGGGGGCTGGAAATGAATCTATTTTCAACCTGGTTTTAAGAAGAATAGTTTTGAAGCCAAACCTTCAGTGTTTTGGAGTCACTGGAAGTCATCAAAACATAACTACAATCAGAACGAGGGCAGGGAGACGGGTGTCAGCCCATCACTAGGGCACGATGTTCTCCTGGACAGGAAGGTCTCGGAGATTAACACACCGATGATAGTGGCCGGGTTCTTGCTGCTGTTCATTTCAGGGGAGCATAAGCCTTCTTCCTAACCCTCACGGATACCTGTGATCCAGACCCCTCCGGGAAGAGGTGGGACCCCCGACCTCGTGCCTGATGCTGTAGTGACCCCCGTTACAAGGGGCCCCCTTCCCCCTTGTCCCAGTGACAGGCCCCAGATGGACGTCTCCAGGGCCGGGGACAGGTGCGACCCGCCACCGGCTCCTGGCTTCCTGCGGTCGGAGCAGAGAGCTGGCACGTCGGTTTTTGGTCTCTGCCGCAGGTGAGGTTCTGTGCCTGCTGGGATATCAGGGTTGACCTGTGACCTCACGGTCTCTGGGCGTTTTTAAATAAAGCCCAGGTTCAATTTCAGAGCCTCTTAATATCCAGGAGGCTCTTCCTGCAGTCTGCGGCATCTAATAACACTGCAGCGGCTGGATGCTGCGGCCGGGCTGGGGAAGCCGAGCCAAGGCTGCCCGGGCGGGAAGGGTTAACAGCCGCCTGGGCGGCAATTTCTGCACCAGCCTCGGGAAGCCTCAGGTCAACTCTGCTCATAAAACTCTGCACAAATATTTCTTTTTCTATCAGAGGAATTCTAATTCTGCACACAGACCAGGGCCACTCAGATTATTACACATTATTAAAAATTAATTTAAAAAATGGTCTGGTTCTAGCAACGTGCAGTAGAGATGGTGTCCAAGTCTGAAATCATAGCAGGGAAAAGTGGAAAGAAAATCCTATGTCGTTCGGGCAAAAGAACGCCTGGAAAATGGCTCCTTTTGTTTTGACAACCGGAGTCACGGGTCTGGCGCCTGCCCCGTCTACCATAATGGCTGCTATCCAGGTGTTATTACACCTGACCTTAAGATACAGCCTTCCATCCAGTGTTCACTGCTCTGTGGTTTCTGGGTGAGTTGTGTTTGTCTCCTGGAGACAAAAGTTAGTAGAGGGTCAGGCGTCAGGGTCAGACTGGACAATGCCCTCCCATGCACCCAGGGATGGCATCCACAGGGTCATGTGCTCACATTGTGGAGACGCAGGCGCTGACATCACATTTTCCCCTGAGGACGGCTGTGGGTTCCCGCAGTAAAGAGTCTGGAAGCCAAGCCCTGAACAAAACACTCAGCAGAGGCTGCTCGCTGTGTGACCCCCATGGTAGGTGTTAGGACAGGGAGTCCTGAGGATCATGGCCTCGTGTGCCTGGGTGTGGCTGTGACAGTCTTATTTCTGCCCGTTTAACGGAATAAGTGATTTAGTCCAGCAAAATGCAATAAGAAGTAGATTCCACCTGTGTGAGTGTGTGTGTGAGTGTGTTTGTGTATATGGTGCTGGTTTACTAGGTAAGTCATGTCTGACTTTTGCGACCCCATGAGCTGTATAGCCCGCCAGGCTCCTCTGTCCGTGGGAGTCTCCAGGCAAGAATACTGGGATGGGTTGCCATGCCCTTCTCCAAGGATTGACCCAGGAATCAAACCCAGGTCTCTTGCATTGCAGGCAGATTCTTTACCACCCGAGCTACAAGGGAAGCCCATATATATGTGTGTGTGTGTGGGGGGGGTGTATATATGCACACACACATATATAAAACCGAATCACTTTGCTGTGTACCTGAAACTAACACATTGTTTTTCCTTGTTTTCTTTCATTAAATTTTATTAGAGTTCCGTTGATTCACAGTGCTGTGTTAGCACCTGCAGCACAGCAGAGTGGATCAGCGGCGCGTGTCCACGTCTCCCGCTTCCCTGAACTCCTTCCGTTTAGGTCAGCACGAGCGCTAGGCCGCCTCCCCGTGCTGAGCAGTGAGCTCGCTCTCGCTGGTTCTCCGTTCTGCGCACGGCATCAGTAGTCTACGCGTGGCAGTCTCCCAGCCTCCCAATTCATCCCGCCCTCGCTTCCCGGCTCGGCAGCCACACGTTTGTTCTTTACGTCTGTCTCTCTATTTCTACCTTGCTAACCAGCTAAACTCCAAAATAAAGTAAAAATTAAACAAATAAGTAGAGCCCGCAGTTGCTAGACCTACAGCCTCCCTGGATACAGGACGTGGCATTCAACACTCGAAGGGTTCCCGCCGCTGGGGGCCTCCTCTGCCCAGACGCCGCGTTAGCACCTCGGGGCGGTGAGTTCAGCTGCCGGGTGTCTGCAGCCAGCCCCGACAGCCCTGCTCCCTGCTCTCCTGAGGGGTAGAGAGCCCCCCTCCACCGCCCTTCCTGCCAGATACTCTCCCTGCCCTGCGGCTCGGGCTGGGGGCAGGGGGCAGGTGAGTGCTTTCCCAGGAGAGGGGGTCGGTCACGGGGGAAGGGACCACCGGCAGGGCTGGAGACAGGGCAGGGCGGCCAGCAAGGACACAGACGGGACCTCAGCCTGCTGCGCCTGGGCAGCGCTCTCCCGAGAAAGTGGTTCTTGGGGTTGCTGTGAGCCGGCCAGGAAGACAGACTAACCTGAGTTCACAGACAGAGCCGCCTTGTTCAGAGGGGCACACAGTACATGATGCCATCCCCCAGGTTGGAGGGAAAACGGGGGCACAGAAATGGAGCGTCGCCAACTGCTACGCTGACCTTCCGTGAGGCCAGCCTTCCCGGCCCCTGCGCAGGGACCATCTGACCAGCTGGCGGCCAGTTGGGGGCAGCCGGCAGACCTTCCCTTGGTCACCATCCCCCTCCGCCCGCCCTGGGGCAGCAGTGTCCATGCTGAGGCCCAGTTTCTTTGTGGCAGAATTTTCGGCCTCTTCCTTTTGGAGGTGGGCTTGCGAGACTCCATTTTTAGTGACAAGTGGGAACCAAGTCATCTTTAGCCTCCTTGGGTGTTCAGGGTGCCAGGGTCTGGAAGAGTCAGGCTGGCTACAGCTTGCAGGGCCCACAGTGACTGCCACTGCCCACGGCGGGGCCCTTGGTGCCCAAGGTCAGGTCCCGGGCTGGCCCGAAGGGCACCGGCCCCATCGCTTCCCTCCCCGTCCCCCGAGGGCTCCTCCTCCAAGGGGCCCGCCCTGGCTGGCCTGGTCCCGGGCTGGCCCGAAGGGCACGGCCCCGCTCGCCGTCCCCGAGGGCTCCCCCATCCCCGCCCTGGCTGGCCTGGTCCCGGGTCCTCCAAGGGGCCCGCCCCATTGCTTCACTCCCGGCCCAGAGGCCTCCAAAGGGCCCCGCCCTGGCTGTCTTGCCCGGGCTGGCCCGAGGGCACGGCCCCATTGCCCCCCCGTCCCGCACCCACCCCAGCCCTGGCCTGGTCCCGGGCTGGCCCGAAGGCCAGTGGACACGAGGGATCCACAGGCAGCTCGGGGCCCCATTTCTTGCCCACACCGTCCTGTCCCCCGGAAGGAAGTGGACAAATCCACAGGCAATCAGGGTGCTGGTTTGGAAGGAAGAAATGAATCAGGGTGCTGGTTTGTAAGATGAATTTTCAATGTGTCGCCCACAGACGATCATTGATCGCGGCCAATAAATAGAGGCAGCCCTGACGTTGACTGTTGTCGGCGGTAACTATAATCGGCGGCGGGACCCTGCGCTGCTGAATGCCGCGTTTGTGGCCGGCGTGGCTGTCCCGCTAGCCTTCTCTGCTCCTTTCATGGGGCCCCGTGATTCACGGGGGATGATCAGTATTTCATCTGCACAGCATTTGGACTGAGGGTGTCTGGGTCCTTTGTGGGCCCGCTGATAATGACCCCTTTATTCAGGCCAGCTTGTAGGAACAAGGAGATAAAGCAAACGGGAGAGAGTTATAGCATACACTCAGGAAAGCATTGTGACAGTTATAAGCAGAAAACAAGCGGGAAGAGACAGAGTGGGGTGGAGAGGAATTGGGGGAGGGGGCGGGAAACGCAGAGGTTTCTGAAATCGTGTGGAAAAGAAACAGGGGTGTCCCTCGGATTTTTCTTAACATGCTAAAAATAAAAGGCTCAGTGAGCTTTCATCAGTCTTTTGAAACTCATTCTCTTGTAAAAAGATTGATTTTATGAAACTGAGGTTTAACAGCCATGAATTTTTATTTTATATATTCTGAATAATTTCAGGATATCCTGATAAATAAGAATGTATCACTTTTCCCCCCAAACCCAACCCCATTCGTTTTCCGTTAGATAAAACCCCAGGCGCCGGCTGCTCGACCGCTCTGATTCTCCACTTCGGAGGTGCTCTTCCCCGCCGATGCCGCTCACTTCTCTGAGAGCCCAGCCTCCTTAGATGCCCCAGAGCTGCGTGAAGAGCGAGTTGGGCCTGCTGTGCAGACGCAGGCATCAAACAGCTCCTTTCATTGTTGGCAGTGCCCTCAGGACCATCCCAGTCCTGCATCAGCCACCTGGCTCTTCCCAAGGGTTGTGTTTCCCAACGTTCTTCATGAACACGGGCGGGTACGGTCCTGGCAGCCAGGGGAGGGGCCTCGCTGGACCCGCTTCCTGTGGATGAGAGGATGAGGCACAGAGGGGTGTCTGGGTCAAGCGCTGGTCTGATTCTGGAATCCAGAGTCTGACAGAACCAAGCCCAGGTCCATCTGTTCACCCCCATGATCATCTCATGGGGCCCTGTGGCCCTGTCTCCTAAGCGAGAGAGCCTCCCGGAGCACAGTCCCCAGGGCGTGGGGGCACCTGCTGAAATTTCTCCTGTTTTCATTCAGGGCCCAGTGGTTCGGTTTTGCTTGATTTTGTTCTAGCCTGTGTTGCTGTGGGGAGCAGATGACAAAGTGCAGAGAAGCGTTGAGAAGATCCTGGGCCCTCGACCCTAGGAGTGAAGGCATCCATCCGAAGCCTCCAGGTCAGTGCTTCTAACAGACTCATTGTGGGGTTCCAAGGTGGACCTGGAGGAGGATTCTATCACCTCCTCTGTATCAGGAAACCCCGCACTTCTGAGCTCTTTCCCCCAGGCAGCAATCCACGTGGAAAGACCCTGCTCAGCCTGAAGGGAAGGGGGTCTTGCCTCTGCGGCTCCAAGGGTCGGCCTCAGCTGACAGGGGTTAGGGACACACAGGACTGGAGAGAAAAAAGGGGATGGAGGTTGAAGAAATGAAAAAAAAAACCACAGTAAAGAAAAGCAGAAGACTGTTACGTGGATATTCATTAATCTCTGAGTGAGCTGGAACATTCTACATGGAAAAGCACCAGGAACATACCCAGGTTAACGACATTAAATTAAAAAAAAAAAACTATATTGTAAAACACCTTAATATTAAAAGGCCAGTGTCACCAACAGAGAAATCTATTTTTTTAGCACATGTGGCAGAAAAAAGGTTAATACATTTACTAGGAGGAGTTCTCTTATATATACATTTGTCAATAAGACTAACAAAAAACAACAGAAAATATGAGCCAAAAAATCAATAGGTGGCTGACAAAGAAACCCAAAAATGTCAGAAAGAAAAAGACTTTCATCTCATTCACAACCAAAGGCATCACTACTCAGGACATTCTGACTTGGGCCTCCAGTGGTTGCCAGGGGTTTCAGAGCAGGGTGGACGCTGCCCAGGGCTGGTGGACAGAGGCTCACACACCCTCCACCCGGGGACGGAGGCAGAGCCGCCTCGTCTGGAGACACACGGAGAAACACAGCACAGGAGCCTGAAACGTGGGGAACCTGGAGTGTGCCCGAGTGGGGGATGTGGACGTGGACAGAGGCTCCATCAGCAGAGACACAGGCAGACGTTCCCTGCGTGCCAGCGCGTAAGAGTGCGGTCGTGCTGGGGCTGGGCATCTGTGCCTGGGCCTTCTCTGGTGGCAGAGGGCAGTGGCCACTCTCTGCTGCGGGGCGCGGGCCTCTCTTGCTGGGCGCTCCGGGCCAGGGTGTAGGGCTGCGGTAGTTGTCATGTGTGGGCTGAGCTGCCCCGAGGCGTGTGAGCCCTTCCCAGGCCAAGTTTCCTACATGGCAGAAGGATTCTTCACCACTGAGCCACCAGGGAGGCCTGAACGTCATTTTCATAGTGAAAAATAAAGATGACTGAATGTGCCGTAGCACGATGGCACTCTGATTTCCTCAAGTGTGATCCCAAAGCTCTGTGGGCCTTTCGTAATCTTAAGCAGTGTTCAGCACCGTGGGACAAGAAAAAAATATGCAATTAGATTAAACTCAAGCCACATAATCTCTAATTCACTTTAAATGCACAAACATACCACACAGAAAATATCCAGGGAGGCAGTCAAGTGAGTTTGCCCAGGGGAAGTGTAGCGTGGCTGCCAGGGTCGAGTACTGGGTCCGGAGGTCACTGCATCCCTAAACCTCACTTTCTGTGTGTGAAATGCAGATTAGACCAGCTCCTGCCTCCCAGAACTGTGGGGAGGATGCAGAGCAGAAAGCACAGCCCCGAGCTGGCTGGTGTTTGCCTGACCCGGGTCAGGAGCGGCTTCAGCTCTGGGGGCTGCAAGGTCTCTGTCACGAGTTGACTGACTCGGGTGTTGCTCTCAAACAGCCACAGGCACTCTGTAAGCAAAGGCAGTGACTGTGCCAAGAGGATTTATTTTGGGATGCAAAAATCTGAATTCCAATTAATTTTTGCATGTCATGAAATACTCTTATTTTGACTTTTTGAAAAAAGCATTTAAAAACAGAGAACATTCTTAGCTTTGGGGCTGTACAGACGCCAGCACAGAGTGGAACAGTTCACACTATGGTTCACTGACTCTGGCTTGAGATGTTGCCTGGAATTCATATTAGTTACTAAAATGATTGCCTCATTGTTGTTTGAAGAAAAAGGGATGAAAACACAACATAAACTTTGATATTCTGTAATTGTGATTGATATTTATTTTCCTCTTTGCCTTTTCCTGCGTTTTCCCATTTTTCTGAGTTGTGTCAAGAGGAATCATTTCATAATTTCAAAAAGCCAACTTTGAAAGTTATGTAAACCAAGAACATCAAAATCTCTGTAAGAAAAGCAGAAAAAGAAAACAACCGACATCCCAAGATCCACTTCGTCTCAGTGTTGGCGATGCTAAGAGGTCTTTGAACGTATGGGAAACAGCTCAGAGACTAAACGCAAATTCCACAGGAGACGCAGCCAAGGAGCCGTGTTTCCTTCAGCGGTTGAAGGAAAAATATTTATTCTGCTGGTGGACCTTGTCACAGGAGCGCAGGAGGGGCTGGGGCCCTGGAGTCCTGTCTGCGGTCTCGAGTCGGGGTTGGAATTTGTACTCACCCAGCAGGAGTGTTCTTGCGGGAGGACACGTGTCACTGATGCAGGGAGAGAAGCAGGTTTGAGATGGAATGGCTTCCTTGTTCGCTTGTTCCTGATTTAAAAGTCGGAATGTCCTCATTTGAGATTTCTTCTAAACTGGTCTCAGAAGCAGCAGAATCTGTCACTGAAATGAATGGATGCACTTAAGACACAGAAGCAGAGTTCTGTAGCCTTCTGATATGTTTTGGCCCTGATCCTTTCGGCAAGAAGAGTTTAGAGATTAGTTTTTTGTTGTTCAGTCGCTCAGTCATGTCTGACTCCTCCTGACCCCATGGACTACAGCACTTCAGACTTCCCTGTCCATCACCAACTCCCGGAGTTTACTCAAAGTCATGTCCATTGAGTCGGTGATGCCATCCAATCATCTCATCCTCTGTCATGCCCTTCTCCTGCCTTCAATCTTTCCCAGCATCAGGGGCTTTTCCAGTGAGTCAGCTCTTCACATCAGGTGGCTAAAGCACTGGAGCTTCAGCTTCAGTATCAGTCCCTTCCAATGAGTATTCAGGGTCAATTTCCTTTCATTTTCCCTAATTTACTGAGAGAGTCAGGCAGACCTGGCTGTGTCACGGGATAGCTTTTGAATCTCAGTCTGTACCTACCACAGGCAGCCCACAAGGTAGCAAAGTAGAAAGTGATGAGCAATGCTTGCCACTAAAGTAGGGGACAAGGCACCTGTGACCCCAGGAGGGTGAGGACGAACCCATGAGACCTGCCGGCTGTGAGTGCCCAAGTGGAGAAACGCAGAAGACGCAATGCGGAGTCTGTGAACCCAAACAGAGGAGACTCAGGACCTGGCCGGTGAGCCCAGAAAGCCCTGAAGACTGCCTGGAGGAGGCACAGGAGCCCAGGAGAGCCTGTCCACCCCCTCCAGGCTTCCTCCTGGGACGGGGGCCCAGGGCAAGGCACTTCTGGGGAGATGAAAGGAAGCCAAGCAGGGCAGAGGGGGCAGGGGCGGGGACTCCAGAGAAAAGAGGGCAGAGCTGCGGGCCTCCACCAGCAACGGCAGGTTCTGCGACCAAAGAGAAACAGGCACAGAGGGAATGACAGAGCTGCCCTGAGCCACACCACCTTCTCCAGTTCAGGAAAGCTGACGTCACGTAAAAGCTCTAAAGCCAAATTGCAGACAAAGCTTTCCTTAGAAAGGAAGGAGGCGTAGAATTCAGTCCCTGCAAGGGCAGAAGAGGAGGTGATGGGCAGGCAGGTCAGACCTTCACACGCTCGTCCAGAATAAGGTGAAAGACGCTAGAAACGATACAGGACGGGGGACAAAAGCGTCAATCAGAACCAGAAACACAAGGAAATGAGGTGAAGGACAAACAGGAAGTAATTAGGAGAAAATAATCAGAAAACAGGATAAGTTAAAAGAAATACAAAGAAGAAGACCAACAGGAAGAGGAACAAGAAAAATTTCACTAATAAAATTAAGAGCTTAAAGGATTTGAAAGTGACAAATGCTGAAGTTAAAGTTGTATAAAAGTATTAGTTGCTAAGTCGTGTCTGACTTTTTGCAGCCCTATGGACTGTAGCCCACCAGGCTCCTCTGTCCATGGGATTCTCCACACAAGAATACTGGAGTGGGTTGCCATTTCCTCCTCTTGTAAATAACAGGTGCTCAGGGTAAAAATAAACAGCTTGAGGATACAGGAGAAATACTGGAAGCTGCAACTCAAGAAAACATTCTGAAATGTAAAAAAAAAAAAAAAAGACTATGCTATCTACTTATTCAAAGAGCTTCACGTGTCTGATAATCTGGACTCAAATGGCCACGATCGAGACACCTCCTCATAAATTTCCTGGATTTTACAAAAGAAAGAACAAAAACTCCTTTTGGGGTCCTGGCAAAAATTGCAAGAAATTCATAAGGGAGAGAAATTACATATTTCATCCTGTTTTTTCAACAATAACACTTTATGCCAGTAGTAAATGGTAGAATGTATGTGATAAACAGGAAAAAAAATATGAGCCCATAATTTTGTAGCCTGGGAGACTTTCCATTTGTCACCTGCAAACATCCCGAGGAATATTATGTCCCCGAGCCCTTTCTGAGAAATCTACCAGAGAACCAATAATAGATAATGGAAAACGCCCGAGAAACTGTGACTTAGCGCTTTGCCATGTTGGTGCCAGCATCAGCGAGGAGCAGAGCTCCCCGAAGGCTGATCGGCATCTGCAGTCACAGTACAACCTTCCGTACAGATTCTCCAAGGTGGCGTCAGTGTTACTGACAGCAGGGTGTGGTCATCTTTAACGGGGACAAGTCAGCAAGTGACCGTGAGACACTCTAATCACAGACCTCCTCTGAGCGAGGCTTCCCTGGTGACTCAGACAGTAAAGCGTCTGCCTGCAACGTAGGAGACCTGGGTTTGATCCCTGGGTTGGGAAGATCCCCTGGAGAAGGGAAAGACAACCCACTTCAGTAATATGGCCCGGAGAATGCCATGGACGGAGGAGCCTGGTAGGCTACAGTCCACGGGGTCGCAAAGAGTCAGACACAACTGAGCGACTTCTCTCTCTCTCTGTGTCTGAGCAACAGGCTTCACAGCCTAGGTGAATCTACATGACGCACCAGAGGGGCAAGCACACTTTCTGTGGTCCCGAGTCTGGGGAGGAAACACCAGTGTGAACTCCAGAGGTGACATGTGCTTCTGTGCAAACGCCGCATCTGTGTTCTCCCCAGAGGACGGGAACCCTGGCCATCAGCAGTGAGTGGTCCTGAAGCACCCTCTCCTGCTGGAAGGAACTCGGGCTTCTTGGGGGGATGTCTCATTTATGGCCTGGAGCAGAAGATGTGCAGGACCAGAAAGGGTGCTGCTTGGCAGATGCCGAAGAGCCCTCACACGGCCCCTGGTCACGCCAGGAGGACACAAGGGCAGGTTCAGACCCGGGCCTCCAGCCAAAGATGAGGCTGTTGCATTTCAAAGCAGCAACTTCAGTTAGTGATGACCTACCAATTATGTTTAAATCCATGCATTCTCAACACTATTCAAAAATAATAGATCCCTTCAGAGGGTGAGAGGGAGCCAGCTGATTGCCTTGAAAACTGAATAAAGGATACTGAGTAGCGATCTGGACCACCTTCCTTTCATAACGTTCTGGAGGACCTAGCGGTGAGTAAGGAGAATCTTGCCATTGAATTTATTCCAACAAAAATGTGAAAAAGAAATTGGAGAGGAATGAAACTACAGATGAAGTAAGACCTAGACAACCTAAGGATTCAAAGTGGGAGGCTGAGCTGCAGCACTGGGTAATAACCTGTCAGGAAACACGGACGTGGTTTCTATGGGAGCCAAGGGGGGCGCTGGGATGGGATGGGGTTTCCAGGGCAACTGGATGGAGTTGTAGCTATAGATTCTGCTTGAATGACCCATGACACCATATGTTTATCTTAGAGGGTTTGCTCTATCTGCTTTATTTTACAACAAAACACTTAAAAATAAATTTGTGAGCATCAACATAGTATCATGTCGTAATTATTTCCCAACATTGTAAAAAAAAGTTTCAAGGGTTTAAAGAGGAGATGAGTTCTGTTTTGAGCGGACTGTCACTGATTTGCAGTGGCATTCATGTGGCCAACGCAGAGCGAGGCGGCAACAGCCCTGGACAGGTGCGAGGCCCACCGCGCACAGAGGACACTCTGCAAACCCAGGGATGTTCGGAGCTCAGGTGTGGAAGACCACATTTTCTCTAGTGCTGGACGGTGTATGCTTTAAGTTGGTGTCCTGATTCAATTCCTTGGGATTTACTGTTTGAAAGGGTCATTTGTGTTTCTCTGTTTATGACCTTTTCCTATTTTGCTATTGGATTTTCAATCTATGCCTTCCTGATTCCCAGGGCTTTTTGCACCTAAAATATATTATTAACCCTTGTCTTTGACAGGAATTTGAAAGCCCCTTTCTCAGTTTGTCTTCTGAGTATTTTCTGATGCTTGTTTGTGTGTTTTGTCTTCTTTGGCCATGCAGAAGTTTATTTTTTGAAGGAGTTTGCAACAGAAATATTCTGACTGGTTGGGCGGAGGCCAAGGAAGCTCTCCAAGTGTCCAGCGTCAAGGATGCTCTTGTTGTCGTGCTGAAATGCAGTGCAGTCCGCAGTGGCCCCGGTGCAGAGGAGCGTCGTGCAACCTGGACTCTCAGGGCCCCTCAGAGCCCTGGACGCCAGGAGCCGGGCCCATGGCTCTCCAAGCTGCATTTTGCTCTCTTTCTAGGACGTGCTACCTTTCAATGCCTGTGAGGATCCCAGGCTCCTCTCTTGCCCTAATGTCTGTCACATGTCCAGGACTGGCATCTCCTTCTGGGTGTTTCTGAGGTCCCCACCCACTTCCCTGCCCACTGTCCTTCCCGGGACACCTCATCAGCTGCTCCTCTGCCTTGGGGACATAGTGGGCATCTTGGGGTGTGCAGATTCTGTCTCTCCCCAGGGCCCCTGGAGTGCAGTTTCATGCTCCTGTTGGTGCCCTGTCTCAAAGGTGCAGGAGACACGTTCAGAGCAGAGCGGCCACCATGTTCCCACCAGGATCAACTCCAACATCTTCATTTGTAATATTTTTATTATTTAGTTCAAAACATTTTCCAACTTCTCACTATGATTTTGTTTTTGACATTGGCTACTTAGAAGTACATTTTTTAATTTGAAAACTTGTGGAGATAACGCTCTAATTATTTGGGGGTTATTAACATTTGGATGGAGGTTACTTGGTTGGACAGCACACTGCTGTGATTTCCATCCTTTGAAACGTGTTGAGACTTGTTTAAGGCCCAGCATTTTGTCAGTTCATAAAATCTATGCCTGAACAGAATGCCTGCCGTGTAGTAATTGGGACAGTGTCCCATGTTTCCATCACCCAAATGTTTTGACCATAGTTTTAAACACATCTACAGAGTGAATTTTTAGCTATTGGGTCTACCCATCACTAAAAGTTGCCTGTTGTTGCTCAGTCGTGTCCGACTCTTTGTGAACTGCAGCACTCCAGGCCTCCCTGTCCTTCACCAACTCCCAGAGTTCACTCAGACTTGTGTCCATTGAGTCGGTGATACCATCCAGCCATCTCATCCTCTGTCGTCCCCTTCTCCTCCTGCCCCCAATCCCTCCCAGCATCAGAGTCTTTTCCAATGAGTCAACTCTTCGCATGAGGTGGCCAAAGTACTGGAGGTTCAGCTTTAGCATCATTCCTTCCAAAGAAATCCCAGGGCTGATCTCCTTCTGAATGGACTGGTTGGATCTCCTTGCAGTCCAAGGGACTCTCAAGAGTCTTCTCCAACACCACAGTTCAAAAGCATCAATTCTTCAGTGCTCAGCCTTCTTCACAGTCCAACTCTCACATCTATACATGACCACAGGAAAAACGATAGCCTTGACTAGACGAACCTTTGTTGGCAAAGTGATGTCTCTGCTTTTGAATATCCTATCTAGGTTGGTCATAACTTTCCTTCCAAGGAGTAAGTGTCTTTTAATTTCATGGCTGCAGTCACCATCTACAGTGATTTTGGAGCCCAATAAAATAAAGTCTGACACTGTTTCCACTGTTTCCCCATCTATTTCCCATGAAGTGATGGGACCGGATGCCATGATCTTCATTTTCTGAATGTTGAGCTTTAAGCCAACTTTTTTACTCTCCACTTTCACTTTCATCAAGAGTCTTTTTAGTTCCTCTTCACTTTCTGCCATAAGGGTGGTGTCATCTGCATATCTGAGGTTATTGATATTTCTCCCACCAATCTTGATTCCAGCTTGTGCTTCTTCCAGTCCAGCGTTTCTCATGATGTACTCTGCATATAAGTTAAATAAGCGGGGTGACAATATACAGCCTTGATGAACTCCTTTTCCTATTTGGAACCAGTCTGTTGTTCCATGTCCAGTTCTAACTGTTGCTTCCTGACCTGCATACAAATTTCTCAAGAGGCAGGTCAGGTGTCTGTATTCCCATCTCTTTCAGAATTTTCCACAGTTGATTGTGATCCACACAGTCAAAGGCTTTGGCACAGTCAATAAAGCAGAAATAGATGTTTTTCTGGAACTCTCTTGCTTTTTCGATGATCCAGTGGATGTTGGCAATTTGATCTCTGGTTCCTCTGCCTTTTCTAAAACCAGCTTGAACATAAGGAAGTTCACGGTTCACATATTGCTGAAGCCTGGCTTGGAGAATTTTGAGCATTACTTTACTAGTGTGTGAGATAAGTGCAATTGTGCGGTAGTTGGAGCATTTTTTGGCATTGCCTTTCTTTGGGATTGGAATGAAAACTGACCTTTTCCAGTCCTGTGGCCACTGCTGAGTTTTCCAAATTTGCTGGCATATTGAGTGCAGCACTTTCACAGCATCATCTTCAAAAGTTGCCTGTTGTTGCTCAGTCGTGTCCGACTCTTTGTGACCCCATGAACTGCAGCACTCCAGGCCTCCCTGTCCATCACCAACTCCCAGAGTTTACTCAGACTTATGTCTATTGAGTCAGTGATGCCATCCAACCATCTCATCCTCTGTCATCCCCTTCTCCTCCTGCCCTCAATCTTTCCCAGCATCAGGGTCTTTTCAAATGAGTCCGTTTTTTGCATCAGGTGGCCAAAGTATTGGAGTTTCAGCTTCAACATCAGGCCTTCCAATGAATATTCAGGACTGATCTCCTTTAGGATGGACTGGTTGGATCTCCTTGCAGTCCAAGGGACTCTCAAGAGTCTTCTCCAGCACCAAAGTTCAAAAGCATCAATTCTCCTTATAGTCCTGCCAGATTTTGCATCATAAATTCTGAGATTCTTTGAAACAGGGTAATTATAGGGAGATTTTGTTTTTGTTGTTTTCCAACACGAAGCAGATTGAATGAAAGCAAAGTCGGCAGGGTTGGGTCAGGCACCTCAGATCCGAGGACGGAGCCGCAGAGATTCGTGCTTTCTGTCTTTATACTTCCTGTTCTGTCGTCATCACTCTGAGTCCCTGATTAACCCCTCAGGGCATGAAGCCCCAGCTGGGTCTGGGCCAGGGATGGCCGAGCAGAACTGAGGCCTGAACCCCCTGAACTGACCTCAGGAGGGACGCCGATGAGGTCTCCATGGTGTGGCCAGATTTCTCAGCATTTATCTCCACCAAGAAAATGCTGTTCATCGCAGCATAAACAACACACACACTCGTGTGAAGCTCACAGAGCCAACGGCAACCAAAGCAGCTGTAGGACTTAGACTCTTTTCCAGGAAGGTCCTTTATCACCGGCACGGTTTAGGCCTGTGCCTCGCGAGGATGGAAATCCATCCATGCCTTTGGGGTGGTCGCACTGTTCTTTTCAATTCCCTGCAGAAAGGCACCCCCTCCAGGTGCGCCTTCACTGCCTTGGCGGGCTCCTAAAGTTCAGGTGAGTGAGCGACTGTGGGGCGCTTTCTGGGGGCCAGCAAGCCGCCTGGAAGCCCGAGGCCACACCCGGCGCAGCCCCTGCGCAAGTTCTGTGACGTGATTGTCGGGCAGTAAAAAGGGCGAGGCGTGCAGAGGACGGTCCCGCCTGGGTCACACACACACACCCGCGCCCTTAGGGAAGGACCCCAGCACCGGGGCCCATGCGCACAGGCGCCGTCCAGATTCTGGGGCCAAATGCAGGAAGGAACACGAGGGGTGCCCCTTCTGGGTGCATATTCAGGCTGCGTTCTGAAAAGAACCTTTCACAAGAGAACGTGGGGGGCACACTGGTAATTTCACGTTCTGATAACTTAGAGCTAAACGTGTGTCGTTACAGAGACTAAGCCCTGCGCTCCTCTGGGCTAAGAGGAGAAGGTTAAGTCCGTGTAGCAGGTCCAGGGCATTTTCCCCGGAGCTTGGGTGCAGCTATGTGGGAAATGCCTCATTTCCAAGGTCGCAGACTTGGGGCTCCTCAGCAGAAAACCTGGACTCAGAGTCCCGGTGGTTAGAGGATATGCATGCCATGTGCCAAAACAGGTGTATTCAAAAGAAAATTCAGATCTGTTGTAATTGAATTCTGAAGTAACTCACTGAAGAAAACTCAGAACGGGAACAAAAGGAAAGAAAAAATACCTTGAACTATCCCCAGGAAGCTGTTACTGCAGAGGTCCTGATTTTACTGCTTTTCCCATCAAATTGGGCTGTTTCAGGGGCCCCGTCAAACCAGCCTGTGGCGACTTCTAGGTGATTAGGGGTCAGAGAAGGAGCAGAAGGCGGTGGGCAGCACTTCTCACACGAGGAAAGCCTAGACTCTCAGAGATCATCACCCAGACAGCAAAGGAACAACAGATGCTCACTCTGTTTTTTCATTTGAAATAAAAAAGTGCATCAGGGCTGTTTCATGCAGAGGCCACTTACACATCGAGAGTTTCTAGAGTTAAAAACAGCAAGGACTGGAGCACAAGCAGAAGCCATCGTGACGCTGGTGGTGACCTTTGTCCACGTCATCTTAATGTCCCTTCCGAACCCCCACCCGGATGGGAGGGTGACATGGGGGGAGTGGAGGACTGGGGAGGTGGCGCTCTCCGCCCCCAGGTGGGTCCCTAACAACCCAGGTGAGGAATCAATCTGCCAGCTGAGGCTTCCTTGTCCTGCGACCTGGAGGCCATGGACAGCACCTTCCTGCTGGGCTGGGGGCCCGCTGACCACCGCAGGAAGCCCTGCAAACCTCTTGTTTTCAGTGGGAGAGCAAGAAGCCCCCGTGCGCTTAGCGTCCTAGGCCCCAGCGGACATGGAGAAGGTGGCGACAGACCAGTGTGAGGCGTTTTTGCTCTTGGTTCATGACTTAAACACAGCAGGTACCCCAGTGTATTGAAAACGTACACGGGCTCCCAGAAGCCAAGCGCAGAGTAAAAGCAAGATGGAGGTCTTCCTGGGGATCAGCGGCAGAGAACCTGCCTGGACACGCAGACGACGCGGGTTCAATCCCTGATCCAGGAAGATGCCCTTGGAGCAACTAAGCCTGTGCACCACAGCTACGGAGTCTGCGCGCTGGAGTCCAGGAGCCACAGCCACTGAAGTCCACACGGCCTAGACCCCGCGCTCCACAACGAGGGGAAACGCTGCCACGAGAGCCCGCATACCACAGCTAGAGAGTGGCCCTGCCGGCCTCAACTAGAGGAAGCCTGTGCAGCAGGAAGACCCAGCACAGCCAAAAATAAACAAATAAGCAAGGCAAAAATGGGAACTTGCCAAGAACTCAAGGGACAGTTAGCTGAGGCGATCTCCTCTCTGCTCATCTCAGGGTTTGCATGTTGCTGTCCTTTTCTTACTGATCAGCAGAGAGGGCGGGATCACTGGACCTTTAAGGAGAGTGCAGAGGATGGGCCAGTGTGGGAGGTGCAGCTGGCAGAAAGCTAGGGTCTGGGTCCTGGAGGTGGGACATATTAGCAGCTAGGGTCCAAAGCGCTCACCCTGCCCCTCAGTGGGGCTCCCTGACTTAATGTTCAGCCCCGTCTCTGTGCAGAGAGCTAGGTCCTGGTTGTGCTACAGCAGATAGACTAATGTCTGCAATGGACTCTTTGCAGACGACCAGTCGTGGAAAGCGGCCCTGGTCACTCCCAGGGGCTGTGCCCTCCTGCCACCAGGCCCGGACGTGAGGACCTCAGGGCGTCTCTCCAGGCCCCGCCTCCTTCCATCCAGCCCTGGGAGCTGGTTTGCAGCCCACCGCCGGTGCTAGGCAGGGACACAAGGTGGGCCCCTCACAAACTGCAGGGCGACTGTCAGGTTCCCGTGGGATGTGCCACCTGAAAGGCACGTGTCCAGGGCTGCCTCCTCAGGGAGCCGATCAGAGCCAGGGGGACAGCCACGCTCAAGCAGGAGTCCGTGGACTCAACCCCACAGCTAAGCCCAGTCACTCTTTCTGCCCTTGTGAGTGTCCATTGGGGAGAAAGGACCTCGGTCCATGTCACTGGGGGTGTCTCTGCCAGAAAAGGGAAGGGCATCCGTGGGCTGGGTCTCAGCTCGCCATCAGGTTTGACCCGAGGCTGGAGAAGGAGCTAGAAGCTCTGATGAGGTGAAACTGCAGTGGTCTTCAAGTCAGGGCATGTCTGTCAGGCAGATCCCCGGGACCCTTGGCACTTGACTCAGAAAGGCCCGTGGAGACCAGTGCCCCAGGGTGTGGTAGCCAAGCCTCACCCACGACAGACTCAAGAGCAGAGCAACCAGGTGGCACCTGGCCTGCCGCCTCCTCTCAGGGAGGTCAGCCCACACCCTCCAGCCTCTGCGATGTGATCCAGGCCTGCCTTCCCCGCCAGCACCTCCAGTGGGAAGGGACTTCGTCTGCCCACCATACCCTAAGCAGCAACCGTGTCTCACTCGTAAAGCACCCCCATGCTCTGCTTATCCACCTTTAGGGCAGGAAGATTCAGACTCGTGGCTCCTAGCAGGCACACAGGATGGTGGAAATCTTCATTCTCATCGTCACAATAAGAAGAGAGCAGAACACACTGGAAATCAAGTCTCCCCAGATTCCCTGAGAAACGTGAAGTCGCAAACTGCTGCCCTCAAACTGGAGAGACGGCCAGCAGGTGCAGTGAATCAGAACTTGCTGGAGCGGAACTCTCCTGGGGCCCAGGCTGAAGGGCAGCGGGCAGCCTGGGTGTGATCCTGGGGCTGAAGGCCTGGTGAGGACGCCAGGGAGGTAAAGGTGGCACTCAGGCACAGGAAGGTACCTGCACGTCTGTGAGTTTTACCTCCAGGAGCTTTGCCAGCTCCTCGCAGTTCAGGTCAGACACAGGCTCCTCCAGCCTCTGGGGGCTGGAAGGGAAGGGAATCATTTTGAAATAGGCCTGAGAACTCTGTCTCCGTCAGGAGGCAGCCCCCAGGAGGGTGGTTTAACCAGAGCCTGACCTGCTGGGACTCATCAGAGCCCGGCTGACCTGCGTGGTGGTGCCGTTCCAGCTCCAACTGCCCTGTCCCTGCGAAGGGGAGATAACAAACCAAACACACCCTAGAGCACTTTGTGAGTCTGCAGTCTGGGGGACTGGACTCATGGGAAGGCTGAGACCAACCCCAGGACCAGGCACGCACCCCTGCAGCCCCGGGCAGCAGGGCTTCTGTGCAGAACAGGATGGACAGAGATGAAGCTGTCAGCGCAGACCTCATGAGAGACCGCAAGATCCTGCACTTCTTAATGGTGAAAGTTCCAAGTGTCCAATTCTGTTTTTTAGTGAATGGTCTTATCTAGCAGTTTTATCAGGTGTGCTCAAGTTCCTGAGCTGTTGTGTCTTTCCCTGAGTTAGAAAGAGCATGGTACTGACATTTTGTCCAGCGACAGCTGTGAGCTGAAACCATCAGAAACATTATTTATGCTTTACCCATATCCTAGGGAAGGCCACGCCCATTTCCCATAAAAGGCTAAAATAGGTAGGATTTTTTACCTCTTTGCCGGAAGGGAAAACATAATAAAATAGATCTGGTTACTGACAGAAGATTACTTTAGCATTGCTCAAGCTGTAGGTATGTGTGCATGTGTAAGCGACTTAATGAACTGTCATTTTAGAATCAATTTATGGAGTGGAGGCGATGACCTGGAACACCCTCACCCTTTGCCTGCCCACCCCCCTCCAGGGACCCGCCAGTGGTGCCTCTCACGGCTTCAGCCTCCTTTGTTTATGAGAGGCATTCGTGGCTGAAAATAGCAAATAGGGATTGCACCCCCAGCTTGGACTCAGCTACAGAAGCCAGTGGGGAGGTGGGCTAAGGGGGGCTATTACCTGGGCTCCTATGAGTCAGACCATTTGCTAAAAGGCAGGTGCCTGCCCTTGGGTGGTGCCCGTGTGACTCGGGGACTCCAGGACCACATCTGGGGGCTGGGGGTCTGTCTGGGGACTGAGGACCAGCTTCCAACCAGGATGCAGGCTTGTTCCAGTTCCAGCGAGCCCTACAGTCTTCAGCTCCTGTGTGAGGGTCTCCACTTGGGGTGCTTACTCTCTTTGCAGACTTGAGGGTCCACCCCAGACCGATAACACTGAGCAGAGTTTCTGGGACTGGGACCAAGTATTCTCAGTGATTCCTAGACTCATTAATGGATGAGAACAGCTACAAGAAGAGCTTCTGTTTCCCAAACCTTCCCTGATGTCTGTTGAGGACACTGGAACTTCAGGTAAGATCACGTTTCAGATGCAGCTGCCCCCAGGCTCCCTGTGACGGCAGCGGTTGGCGGGGCAAGTCACCCGGAACTCCCCACTCTTGGCTCCTTCCTTCTGCTCCAGCACCTCAGAGCCCCCGATCTCTGTCTCTGCCTCTCCTGAGGAAGGGTCAACTTTCTTCAGCCTGCTGAATGTGAAGTCTCAGCTACATTGCTGTTGGTTTTCTACATTCTGGATCCATCAGTTATTAACAGGGGCTCACTGAAGTCCCCAGTGGTAATAGCAGAGTTTTCCATTTCTCCTTTCAGCTCCTTCAGTTTCTGCATCACCAATGTTGACTGTTTGGGTAATTATTGATCTAATCGGTTGATCAAATATAATCAATCATGTTTGAAGCTGTTTTCCGTTCATTGCCAGAAGCTTCTGTTTCTGCCTTCTCTAGTTTTAGATTTAGAATTTCATATGATTCTATTTTATCTTCTCCCTTAGTGTATCAATTAAATGTCTTTAAAGATTTCAGTGGCTTCCCTGAAATTCACAGTACATATTTTAAACAAAGTCAATGGCACCCCACTCCAGTACTCTTGCCTGGAGAATCCCATGGATGGAGGAGCCTGGTGGGCTGCAGTCCATGGGGTTGCAAGGAGTCGTACACGACTGAGCGACTTCACTTTCACTTTTCACTTGATGCATTGGAGAAGGAAATGGCAACCACTCCAGGGTTCTTGCCTGGAGAATCCCAGGGACGAAGGGCCTGGTGGGCTACAGACCATGGGGTCGCTAGGAGTCGTACACGACTGAGCGACTTCACTTTCACTTTTCACTTGATGCATTGGAGAAGGAAATGGCAACCACTCCAGGGTTCTTGCCTGGAGAATCCCAGGGACGAAGGAGCCTGGTGGGCTACAGACCATGGGGTCGCTAGGAGTCGTACACGACTGAGCGACTTCACTTTCACTTTTCACTTGATGCATTGGAGAAGGAAATGGCAACCACTCCAGTGTTCTTGCCTGGAGAATCCCAGGGACGGGGGAGCCTGGTGGGCTGCTGTCTCTGGGGTCGCACAGAGTCGGACACGACTGAAGCGACTCAGCAGCAGCAGCAAGCAAGCCTGCAAGCAGCCCTGTTCTGGTTCCTGTGTAGTAGGGCACGTGCCTTACGACAGAGAATTAATCGCCTTCCCATCCCTGCGACGTTCCTGTCCCGGGTTTCTTGTCCTTGTATCACGTCATCCAGGACTTGCTGCCTTGATTCGTTCCTTCTCTGACATCTTCCTTATGTAGGTGCAGGCTTCTCACCTGTTTTTATTCCTTCTCCCTGAAAACCTTTTATTGTTTCTTGGATTTCTTGGATCACATCCTGCTAAATTCTCTCACTTTTTATTTCTCTGAGAAAGTCTTATTTTTTCTTCCCATTTGGAAGTTAAGTTTGTTGATTATAGAATTCTAGATTGTTGGCTTTTTTTTTTTTTCTTTTAACAAAGCAAATTCTTCATCCCCTTCATGTTCCCTCCTCTTCAGCCAACTCTGTGGAGCTTCTGCTGTGACACTTTCTGTAGGAGATTTGTCTTCTCGAGCTCCTTTCAAGGTTCTCGTTTGACTTTCTACAGTTAGAGCGTAATATGCTTATGTGTATTTGCTGTTGTATTTATTCTGCTTCATGTTTTCAGAGCATCTTGGATTTGTGGTTTGGTGTCTGCCCTTAACAGTAGGATGTTCTTGGCTGTTATTATTTCAAATATTTATTCTGCTCCATTTTAACTTTCTTCTCCTTCTGGTATTCCGATTCTCGGTGTTATGCCTTTTGAAAATCTCCCTCAGTTTCCAGATGCTGTATTTTGTGTGTGTGGTCTTGTTTTCTGTGTCCTTTTTTTCTTTTGCATTTCAGCTTGGGAAGTCTCTCTTTCCTTCTCTTCAAGTCCATCATTTCTTTCCTCAACAATGTCAAATGCAATGAGGCACTTTCTTTATTTCTGTCACAGTATTTTTGATTTCTAACAATTTTAAAAAATTTTCTCAGAATCTCAATCACTCTGATTCCATCACCTGTTTGTTTTCCATGCTTTTTATCTTTCCCATCAAGGCTCATATGTTGTTATGAATAGTTATTTAAATTCCCTGCCTGAAGGGTCCATCATGTCCTGAGTGATATCTGAGTCTGGTTCTGAGGCTAGGTTTATCTTTTCAGACTATGTTTCTTCTTTATCTTTCTGGATGTCTTGTGTTTTTGGTTTAAAGGCGTACCTGTGATGAGATCTGAGGAAGCAGCCTCTGCAGTGAGAGGTTCTGTCAGTGGGACTGGAGCTGGTCTGTGAGTCAGGCCGCCTCCAGCCTTGGGCACCAGGAGCTCCTGCTCGCATGTCCTTGCTTTGTCCCTCCTGACCTTGGGCTCCCCAGCAGCTGCTCCTCAGAGGACTTCTGCCGCTCCTCTGGTGTAGCTGCGCTTGTACCGGGGCTGTGTCAGGCTGGGCGAGGCTTGGGGAGGGAATGTCTGATGGGGGGCCCTGGGTGTGATGTTCACAGAGGTTCCCTCTTGGGGTTACTTCTTTTCCTCCCACTGGTTGAGACCATAAGACTGGAGGAGGCAGGAGGGACAGGAGCACCTTCCATTGGCTCTGGCTTCTGCCTTGGAGTAGAGAACGGGGTGTATTTCACAATGGCCGCCCTTTACCTCCCAACTGCTGGAGTCATGAAGACACCTTGCTTCCATCTTCACTAGGAGACCTTGGCCCTGTTCCTGCAGATAAAGTCAGTGGAAGGGTGGGGTCTGCTGAGCCCCCAGCCCCTAAAAATTTCTCCCTCTCCCTTGGCTCACGTGTGGCTGCTCCCACCAATCTGTGGCTTGTCTTCCAGGGAAGTGGATCCTGGCTGCTGCATCTCTCTGGACTCCCCTGTCCCTCAAGATTTCAGACCTGCAAACTCAGTTTTCTGAAGGATCCAGAAAAGTAAATGATTTGATGCTTTTGAATTGTGGTGCTGGGGTAGACTCTTGAGAACTACTTGGAACATAAGGAGATCAAACCAATCAATCTTAAAGGAAATCAACCCTGAATATTCATTGGAAGAACTGATGTTGAAGCTGAAACTCCAGTACTTTGGTCGCCTGATGTGAAGAACTGACTCATTGGACAAGACTCTGATGCTGGGAAAGACTGAAGGCAGGAGGAGAAGGGGACGACAGAGGACGAGATGGTTGGATGGCATCACTGACTCGATGGACATGAGTTTGGGCAAACTTGGGAGATGGTGATGGACAGGGAAGCCTGGCGTGCTGCAGTCCGTGGGGTTGCAGAGAGTTGGACATGACTTGGTGACTGAACAACAACACCAAAATATGTCACTTGAGTCTTAAAAACAACTCAACAAGATGGATGTCCGGAGGTCGTGGTGGCTGCGTGTTTTGCTTGCTGATCTGCACCTGGCCTGGTGGGAACTCCAGCCCAGAGACAGCAGATCCTAGCTTGCCATCAGTCTGCTCTGCAAGTGAGGGAACGGAGCTCCACCACCTGTGACCTGCTCCTGGCACAGGTGTGCTCCTCCAGGGCGGCACGCACACCTCTGATGGGTGGGGGCCCCTGTCAGGCCCTTCCAACAGTTAAGGAGGAGGGTGGAGGTGGCGGGGGAGCATTTCTGGGCAGACAGGAACCCACGCTCCTCTGGCCCGACCTGAGGGGCACTCCTTCCAGAACAGGCTGGCTCTGGGGGCTCAGAAGCGTGAGTGGTTGGGGGAGTGTGCCATCTTGCAGAGCCAGGCTCCGTCTCCAACCACTGTCCCCCACAGGAAGAGCTGATGGCCAGCCCCTGGGAAGGCAGGGTGGGCGCCACTGGGCCAAGTGCTGATGCTGTGAAGGAGTGTGTGTGCAAGCGTGTATGCGTGTGCATGTGTGTACACATGTGTGTATACAGGGGGCATGTGAACGTGTGTCTCGTGCGTGGATGTATGGGCATGCATGTAGGCATGTGTGTTTGTGTGCATGGCATGTGTGTATGTGAATGTGTGTGTCTAGTCTAAGTATGCATGTATATGTGTAGGTATGTGCACGCATCTGTGTATCATGTAAGTATATGTGTGTGTGTCTCTGTGTGCATACATATGTGTGCAGGTAATATGTATGTGCAAGTACACATTTACATGCATCACATGTATGTGTGTGCACGGATATGTACACATGTATGTTTGTGTGTACATAGCATGTATACATGTGTGTGCACATGTGTGTGTGTGCGTGTGTGTGTGTGTGTCTTTGGGGCTGGACCACCCAGCTGCACCGTTGGCTCTAGCTTCAACCAGCCTGGCTCCCAGCACTGGCCCCAAGAGAGGAAAACCCTGTGAGACTCAGTGACTGAGGAAAGCCTGTCTCTGGAGTGCCCTGACTGGTGGAGAAACTACCTCACGGGCCAGGTGTCACCCAGCGTTAGCCGAGCCAAGATGGTGTGGGCCCCCCAAAGAGTGACGGCTCAGGGTGGGCACCGCCCTCTTCAGCCCAAGGCTGCCTGAGGATCCTGACAGCTCTGCTTCCCATCGCCTGCACGGGTGGCAAGAGGCGCCCCCGCGACGTGACTCTGCCCGGGTCTCCGAGGAGCAGCCAGGACCGCTGGCCCGGGCAGCTCCTGTCTCACCAGGAGGAGCCTTAGGCAGGGGTCTTGGGTTCCTGGGCTCTCCGGGGAAACAGCCCCGGGCAAGTCCAGCTGCACTGAGAGGCATGAGTGTGGCAGCCTGAGACCTCAGGACTGCACTCCCGAGCAGGCCCTCGAGTGTCTACTCAAATGAGATCTTTCACTCAGAGATTTGCATTTTTAGCGGATAACTGGTCTCTAGCTCTGTGGCTGCTTCAGGAGAATTTTTTTTTTTTTGATGTGGACAATTCTTAAAAAGTCTTTATGGAATTTGTTATAATATTGCTTCTGTTGTTCTGATTTTCTTGGCCATGAGGCATGTGGGATCTTGAGCTTTCCAGGTGGCACTAATGGTAAAGAACCCACCTGCCAACTCAAGAGATGTAAGAGACACAGGTTTGATCACTGGACCAGAAAGATCCCCTTGAGGAGGGCATGGCAACCCACTCCAGTATTCTTGCCTGGACAATCCCACGGACAGAGAAGCCCGGCAGGCTGCAGTCCTTAGGGTTGCAAAGAGTTGGACATGACTGAAACGACTCAGCACACAAGCATGCACACGTGTGTGAGATCTTAGCTCCCCCATCAGGGACTGAACTTGCACCCCTGCAGTGGAAGGTGAAGTCCAACCACTGGACCGCCAGGGAAGCCCCACTGCAGGAGACTTGTAGGTGGAAACCCAAGCAGTCGGGTTAGGGAGCCACTGGCAACTCATTAGATAGGGAGTCACAGGGCATCAACACGTGCCTTCACAGTTAAAGAAAATATGACAATTTTTCCTTAAATATTTAACCAGCACATCATGATGTACTTGGAAGTAACTGCAAAGTCCCAAGGACATGACCAAGAGTCTAAGATTTCATATAATGTGAATCAATACTCTGAAAATAGTCTCCTTGTTTAAAAAAAGAAAATAAAGGACAATGCTACAATCACCAGCAAAATCCAAACTCAGACTTGCCTTTGCCTTTTCTGGGGAGCAGTATTTGACGTTAATGACAGAAAGGTGAGCAGTATTTGACATTAATGATAGAAAAACTTCTACTGTCCGAAGCAACACTCCTGCCCAGTAGAACCTGAGCTGGGGAGACAGTGGGAATGTAAATAAAGGGTATAGCCAAACGCCAGGACTTTGGTTGAGCCTGTCACTGGGGGCCTACGTTGGCGGATCCTTCCTCCCCAGGCCCCGGGGCGCCTGCTGTCTGGGACGAGGGACCCAGAGGCCTAGACCTGGTCAAAGTGCCCCCATGCATCCTCCTCTGCGGGAAAAACTGGAGTTTGGGTGCCTGTGACTTGCTCTCTTCTGAACTTGAAATGACTGCTGATGAGCTCACAGTAAATCAACCACAGCAACGTGTGCAATAATTAGTAAAATAAATGTGTGCTTAAGTATTAATGAAATAAATATTTAGCAGATTATTTGGGATCTTTGTTCTAGCCTCAAGTGCTTAAAAAATAATGAGAGGCTTATTAAAACTTTAAACTATGACTGGTTTTCTTTTCACAATGTCCCCGTCTCCCTAAATTCAGAAAAGAAAGGACCTGTGTTCTAAAGAGCGTGGCTTGACCGACAGAACTGAATCTGAAGACGGTGATCCTGGACAAGGTGGGGGCTGCCTTGATCCGTAAGAATCATTATCCAGCCAGGGTTTGGTCCTGGTGGGGAAAGCACTCCAGCTACCAAAAAGAAGGGCTTGGAACAGGGATTCTGGGCCCCACAAGATCACTGGGTCGGAACTGAATCCAGTCCCAGAACCACGCGGCACGCTGTGCCCTGAGGGGTGGCTGCTGCTGCATGGCTGGGAACTCCAGGATACCCCTCTCCAGCCCTGCAGGAGGGCTCAGGGGGCGCCTGGAAATGAGAATAGCAGCCGTGGGCCAGTGGCTCCCATGACCTGGGCCTGAGCGTCCGCACCGGGAGGAGGCAGACAAAGGCCCCCGGCCTCACCCTTCCTGTCTGAGTCCGAGTCAGCCCTGGCCCGGTACCCTCAGACGTGCCTCCTCGTGGAGTCTGGAGAGGCCCCCAGAGGCTCTAGACCAGCACCCACGGACAGACAGCGGCCCCAAGGGGGGAGATCGCCACCCGCCCCGGGGACTGAGAGGGGCCTTTGCACACTGGACTGTGACGTCTAGTTTGCATGCCGGCTGTGACCCTCCTGAGGCCAGAGGAGCGTCCGCTCACTCCAGGAGCAAACCCTCAGCTCCGCAAGCCAGGGGCGAAGAGGCCACAGGTGTCCCTTCACCCGCCTGAGACGCCCCATCTCAATCACACCTGCCTTCCCATGTCCCAGACGGTGGAGAGAGAGACGCTAGGATGGGACGCTCCCCAGCTCTGGGGGGCTGGAGCCATGGCAGGGCCCTCCTGCCTGAAGGAAGACATTCATGCGTGTTCCCGCTGCCTGGGGAGGCCGGGCCCCTTGGGGAACCCAACTGCCCAGGCACTCAGGGCACTGGCTTCTTGTAGATTTGAAAACTGTTTCTCCCAGTCAGACACAAGCCCCTGCTGGTAAACGTGGCTACGCCTGCTGTCACCACATTGGACAGAACCACAGCATGTACAGGCACACACGCAGACACACTTACTAGTGCACACACATGCACACACACACATGCATACATGCACACACGCAGGCACACTTACTCATGTGCACACACGCACACATGCACACACATGCACACACGCAGGCACACTCATTCACACACATGCACACACATGAAGGCATACTCATTCACACACACACATGCACATATGCAGGCACACGCACTCGTGCACACACATTCACACACAGGCAAACAGTTCTCATGCTGTTTATTTATTCGAAAGTAAATGGTGCTCTGCTAATGTGTGAGCATTCTTCTTTTTTTGTTTGTTTCTTTTCTCTCTTTTTTGGGGGAGCATGAAGGATATCCATTCATTTAAAAACCAGTAAATTGAAGAGAAAGAAAGGTCATCACACCCTCTAATGCAGCAGCTGAACTGGGACAATTCAAAACAGTGGCATTTCAAAACAATGTTAAGTTAAAAAAAATATGGGTTCCGTGGGTTATAAAACTTATTTTTTGTTTGGGGAAAATGGTAGAGGCAACATGTGTCCGTCACATTGGTGTGAGACCTTCAGACAAGACTTCTGAAAAGATTTCTGCAAACAGGAGACTCCTGCTTTCCCAGTTTTCTGTCTGGAAAAAATCAGAAAGAAAGCAGAGAAGCAGGATGAAAGCGGCTTTCACCACCCTAACCTTCAGCATCCCCGCTCACCTGGAGAGCCCCTCTACCCAGAGTGCACTAAGGGGATGATTAAAAAGAAATGGGGGTTTAACCGCGGGTAAGCGCGGGGTCCCCAGAGCTTTGCAGAGCATTGAACCGTGCGTCTACAGCTGTCTCCACACAAGCCCGACATTCTTTATTTATTTGTTATGAAATATTTATGGGTGTTATGAAAGGTTTAAAATAATGTGTCTGTCGCTCTCTGCCCGCTCTTTCCCTCTTGCCCGCGTGCGGCTTCTAATGCATAAATCATTCGGGGCTCTGGACAGCGGGGCTGCACATTAGGTGGGTGGAGCTGCTGTATCACATTTTTTCTGCCTGAGAGAAAATATCATTCCTAGTAATTTTCTACACTTATACAATCGGCGTTGACAGTAAATAATTGATGTATGAATTTAGGACTAAACTCCAACACAATATGACTTTATGTCAAGGGTGACTCCCAGCAGATTTTGAGCTAAATCATCTTGCAAAATGGGTTCTTTCAGTGGGAGAAAAAAAGCTTTTTGAAATTATTTTAATGGAAAACGGGACCTCGGTGCAGCTCTTCTTTTGATGAGGTCTTGCTTTGCATGGCTGGTAATAAAACTGAGCAATCCACCCATTATGAGATTGGAAATGTTTCATTTGTGATCACAAATGGATTTTTTTTAAAGACTGACACAGCTGTTTTTATTCTGTTCATCCTTTTTTCTTTTCCCTTTTTTTTTGGGGTGTGTGTGTGTGTGTGTGCATGTGTGTGAGATTGCATTTATATGTGGTAGGCTGCCCTCTGCTTTTCATCTCAGTATCTTCCATAGAAAGTACAATTATGATTTAAGTTACAAGCTGGATATGTTTGTGACTTAAAGATATACAACTACCAGAAAGGCTTCGCATAAAGGACTTCTACGTCCCAGCCCTGCAATTAAAATCCTTTTCAGCAGGAGCGGGGGCAAGCGGGCAAATAGAGAAAGCCTTCATCAGATCGTCCGGAGAGAAAGGCTTCGTAGCTCTACAGCTTCCACTGGAGTCCTGACAAGAAGATCAAAGCAAGCAAATCAGGTGAGGAGCCCCGAGTGAGGGCCCCTGTTTGCTTTATTCTGCTCCGGGGCCATGACGATTCAAAACTACTGAAAATCTTTCTTCACATGATGTCATTTCTGCTGAAACCATGATCCAAAGACTAGAGTTCAAAGTAAGCCCCCCTCGTCTTTGGAAAAAAAGAAATTATTTCTTCTAGTAGTCACATCTGTATAAAGTTTCATTTATTTAATTTTAGACCCATCGTTTCTTTTAAAATATTGAGATGCTCATGTACTAGATTTAATTACATATATTATATAAATGAGGAGATACGATAAAATTCAAAACCTGGAAAAAAACCATCCTCTGACAGAGTGAGATGCCCTGAGAGTCAGAAGCTGGGGGTCTTTTCCTCCCAGACGCACCCCAGACTTCCACTTTCCTCTCTCTTCCTCTGTTTCTCCCCTAGATTCTCACTCAAGGACCACACGCTCCCCCTTCTTTCTATAGATGGCACTCACGTATCTGTGCAGACACTCTGAAGAAATTCCAGGCCAAAAACGGTTCGTAAAATATTCTCGCTCTTAGGCAAGTGGAGTGATTTCTGCAAAATATAACAGATTTTTAAAACAAATTTTAGAGAAGCATTTTTCGCTAGGTTTATTTGATCTATACCTAAGTCAAATCACCCTTCAGTCACAAATGATTTGAAAATTGCTAACAAATGGGTTTTATGTAACAGATACGGAGGTCCAGCAGTAACGAATCTGCCCGTGGCGCAGGAGACCTGGGTTTGATCCCTGGCAACCCACTCCAGTATCCCTGCTTGGAGAATCCCATGGACGGAGGGGCCTGGTGGGCGACAGTCTAGGGAGTCACAAAGAGGCGGACAAGACCGAGCGACTGACACGAACGGGTGTGTTTCTGTGACGGCCGCTCCGGGCCGAGCTCTCAGGACCCTGCGTGTG